>NC_135503.1:24761194-25076101 GCF_052857255.1 Amblyomma americanum
ACAGACAGAAGGCTGGAAATTCTGCTTTCGAGGTAGTACAATTAACGATGTTTTCGCTCCGGGACTTGTATTGCTCAAAGGGCCACCGGTCCATTTGTCCGTCAGAGAAGATGCCAGACCTCGGTTTTGTAAAGCTCGGACGGTGCCGTACGCGCTCAAGCAAATGGTGTTAGAGGAGCTAGATATGCATCTAGTCTATGAAGGGGTGTTATCTCCAGTGACGTCTTCGGAATGGGCCACACCCGTCGTGCCCGTTGTCAAAAAGGATGGGCGGCTACGGTTGTGCGGCGACTTCCATCTCACGGTGAATTCCGCGACCGTGATGGAGCAATATCCGTTGCCACGGGTTGATGATATCTCAGTTGCGAATCTCAACGGCGAAGTTTTCAGCACCTTGGACTTGGGTAACGCTTACAATCAGCTGCCCCTGGACGAAGAAGCTGGGTGTTATGAACACACATAAGGGCAGTAAAGTTGTAAGGTCTTTTTGCAGGCCTTACTAGGTTCGTTAGCTTCTTCGCACCAGAGGTGCCCACCGCCAGAGACGGTTGCTTGGTTTGATGACCGAAGGCTTTCTTCGCACCAGGGGTGTCCTGTCAGAGACGGTCTTGCGACGAATCAGGATGCAGGTATTGAGGGGAGTACGACTTGACTGTTTTATGTACAAGAATTTACATTACAAGCAAGTTGATACACAAGAGACAATTTAAAACGGCACAATTCTGCTTGTGTGCGCGTGGATGACCGATAACTGACTGCTGTTTCGTTGACTTAAAGCTCGTAATAGCTCTGTAGATGCCCGACGGCATCGCTGTTTACTGGAGGTCGTTGACGCTCTTGGGATGGCACCGTCCTCGAAGAACCTTGACAGAGCTGTTGGATAGAGCGGCGACCAGCAGAGCTCGTTGCTTTGCCGTATCCGAGATTTCTTGCGCTTCAAAATACGCTTCCAAGCGTACCCTGTAGGCGGACCAGCCCTCTTCCCCCTCGGTGAAGGCAGGCGCCATCGGATCGCCTTTGCTGTCGGGTCTCGGTAGCCGCTCTTCAAGGGCGTCCTCGTTGCCCATCCCATCCTCGTCGCCACTGTTGTGTTTCGATTGAACCGCTCGGTAACACAAGCAAAATGATCCTCTTTTATTTCACGAGCATCGTTTATATATGCTCTCATGCGTGGTGACGCCGCGGGCGATAGGCGGCACGCTATCGCTTGAGGGGACGTCACGGACTTGCTGCCTACGGGCGGTTGACGACACGCTTGCATGACGCAGCAGCCACAATCAAGCGAACACCCCGTTTTCACATCGCCGCGCGGTTTCACAGCGCTAGCGCTGCCACAGATGCCCAAGGCTGCACAGCCGAGCCGTCTCCGCGCGGGAAATGTGAACGAACAGCGCCGTTAGGAGCTGATTACGGTGAAAAACTTAATTGGTCTGAGGGGAAGCGTCAATAGCAGAACCGCGGCGCACCGTTCGATATATGATTTATCGAATGACCGGCGAAATATGATTTCGATATACTGCTAGACTTCACTTTTACGAGGAGGATGATCCGTGTGTTCAATATAGCCAATAACTCGTAATATCTGGCTACAGTATATCCGGGCTCGATTGTAGTGGGTAGGGTGTGGAGTAAGGAAGGGGCCTGTTTGAGCGATGCTCGAGCCGTTGCGCGAATTTGGCTCTCGGCAAGTGCACATGGTGATCACTTATTTGCTGCATGCACCTTAATTTTGCCATAAAGATTGTTCAGCCGCCATTTTCAATGGGCAGCCGCTTTGCAGGGGTGTTTTGCAAAGCTTCCCACCTTTTTTCCCCTGCTCGGAGCGTTAAATTGCAAGCAGCGGAAAGGAAATTAGACTGAAATCTTGTCTTTGATTCGAACACGTCTAATTCCGAACTTCCGGTCAGCAGGGCAAATGCTTGACATGCTAATTACAACAAGGAACAAAAATGAATCAACAAATGCACTAATCAAATCGCACAAACGTGTTCACTCCTACATTTCCGCATAATCAAGAAAAACATGTTTAAATGACGACAAAAAAAATATGTTTAAGTTTGATATCCCCTGGCAAAGGACAGGGTTAACTGGAGAGACATGGGAGATGGCTCTGCCCCGCAGTGGGCACACTCAGGCTGATGATGATAATGGTGATGATGATGATGGTGGTCACCATTATCATCATCATCAGAGACTTCATTCCATATCCGGGCGCCATTATATTGGTATTTGGCTATAAATGTTTTAACAAGGTGGTAGTTTAAAAAGATTATTATTAGCGCTTCTTGTTCCCCGTAATGTCAAATGGCAATGTGTCAATATTTCTTGTATCAGCGTCACAGATATTGTATCTATAGTCTTGCCGCTTTCCAAACGGAAACGATCCTGACCACGGTTATCAGTTCTTCTATTTCTATGCCATGTAAAGCGCAAGTATTATTAATAGACGTTTTTTTAGCGTACCGGAGACGTATTAGAGGAGGCGTATACCGGTTCACCAAACTCCTCCTGCGCATGCGAATTTTTTTTTAAATTTTCCTCATATAAGAAATGCAGATAAGTCTCTGCAGCGTTTAAAACTGGCCTACGTAATATTCGCTTGATCTCAGTTGTTTTCGTTTATGGTACCGTTTCCTTTTTTTTTTTCACCACGTTTAAAATTTTTAGCTGCCAGCGCAGAGCTCTGTTCAATGGTATTTTTTTGAGGACAGCCAGGAATTGCTAAATCAGTATTAATGCATTTGTAATACTCTTAAGTAAAATATGCTCGTTCAATTATTTTGCGCACTATGATTTATTATATCTTAGTAAGCATTTCTCACTGACATGGCTCCATTTGTCTACCCAGATCTATTGTCTACCCATTCGTCTACCCAGATTCGTGCATCCGAATTCGTTCGAGCTGGTGGCGAGGTTTCTGTCAGCGAAAAACGTTCTTTTTTTTCCTTCTTCCCTTTCCTTTTTTTTTTCTTGCGTGTGGCATTCAATCATTTCACTTCTGTAGAGGTCACACGTGGGCACGTAGAGCAAACCCTTGTTATTACTTTGCTATGAGTCTGTGCCTGTATCACATCACCCACCGCATATGCCCCCCCCCCCCCCCCCCCATTTGCAATCCCGCTTAGCCCTGTTTAACCTTTCCACTTCTGCCAAAATTATTTCCGCAAAAGAAACGATGAGAGATTGTGACCAGCTGCGGCTATTGCTCCAATAGCGCTATTCAGAGCACTTCTTCTCGATACCGGCTCGACTGGGTCAGCGGATCGTCCAGCCATCGATGCCCGTATAGCGAATTCGCCACGAGTTCGACTCCTTAAAAAGGAGCCGGGGTCCAGTGGTCCGTCGCACTCTCTCCAAGCCATCCTACGCTGAGCTACAAGATGATCGGTGAGAAACTCCGCGTACCTCTTTTGCAGTGCATTTTACTTGTGGAAGACTTTGCTGTTGTCAAAGATTTTTTCGTATGTTCGGAAAAGGCTTCTGAACGCGATGCATTTGTTCAGGTCACAGCAATGAAATACTGTGCATTATTCGGAAAGTTGCGCGGCAGTGAATCCGGCTTACTATCAGTGATTACCGCACAATAATTGTCGTCTGTGTAGCTATAATTATTTTCGTTGCATGGCGAATGAGGGAGTGCGAGTTGTGGTAATTGGGTCCATTTTCCCATGTACTAGGAACAGTGAGCGCTTGGTTAAGGATATTCAGTTTTGTGATTTTTGAGCAAGCACTTTCTACTAATTCACAAATGTCTCAACTTTGCGTGTGAAGGTCGATCTTAATGGTTCTGAGTTAACTTTTTTTTTTGCCGCATCAGAGTAGCAAGTCAGCGGATTTGAACGCCGGCTAAATTTTCGTTTTTCAAATAAAGATGTTCTCTCTATCTTTTTCGTATCACCTAATCTGTGAAAACACGAGAGGCACGAAGCGCTACGCGTGTACAGCTCCGGTTCTCCTCTCACCAGTACGGTTGCTGATAATGGATCCTCGTACATTACAACTTTTTAATGGGCAATCTTGGGAACGGGCCGTTTTTTCTCGGTAACATCATAAAGTTTCGAATAAAGCTGGGTAGATTAAGGTGGCTAGAGGGCAATTTCAACGAGGTGGTTCAAGCCTCACTTACAATCGCTACGCACAACTGCACTCTATGTAGGAGAGCGTTGTCCCCAAACCTTTCATAGTTTAGATTTCAAATGTACTCAAGGGACAAGCGGACGACATGCACATGAGCAGCATTTCATATGCAGCAGCTTTACTTCACCTGAAGCGCGTTTCTCAGTTTGTTCATTTCCACAAAAAAGTAGACGCCGACATATTACTTGTTCAAAAGAGATTGTTTCGGCTTCCATACGGATGCCTTGGTTATTTATGAAAGGTTGTTCATATATACGGTCGATGTAATTTCATGAAATCTAAGGTTTAATAAAATCTCATCTGGTTGGGTAGTAAGTTCATTTCAACCAAAAAAAGAAGACGCCGACCAATGGTTTGGGCTCTTTTTTTTTTTTGTTGAAATGAACTTACTACCCGACCAGGCGAGATTTCGACAAACCTTCGATTTCATCCAGTTACGTCGACCATATGGCCAACCTTTCATAATCACCAAGGCTTCCGTACGCGAGCTTAAAAGTTTTCTTTTGACCCAAATCATTGGTCGACATCTCTTCATGTGCTAAAATGAACTTTGTTAGGCAGGGTACATGCCTAACAAAAACACTGCTGGAGGGGGGAGGGGGATTGAGCGCGATTTCAGGGGTGGGGGCTCGATCGTTCCCCTCCTCCCACCCTCCCCCCTCCCCTTGGAGACGTGCCTGCAATGTAGTCTATTTTCGCAACCGAGCAAGGAAGAGCTTTCACTGAGTTGAGACTTTAAGCAATTATGGCGTGTAGCTGCGCACCTAATGTGCAGGTATTATGTGGACCATCTTCTGAAATGTGCCACGCGTACGTGCATGTTTCCTTTGCGCATGAGGAGCCTCGCACATATGGATATCTATGAGAGTGCTATTTCCTCCTCTCTAAGTTGCGTAAAATGTAATTTTGTTATAAGGAAGCGCCAACTATAGGCTCTCGATCGTTTGCTTTATTAAAAGCGAACCGCCCTCATGGAAACTTATTATGTACGATCAACATTTCTCTCGTAAAATCTGCTGCAGTCATGTTCTATACCACAGAGGCCGTCGTAGGTTAAATAGGCTATACTGTGCACGAACAGTTTGCAGTCTTAGAACTTAAACTCTCCCATGGCACACGCATGAGGTCTACGTAACGCGTTAGCGAAAATTAAATTTCAGAGACAGTCGTGCTGCGCAGGCAGCCGCCGAAGCACTTCGAACAGCTGTTGCGCAATTATAACTCAAAGAAAATTAATTATATGTGGAAGAGATGAAAATAGTTCATAGATAATATCTATTTCTCTTCCGGTTGTCTGTATGTTAGTACGTAACTTATTTTATTTCTCTATGGCAGTCGATGAAAAATTAAGAAAAAAACACCGCTCTTTTGCCCTACGTCTGGGCGAAGAAAAAACAGCGATAGACGTGACGAATTCCTTGTGAACATACCAGCGAATTCGTCATGCTTAGCTTACGGCATCTACTTTGCTTCTGCGTGCGATCGAGCGCCATATTCTTGAGCCGTCCCCTGTTCAAAAACACAACACAAAATTTTCTCACAATATTGTCACAATAGAGTTTTTGTAGTATTTTGGCCGCGAACTTGTAGTAAGAAAAATATTTTTCTAGTAACAACAGAATATCTTGTAGTATTGTGCTGCGCCTTGTCGTAGCGACAGAACTTAAAAAAAAAATACTTCAGGAAAACACTGCAGCACAACAGGAAAAAAAAAAACACCGCAATACTACAGAGAAATCTGCCTTCCGACAAAACAGTCTGTCGTATTTTTGGCAAGATTCTGTCGTTTTTTTTTTCGCTTGGTCATGCTTGATTCAAGCGAATGTCTGCGCAGGCGCCATCTGTTTATTGGTCCTCTGCGTGGGCGCATGGACGCAACATGCGCCTCCTCAGCCGCAGGATGAGATCGACCTCTACGGAAACTTCGGCAAGGCCTGGGACAAGTTCCGCAAGATGTACAGTGAGTGGAGACTGCTCATATATACATGTCACACTAGCACAGAAGCAAGGAGTTGATGGAGTCCACTGAGATTTTTCAGCTCCGTCAGTATATAGCTTGTTCGCTTCAATTATATTATGTGTTGTGGCCGTCATTGGCCGACACTGGCAGAGTTGTTGGCGGTCTCAACATAAAAGCAACGTGCTTTTTAATAACGTGTTACACTGGCTCCTTCTATTAGGTTTTCTTACTGCGTTAAAGCGCTGACTTTTTTTCTAGATTGTTCACTGAGGCCAACAGTCTCACTGCAATAGGCATAGAGGATCAGTGTACGCGTTATATACAGAACGGCCACTTGGGTCATTGCTCAGATACCGCTACTAAGCCTACAGAATGCGCTGAAAGGAAGTTTTAATGTATTTGACTACGTAAATGTCGCTGACCTGCGTTGGACCGTACTTGATTGCATGCGCAGTCTTGAGCAATATGAGAAGGAATAAGGTTTAAGGATTCATTTATTGATTGCTCCTTAATTATGTGTGACAAGTACAGTTTTTCTGTTTTCTAGCTATTTTAGTTCTTGGCGTATAATATCCAAAAGTCGTTCTCAAATAACGAGAAAATTGGCAATCCTGTGAGGAAAAAGCTTGTTCCCTCTCATATTGCTCACGACTGTACATGGTTTTGAGACCATCGCCACATGGATCAGGGTCGTTGTCACGCTGCACGGAAGCTCTTCGCCGCGCGCTCTTTAGTAACCGGCAAAACTGGCGTTTTGTAGTGATAGCTACATTACGGTAGCATTTCGAGCCTTCAGTGTGGCGGCGCCGTGGCGGTGGCGGCGCTGCCACCCTGTGGCGCTGTCACGCCACGCTGTCATGGGGTTGGTCACGTGGTGCGGAGCAGCTGCTGGCGGCGCGGCGCCGTGGCTAATCACGTGGTTGGTCACGTGACCAGCCACGCGGTGCGGAGCAGCTGCTGCTGCCGGCGGCGCGGCGCGCCGGCGAAACCGAGCTGCCACAGGTGTGCGCATGCGCCGTGTCAAGCGGGACGAAGATGAAGAAGGAACGCCCAGCGAAACGGAGCGGCGAAAGACTGACTTTGCAATTCAACTGAGCAAGTTCCACTCGGCCAGCTGTAGCCATCGCGTCACTCCAGGTTTAACCAGAGCTAAACCACCGCCATTTTTTTTTTAAATTTATTATTTGAATAAAAATAAGAATTCTCATAGAATGCTGCGTCTTCACGGATATCTAAAACCCGTCTGACACTTTTCCGACGTCCGTGGTCGAGTCTATGGTCGCGAAATATTTAGGAAATATTTAGTAGTGGCCGAAGCAGAGCCGAGCTGAAAAAATTGGAGAGGACACTTAAGCTCCTAATTAAGGGCACGACGCGATAGCGTAATGGGTTAACTCCCATATATGCAGAAGGTCGTTCTCTACTTAACATTCATAGATCCTCGGAAGTCGTCATATTACCCGTGGCGCAGTGGTGCAGCGGTTAAGCGATGTGCCACTGCCCTGCGATGGCAGGTGCTGCCATCGGTGGGCCTTGTGCGACCCAGGTTGCTTTTCTTGAGCGACCAGTCATTAATTTAACTGCAACCTGCCACGTTGGGCAGGTCGTGATGCCTCCGCAAAGTCACGTGACATAGGTGGTCCACCTGCCTTTTAAATTGCTTTCTGGGGACCACCTGCCAGAGCCATGAGCGTAATTTTTCTTCCACAGCGCCGACGCCGACACAGTGGACTCTCTGGTGAACGGGGCCTTTAACGCTGTCGCGTTAAAATAATTAAACCTGCTAACTATATTACCACGCCTGCGCACGCTCTCTCGCAGACAAGACGTACAAGTCGAGCCAAGAGACGGTGCACCGTGAGCGGGTATTCCGCAGCACCTTCCAGTTCCTGAGGACCGCTGACCAAGAGTTCAAGAACGGCACACGCACGTACGGCGTCGGTATCAACCACTTCGCAGACATGGTAAGTGCGTATGCCTTTGCAAAAATTTCTTCAGACAGTCTGTAGACTGCCCATGGACCTTTGTCATTAAAGTCCATCGACTGTCTATATTAGAAAAATCCTAAAGACTAGTCTATATACTAGTCTATATAATAACTTATCCATGGCCATACACTTTTAGTACACTTTCGTCTATAGACAGTTTATAGACTATGAATATATACAAAATGAAGTATCAATATGAAGCCAATAGAGTCTATAAGAAGTCTGTAGACAGTCTACGGACCATTTTTATAACGACGGGCATCACGAGAACAACACCTCCGCCATATTCATCTTGATGCATCTGCTACGCGAAGCACTTGGACGAACATGCACGTCCAGGCCATGGCGCTCGCAGTGGCGCGTTTCTGTACGCCGTGGTTTCGTCCGTGCTATATACGAAGTGGAGTACAGCAATATTGTGAAAACTCAACGCACTGGCACCACGAACGCGTTCTTGTAGCGTCAACTGCATTTCTTGTAATTTACCGCGGCCCCTGTGGGTGGATGTCTCTGCCAAGCACCATGATATAAAAGGCGAAATACGGGATAAAACGGCGGCTGCACTAAGGTATACATGGTAAAATGGCTGTATACAAAGCGGAATTTATAAAACAAAAAACAAGCTTTCACATTAAGGAATGCTGCTGCCTGATCAACGAAGACAGCGCCGCCTTGTCGCCACGCGATAAAGGATACAACGAAGCCGCCGCCGTCGGTGGCGATACGCGCCTGTTACTACAGTTTCCTTGACTCGGATGCATCCGTGTAATCAATGTTTTCCCTGTTGCATCAGAGGAACATAGTTGACTAGGCAAGGCGGAGGAGAAGCTTTAGGCGGTTCGTTCCGGCCAGTTCTGGATAGAGGGAGTTCAAAGGCCGACTCCAAATCCACCGCTGCCTTGAATGGTTGATAAAAAGCCGGATGGCGCATACGCGCGATCTATACATGTTGCGGCGCTTCCTTGGCGCGATCGACGAGGCATGAACGAGCAGGCTGCTGAGCGCGCATTCAGAGGTTCATATCTTACGCTTCGTTTCGATGGCGCCAGTCAAGCTCGCGTGAATAAACGTGAAAGCTATATAGTGCAAATTTTCTGGAGAGCCAGAAGTTCGCTCGTATTACATGTTAGCTACGCTTCGCACCGGAAAGGAGAGCCCACTGCTAGCGAAGCTGTGAATCTTATGAAGGCTTGGTTTTCCGTGTGAAGTAACTAAACAACAGAAAAAAAGCAGCCGCTAAAGGAGGCGTGGCATAATGCCACAAAAATAAGCATGAATGTGAGCTCTTTAGCATCTGAGCTATGACTACATTCATTAGAAGGTATTCGAGACAGCGCTTAGCCAGCGCCGCTAAGCCTAAAACGGCCTGTCACGTTCTGAAGCCACTATAGGTCATTCTCTTTTGTTCCTGTCACGGATAATGTCAACCGTCAACGCGTTATCTTTAAATGCTCAAGGCATGCGCCACGCGGCGGCAGCCAAGGAAACTAGAAGCGCTCGTTCCTAATACCTGCTAATGATTTACCCGCAACATGCAATCTGCCTGTGGCTTTTTTTTGTCGACGCGCACATTATTACATTATTTCAAGATATATTTATTCCGCCTACTTCACGAAGCTCCCAACCGTGCCGCGTTGCATGCAGTTGTTGCCTCACGATGCACTCCTGGCGTAGAGACCATAGAGCGCACTGGTCCTGACACCAGGAGTGCTTTGTCAGGTGGCGCCCGCAAGCAGCGCGGCATGATTTGGAACTTGGAGCAGGGGTCAGACACTTTTGACCCCGACTGTACAGGCTGTTGCCACTTAGCGGCTATGAATGCATGCCGAAGCAGCGTTTTGCCAATGGTTTTAATTTGCGGACGCTCCCCTACACGGCAATAAAAGCGCTCATCTGGGCGTGAGAAGCATGTGTGCTGGTTCTGGTGGTGGAAAAATTTCATAGGAGTCATGTGTCACCTAATTTCGTGAGCTTCATGTCAAAGCTGACCTCATTTCTTTTTTCGTGACACCGCAGACGCCGGAGGAGGTGGTGAGCAACTACACGGGCTACGTGCCGCCCAGCCCACGGCAGCTGGCCGATATCCCGCTGTACGCACCGCTGTTCGCTGACACGCCCGACCAGGTCGACTGGAGGGCCAGCGGATACGTCACGCCCGTCAAGAACCAGGCACAGTGCGGGGCCTGCTGGGCGTTCAGCGCGGTGAGCAACCTTCCCGCGCCTCAAAGGCGTTGACTATTGGGCTAGTTGGTAATGTGCAGTTAAATGGGCTAGTTGCAGAGCACCCGTGTCTGTCGTCTATCTCCCATCCTCGTGTTTTTGCGTTAAAATTTATGTGCATACATAATTCCGGCACCTCTTTTCTCGCCGAGCACCAGACAGGCGTGCACATCATATCTGCCGCTTCTTTTTTTTTTGTGGTTGTTCGCAACCAGCAAGCAACGTATAGAAATTCAGAATAGTTGTGTTTTCCACTGAAGCTTACAGGTGTTGTAATTTTTTTTTTTGTAGCGATATCTACATTACGGTAGCGTTTCGAGCCTTCAGCGTGGCGGCGCTGCCACCCTATGGCCGCGCTGCCACCCTGTGGCTGCGCCGCCATGCTGTAACGTGGTTGGTCACGTGGTGCGTAGCAGTTGCCGGTGGCGCGGCGCTGTGACTGATCACGTAGTTTGTCACGTGGTTGGTCACGTGACCAAGTTCCACTCGGCCAGCTGTAGCTATCGCGTCACTCCAGGTTTAACCAGAGCTAAACCACCGCCAATTTTTTTCTTTACTCAGACGGTACCCCGCAGCGCCTCCGGCTGCAGTTTACAGTATTGAAAAAAAAAACACCTTCATTCGCACTGCACACTTGTGCTTCAGTTAACCGATTCCACTCTCTAATCTATTTAACAAAGAAGGAATTTGCGTAAGTGCCAGTCCTAGCGTTATATTCGCGAATTTTAAGACAGTTCCCTATGCTTCTATAGACATCATGTGGCTCTTTGAGATAGGTGTCTTTGTTAATACTGTTTCATTGTGGTAAATTTTATAGAACAGTTTAAGCCTTAATTTTTTTTGGCAGGAGACTTTAGTTGGTCTTTCATGGCACCACACTGGCCTTCCTTCTGAATCGTCCCAAGACGAATCTGGCTGCACGGTTTTGAATTTTTTCAATGCGTTGAATAAGCGTCCTGTTCGAAGGGTCCCAAACCGCACAGCCGTATTCCAAAATATAGGTCTAACGCAGCTCAGATAGGCAGTGATTTTTAAAGTGACAGGCGAACGTCTCAAATTCATTTCGGTAAAATTCAGTGCCCTCCTAGTTCTATACGCATCAAGTCGTCAACATGTCCGCTCCATAAGCAATGATATGACAGCGTTTCGCCTAACTACTTATATGCAGCTTCTTTACGTATTAGCTCGTTATTAACCATATACCGGGAATAAATAGGCTTTTGTTTTTGATAAAAACAGGCATGATTTCATTTTTAACATTTAAATTCATCTTCCAGGTGGAACACCACGTCTTAATTCGTGTTAAATTTGTTTGCAAACATGAAACATCATGGTCAATGAGAATTTTTCGATGCACAACACAGTCGTCGGTCTATTGGAATAAAATGTGCGATGAGCAGCTTCACCAAGGCCCAGGAGCCGTGTAAAGGCGTATGCATGGTTTTGTGTTTTACCCCATGTCAACCGCGAATTGTAAGCTTCACGATAAGCTGGTTCCACCACACTATGTTCGCAAAATGAACAAGCACCTCCGTTGCGGCTACGGAGTACCGAAGTGCCGATTGTCAGCGTGAAACTGGAGATCGCACACTTTACTGTCTAAGTACCAACTCGCTCGAGAGTCTAACCCAGTGTCCTGTCGACCTCTTGCTGAAGCGTGTCGGGAATGATTCAAGCGTATACTGCATGTAAAGCTTTCCGCAGACATTTTTATTGTTTTGCTGCTTTTATAATAAATTTTCCACCGCCAGCAATAGGAAATGCTCGCTTCGTTCTGCGTTATTCTGCCTGCGCTCTTTCTCGTAACTTTGTAGTGCCTGTTCCCGCCTGCTGCGAAGTACCAAACACCCAAGCAAGTGACTATAGCGCAGAGTAGACAGGACACAAAAGAAACGAACAACACGAGCGCTAGTCAATAGGTGTCCTGTCTACTCTGCGCTATAGTCACTTGCTTGATCATGCACCAACAAGCCCAAAAAGCCACGCTTTTCAAACACCCAAGTTAAGTATCGCCCAGTAGCGCCAAATCCTGGAGGGTAGTGGATATCTCGAGGATATCTCGTCAACGTTTCCATGCTTGGAATCAGACGCCGTGAGCGATCAAGTGACACACTTTTTCTTTCTCGCTCCTTCAGACGGGCGGCCTTGAGGGTCAGCTGTCCAAGAAGACCGGCCGTCTGATCAGCCTGAGCGAGCAGAACCTGATGGACTGCGCGGGGCCCCGGTACGGCAGCAATGGCTGCAACGGAGGCCAGATGGCCGGCGCCTTCCAGTACGTGCGCGACAATGGAGGGGTGGACACCGAGGCCCGCTATCCTTACCGGCAGTCGGTCAGTGCTTCCCTTACTCTCTCTCTCCAGATGTTCTTGTTGTTAACCTAGAATGAGAAACGGCACGTGGCCACTGCGGGAGACTGGCCAGGAGTCAATTGATGGTGCGTCATAAAGTGCTCAAAAACGATCTTACAATTAAAAAAAACTGAAGACGGGAGAAGGGCTCATAAAGTAACTTCGAATAGGACATCTTTTTTAGATACGTGAGTAATTGAAAGAGGGCTTTATAAGCAGGAAATGAGCAGGTTAATGGAAAACCAATCGTGGGCGTGAGCTGTAAAAGAAATAGGAAGCGCAACGATTTTAACAAAGGAGCCGTCTCTTGCGCGACAGCATAACATTCCATTGATGCAGCGGTAGCCCCATCAGTGAGATTACAGTTAACTAGTTGCAATGCAGGCTTGCCCAATCGTCACCACAGCAGCGGTGGTAATGGAACACTACAGGGAGATGAAAAAAAAAGCCGGAGATGCAGTAAAACCCCGTTGTCGATGCGGCGATTCTTCTATATATACATCGGTTCAGCCTTGCAGACTTTCAAACGTACGCAGCTCGCACAACAAAATGGCTAGACTTTCAGTCACTTGCAAGCACAGACGTTACGCGTTACAAGTAATTGATTACTTGTAATAATTGACATATATTTAGAAATTCGTAATGCACTGATTACGTTTCTTTTAAGCAGGAACGTTCTCGATCATCTAATTATAATTTTCAGTAATCGATTACTAGTAGTCAGTTACTTTTTTTTTCCAAAAACAAGTTGTGACAATAGGTGCAGCTGAACTTGCTGGCAATGACTAGTGATAGCGCGGAAGCTTCCTTTTTGACAGAACGACCACTGTTAGGAATAAGGGAGTAATTGCTCATTGGCATCCACCCAAGCGCAGCCAAACGGCTACAAAGGAAAGCTATACAGCTTTCTCAGAAACTTCGTATTAAAGTAAAGTTCGTCCTGGTCCGGGGTTCGAACCCGGGACCACCGCTTCACCGGAGCAGTCGCTCTACTAACTGAGCTAAATGGGACGGCAAGCTTATCGTAGGGCGAGAGCGAATGGATCAATAACTCGAAGTGGGAACAGTGCTGGTAAAATGTTTAGGGGAATCCCCCAAGGTGGGGTAGATTAGTAATAATTAGTAATAATAATGCCAATGAGTAATTACTCCCTTATTTCTAAACTACTCCCCCTTGGGGGATACTCCCCAATCTACTAGTAATAACGGAGTAATTATTCATTGGCATTATTATTACTAATTATTACTAATCTACTACACTTTGTGGATACTCCCCAATCTACTCACAAGGCGGAGTAATTAGTAATAAGGGAGTAATTACTCATTGACATTATTATTACTAATTATTACTAATCTACACCACCTTGGGGGATCCCGTAAACATTTGGCCGACCGCTCTTAGGCTGCGGAGAAGCCGCGTACGCAGTGATGTTCAGACTTGCATGCATGCCCGAGCGGGCGGCATCTGCATGGCTAGCTCCGTCTTCCGCGGTTACTGCAACGCGGAATGTCACGTTTGGTGAGCTTGAGATTTGTCCCTTCAGAGCGCGAACTATATGCGAAGCACGGCGCTTGGATGGCGCGAAAGGTCTTTGTACGTAACACCGCCCTTCCTCCCGAGCTCACACTAGCTCTCAATCGCTGCTGATGAGTTCACATTAAAAAAAAACATACCGGCGAAAACTTCGAAAAAGAACCTCTCGAAAAGTGACAACGCCTGATGCATGCAACGCACAGCAGACCTAGCAAGCTGCACCAGCTAATTCTGGTCCGCGTATATTTGTGTTATGCTAAAGAAAGATGAAAGAAAATAACGCAATACTAATCGATTCCCTCTTTCGTAATTGCCCGGCTACTTTTTGGCGGCTGTAATTGACCACTGAAATCAGTTACATTTCAGATGGAGTAATTGCAGCTGTAAAAGGTTGCTTTTTTCTGTACCGTGCACAACACTGCCGGCATGCAACTATATAAACACTAAAACGATTCTGTGGGCACCGCTGCTGACGGTGGCTGGAAGTATATTGTGGGTCTCATTAAACAATGTCGCGTGCCACCTTCCTCCCATTTTTGTTCAGACCGACTTCCAGTGCCGCTTCAGCGGCATCCGCGACAATCCACGAGTGGCCGTGAGGGGCCACATTCGGGTGCCTCCGAGGGACGAGCGGGCGCTCCTGGACGCCGTGGGCAGGGTGGGCCCCATCTCGATCGGCATCAACGCCAGCCCGCAGTCCTTCATCTTCTACAGGAACGGTGAGCACTTCCTGCGCCACTCTGACAGCCTCGTGTCGGGTTGTGCAATGTCCTTTGGGCCACCGGCGAAAGAGAGCTGTGCACGGATTACGGCGGATATGTCTCGTGCGCAGTGTTGACTATCAGAACCGTGTAAATATTATCAATAGAACCGAGAGAGATAAAGAGGCAGAGGGAAGGGAGGGACGTTAATCAGAAGGGTGTTCTGGTTGGCTACCCTGCACTGGGGAAGAGGGATGATGGGATTGAGAAGGGAAAGAAAGAAGGGGCGAGGGGCACAGTCCCAACTGATCCCTCAAGACAGTCGTACTCAGGAAGCAAAACAGTGCCTTGGAGGCATTGAGGGCAGTCGATTGCTGTGGCTGCGGTTCAAGATCTTATCCTTTGTTCGAGGGCCGAGGCTGCCTAGGGCACAAAACGCAGCGTACGTCTTTCGGTCGCCAAATCAGGGCACTCACACAGAAGATGTGCCATTGCCTGTTCGCAGCCACATCTTTCACAAGCAGGGCTGTCGGCCATCCTAATCAGGAACTGTATTGCTTTGTAAATGCAACATCGAGCCATACACTGCAGAGCAATGCTGCTCCGCGACGCGGTGTATTATAACCGAAGTGGCTGGTTCTGCTGCGAGCTGAAGGCAGGCTGCAGCTTATAAGGCATTGCAGCAACACGTGATACACTCATCGCTTAAAGAGGTGAAATTCCTGTTGAGCGAGGGCCTACAGTTAAACATAGGAACACACGAAGCGCTACCTCTCCAAGAACACTTGAATGCAAAAGCGAGAATGACGGCTTTAGGTTTATGGTGATTTATTTGTTTAGTTTGCAAGTCTGGAACCGCATCCGGGGTGTTGGCGAAAGCGTCCCCGTCGATCGAGCGATAAGGCGAGGTGGAAATACGAAGCGTTCGCTGGGAGGAAAAAGAATGCGTGAATGTTGGCTTTTCGGATCAAGTGACTATCACTTTGTTCTCGGGCCGGTATTGAATTACGTCGTCGTTTTTATTTTCCTTTGCGCAATTTTCTGCATTTGTCCTTTACTTCGAAGCAAGTTCTTTGCTTGAGGCTACTGCGTAGCATGTGCAGTACGCGGGTACGTCGCGCGGTTAAAGTCGTTGTCAGTTGTCGCAGTACACTGCTCAAGCTAATTGATGACTTATGACTTGCTCTGCACAGGCGTCTACAATGAACCGAACTGCGACCCGCGTGGCCTGAACCACGCCGTGCTGATAGTCGGATTCGGCCAGGAGAGGGGTGTGCCCTACTGGCTCATCAAGAACAGGTATGTGCTGCACTGTCCTATGATGTTTTATTGCCCAGACTAGACAATTTCACTTCATCATGCGCCTGGAAGAACCACACCAGCGACCCGCGAACTAGGCGCAGTCAAGTTACCGCCATCTGGCCGTTACTTTCTTGTTTGGAAAGGAGCGGGGGGGGGGGGGGGGGCTTGTACAAGACAGGCTATAGAGCTTTTGAATACAGTTTAAGCTGCTAGCTACGCGTGTCCAAGCGTTCGTTTGAGCGTTGCAGCACGAAGAGCGCGACTGCGTGCTTATACTTCATGCGATCTGTTTGCTTCATTCGACGATCGACTGTTCCGTATATCTCTCTTCCCTCTGTGCGCAGTTGGGGCACAGGATGGGGTGAGGGAGGCTACATCAGGATCATCAGGAACCGCAATGTGTGTGGCATGTCCGAAGACGCCGTCTACCCGCTGCTGTAATGGATCCCTTTCCCGGAAGCCGGCTTCCGTTGGTGCAAATACATCTTTGCAATAAAGACGCCAATATCAACATCATGAGCTTGTTTGGTGATCTTTTTTTTTTTACTTTTACAGAGTTCTACACCCTGTGTCATCTAAATCTATATATCAGAAATTATGAAGAGCGCACATGCTTTTGTCCATAGGAAAGAGCTTACAAGCTAGCTGGATGCAAGGAACTGCAGAAGGGGCTTGCATATAGTGCACTCGACAGGATGCATCGCAGATCGAGCGATAGCCTTCCGTGCGATCACTCTTCAAACGATCTACTTTCAGTAGTTGACTTCAATAGACCTGAGAACGGAAGGCGACTTTGCCTGGACTCGCTTGCTTTCGTTACAGTCCGGCTGTTCAGAAATAACTACTCACGCAGCATCGACAGAAACCAAAACGTTCGGGTACGTGGCTTTAATTTCCGCGGTTACATTTTTGACGTTATGTGACAGCAAATCTATTGCAAACATGCAGATAACGTGCGGGCAGTGTATACGCTCTGCGCCTGCGCAGGCGTGTCACTTCACAATGCTAATCACTGGGTGCAAAAAAGTCCACAAACACCTGTACAAACTAGAACTTGCAATGAAATTCAGTGAGTTTTTCATATAGAGTCAGCAGAACGCCAAGAATCTTTCTTGCCAGGGACATGACGCCCTTTTACATACGCAGATTAAAAACAAGTCCCTTCAAGGCCTCAAGGTCGCTGTTTCCAATTTTACTCATGACGTCCTCGTTGCGGCGTCTGCGTAATCTTGTGCTCGTGATGCTTGCTGCCAGTGTCTGCACGCTTCCAGCTGCTTGCCCGCTGGCTCACATTCAGGACGCAGTCTTCTGTTTTTTTCCTTTTGCGTCGATGACGTGGTTAGCGGTCGGCAACGGTGCTGGCGCGATTTGCGAAATACGGTCAAGCGCATGCCGGACACAGGAGAGCCCGCTCCTTTATATTCATCGCGCCATCTTTTCACGAGATCAGTTGCGATACCGTCTCGCTCACTGAGGTCTCTCTCTCAGCACATAAACGCTGCGCCGGGCGTCGCCTCATTCAACAGGGTGCGCAGGGCTGTGTCCAGCACCTTGCGGGCTTCGCCAGCCAAGAACGCTCGCAGCGCGGCTTGGCTCGCGTACGTCAGCTGCCGAGACATGCTGCCGGCGAGGCGCGTGAAGTTCTTGAGCGAAGATAGCGAGAAGGACGAGGCCCTGACTGCGGCCACGCGGTACGACCTCTTGGTCAAGCCGTCGTCATCTATGAGCACGTCCAGTGTGGCCGGAAACAGCGACACCTTGGCCATGCCGAGGACTCGGACACTGTTCACCAAGGCCTTGAACTTGAAGGTGGCTGTGACGCGCGACCACACAAGCCGTATCTTGTCGCGCTGACCGCAGCTGGACGACCTGGAGACGCTGGAGAGGCCGTCGAGGAGCCCCTTCTGGACGAGCACGTGTCCCACGTAAGGTGTGCCTCGCAATGTTTCGTTGACGGTGAAGAGTCCGCCGCGGCTGGCTATGGGTCGGTTTGAAGGCAGCCGGCCGCGAAGAAGGTCCACCAGCGGGTCTGGCGGCAGCATTTGCTTGGCTGAAGGCCCATAATAAGCGGCTTCCTCTGCACAAAGCAGCAAGACAGCGGTGCAAAGCTTTTAGCAAATGTATACACCCCCTCACCTATCTTTCAATAAGTCGCTCCATTTAAAAAACCTATGTGACAGAAAAGAATGCTGCGCATTCAAAAAACGGCAACCTTGCCCTCGCTAATACCCGCCGCGGTGGCTCAGTGGTTAGGGCGCTCGGCTACTGATCCGGAATTCCC
The DNA here is from genome assembly GCF_052857255.1 of Amblyomma americanum. Classification (NCBI taxonomy): domain Eukaryota; kingdom Metazoa; phylum Arthropoda; class Arachnida; order Ixodida; family Ixodidae; genus Amblyomma; species Amblyomma americanum. The sequence continues at coordinate 24,779,666 of NC_135503.1, forward strand.
GGGTTCGAACCCGACCGCGGCGGCGGCAAAACGCTAAGGCACGCGTGTGCTGTGCGATGTCAGTGCACGTTAAAGATCCTCAGGTGGCCGAAATTATTCCGGAGCCCTTCACTACGGCACCTCTTCCTTCCTTTCTTCTTTCACTCCCTCCTTTAGCCCTTACCTTACGGCGCGGTTCAGGTGTCCAACGATATATGAGATAGATACTGCGCCATTTTCTTTCCCCAAAAACCAATTATTATTATTGTTGCACTCGCTAAGCGAGTGACACGGCTGATCAACATGTGAAATGGCAGATACAACTTCAAGAGGCGCGCTTTAAGTCAAGCGCTCAAAAGACGCGTAAGTATATTCCTTGAGGGGTACACGTCTCGAAGAGCAACGCTGCACCTTAAACAGCTCGATAAATCGGGAAACGTGTCCTTACCTTCCGAGAGAATTCCCTGCGACAGCGTCGGCGTCCACAGGACGGTTAGCTGAGCCAACAGCAGTAGCGCGGTGGCAGCGCCGTGGTCTCCGGTGCGTCTCTGCATGTCGAATCGCGTGTGCTTCGCGGGCGTGTTTCGTCCTCGCCTTTATCCAGGCGTCGGATGCGTGATGTTCGCGGTTCCGTCTCTCCTTATATCTCCTGCTCGCCGCGCCGCCGCCGTAGACGATGCAACAGCGTCGCGCGGGTGTTGCACCATTGCGGCATCCGCTTCGGAGGTCGCTTTGACGCGCGCTTGTTCGAGCGCGCGCACCGAAGCTTTCGGATGTCCGCGCTCCTGGACGCTGCGTCAGCGGGCGACTTTGACGCGATCGACGCAGAGGCGCGGAAGGATCTGCGCGTAGAGCCACGCTCGAAACCGGACGCCCGCCTGGGCAACCGGAGAAGGAAGGGAGAGGGACGCAGGCAACGGCGGTTGAACCGAGTCCTCCGGCGTGCTCTCCGGTGTGATGATTCCCATTTCTTGGAGAAAATTATCGCTTTAGTGCGGATATTTTCACTCGGAGGCGATTTATTGCACCTTCGCGTCTTCTGCGATGATAGCATAAGGTGCTTTTACCTCCCCAGGCCGTCGATCTTCCTTCCGGACTGCGATAGTGGGTCTATTTTAGCTGCAGAGAGGCGAGAACAAGAGGTTTTGATGACTGTACGGCGCCACACGAAGAAAGAATGGACAGCAAACATTTATTCCTGGCACAGTACACTCATCATGAACGATGTCAGCGCAACAAGTACCGTTTACACAGCCCGCGGGCTATACATGTTTAAGCGTTAAAAAAATGGTGGGCTTTGCAAACTATCTATACGTGCGGACTATACGGTTTTTTTTTTTCAGTATCTCAGTATTGGATGAAATTCCAAACACGATTCTATGTACCGGATGTGGACTAACTATCAGGTACGGTCGATCTATAGTTGGATACAACTCAAGAACGAAGCGCAAATACCCCCAAAGGAGGCTCTCCAGCCAATGTCGTCGGCCGATTTTCATGAAGTCGCGGTCAACCTGTGGTTAATTTCCTGTCAAAAATATTTTTTCACCTAAAGTTGAGCCATGCCGACTACACACTGAATGCGGAGTGAATGCCTGGTTAGGACGGGGGTCGTCCAAACCAGTCAGAGGATACGGGCTTACAGAGTGACTCAGCGGGGATTATGCAGTGCGCCGGCAGGAGAGATTCGAAAAAACATATTCGTGGACGATGTGTGACATCCATACTAAAATAGCCTGCAAGGGACGTTGCGGCGGATAGCAAAGTGCCACGTCCTATTTGTTTGCCTAAAAAAAAAATAGGAGGAAAACACAGCAGCCCTCTTGCGATAGTCGTAAACTTCCAGCGCGTGTTTGCAAAAGACGGCAGCCGGAGCTATCACATCGAAAAAGCTATCGCATTGCTGCTGTGAACGCTGGAAGGACTCACTGAAACTGCTTTTTTTGCATAAGAAGACTGGAGAAAATGAAATCAAAGCCAAATAGAAAAACGGAGAAGTAATAAAAAGAACACCGTTCGAGGGCGGGATTTCAAGAACGGGCGAGGACGCCGCGCTGGCCCTGACAGCTTAATTTACTTCACTCATAACTACATGCACGACGCAGTGTCGGTTAGAGAAGAGAGAGACACACGCACCATTTCTATCAGCAGCAGACATGGCAAGAAAGTCAGTCTCTCTTTTATTCTTTTCTCCACTTAAGGGGTGCAAAGGCTTCCGGGATCGCGAGATCAAGGTGATCCTCGTTTTTGGCTCCAGGCAGCGTTTAAACTGCGTTTCCATCGAGTTGCCGTAAGAGATCATTTTCGGAGTACGCATGTGATGTATAGCAGCTTATTCGTTTTCGGGTGAAACCTTTATTTTAACTTATTCTTCCATTGCGAACAGATTTCTTAAAAGTAGGTTCCTATGTCCGATTTCTCATTAAAAGATAACAAGAGGAGCACCATTGCTGAAACCACACTAGATAGAAAAATATTTCCATCTTTTTCATTTGTCATTGGCAAGCCCTCAACCCAGTTTTTTCATGTCATTTGCGCTTTATGTCACGGAATTCATTGTCTATAGTGTGGTTTTAGCAATGATGCTCCTCTTGTTATCCTTTGATGCCCTGGACAACGTGTGATTCCCAGTACGTTCGCGCGCCCTGACTGTCTCGTTACCTGGATTATTCCCCCTGGTGGGCGTCTGACCTGCTGGTGTGTATATAAGTGCGGGTTTCAGTTTTTTCAAATAAAGTTGGAATTTCAGCGATCGGTCCTATCTGCATCTTTTTCCTGATCGTGTTCGCGCTGCTGATACATGTGGTTCGCAACCAACTAGCCCGGCAGGTGGTATTATTGTTATTCATGGCGTGACTTATTTGAGGATCCATCCGAAAATTACTTTCTTAGAATCGAGAGACCAAAACACTATCGCTGACCAGGCATTTCATCGGCATCATTCTACCAGGCTCTATAGCCCGGCTAACGACGTAGTACACCAGACTCCTTCGCTTTTAAAATGGCCGCTGTAACGTTGAATGACCCTTTTCGCAGTGTACTTGGCAGCCAGGACTTGCAGGTTACGCTGCTGCTGTTACTGGAGGTGTCGGGCGCTTTCGACAGCATTCACCGCGCACCAATTCTCGCGGTGCTTGAGGCGGCCGGTGTGAGCGGGCGCCTTTTGCGATGCGTTCACGGCTTCCTTAGCGGGCGCACCATGCGCGTACGAGTAGGGGGTAAGCTCTCCAAGCCTCGCCCGGTGGACATGGGTGTGCTGCAGGGCTCTGTCCTATCACCATTTCTGTTTAATGTGGCCATGTCGGTGGTGCCGGCCTCCCTCCCCACGAGTGGCCGACACCATGTGTACATGTCCATATATGCAGACGACATAGCTCTGTGGTGCCAGGGACCACCGGGCGAGGCGTTCCGCGTGCGGGGGTGCCTTCAGGGAGCCCTGACCGCAATCGATGCCACCTTGCGCGGCCCTGGTCTGTCGCTGAGCACGGACAAATCGGTGGCCATGGCCTGCGTTTCGCGCTCGCACGCGCACCTTGGGCCACTGTCACTGGACGGGACTCCGATTCCTTGACGTAAATCGGTGCGGTACCTTGGCCTGGACATCGACTGGCGCCTTTCCTTCCGCCCCGCGGCGACCAAGGCCTGTCTGCAGATGAAGAGGATCACCGCCGCCATGCACAAGCTCACCGCTCGAGGCCAGGTCATCTCCCAGCAAGCCGCGCTGCGGCTATACAATGCCGCAGCTTTGGGGGCGGGGCTCTATGCGCTGTCGCTCGTCATGGTGCGCAAGCCTTGCTGGAAGAAACTTGAGCTCCAGCACCGCAAGTCCTGCGCGTGTGCCTAGGCCTGCCCAAAAACTCGCAGTGCGCCGCAACGTTGGCCGATGCAGAAGCGTGGCCACTTGAGCTCCAAGCAGCGCGCAGGGCACTGAATCACATCGACCGGCTTCACCGCGCACCAGACGGCGGCTCGCTGCTGCAGCGTATGCGCTCGCACCCGCGCTCACGAATGGGTGCGGCGCTGCTAGAGTATGAGCAATTGGCACAAGGCCCACTCCCACACGGCTCCTGCGCGCCCTGGCCTGCTGCCTCGGAGGTACAGCGAGAGATCGTCGGCATTGCGGGAAAGCGGAGCACACCCCTCTGTGCTGTGCAGCAGCTGGCCAGAGCCGTCATACACGAGAAGCTCCAGGACCATCTCCTCGTGTATACCGACGGCTCAATGGCCCGCGACAGCTGCTCCCTTGCAGCCGCGGCAACCATCCCTGCCATGCGACTGCACAGCCAGCAACACGCAACCTTCCTGGGCTCTTCCACCACGGCGGAGTTGATGGGGATCCGGCTCGGGCTGGACCTGCTGCTCACCCTCGGCCCTCCGCCGCCCAGGAGTGCTCTGCTGTGCGACTCCCGCGCCGCCCTCAGCCGCCTGCAATCTAACGGCCGCGGTACCCCACTAGTGCGTGCACAGTGGGTTCCCGGTCACTGCGGCATCGCCGGCAACGAAGAAGCTGGCGACCTCGCGACCGCCGCACATCAACTACCTTCCAGTGATCTGCCCCTTGCGCTGGAGGACGTGCGTGCGGTCATCCAGGACCACCTAGCTCCGAAAGCAGCACCCCGATCCACGCATCGCAGGAGGTGAGCGCATCGACAGCATCACCGGCTGTCGCGCACTTACGCAGTCGCAACGTGCAATGATCCTGCGCGCGTGCATTGGCTGCGTGTGGCCCGGGGAACGACGGGAGCGTCACGGAATCGCGACGAGTGATGTGTGTGACGGATGCGGTGCAGTGGAAACACTAGAGCACCTTCTCCTTCGCTGTGTCGCGTACGCCGATGCTCGTCGCGATATGCTTGCGGCGTATAGGGCGCTGGGCAAACTACCAGATTCCCTCAAGACGCTATTGTGGCCGCAGGGCAGTGCGCGCACCCGTGAGCGAACCTTGGTGAGCCTCTGTGCGTTCTTCGAACAGACGGGCTTGACGTCCCGTCTGTTCTCCGCCAGGTAGTTACACGCAGTGACCGAACGCTCCGCGAGTGCTACCTTGAGCGATTAATAACTGGACGCCCAACTCCAGTTGTAGCCAACACAGTGCTGGGCGTGTGTGTTTTAATTCCTCTAAAATGAACTAATCACGCGCACAACCTGGACACATTTCTTATTCTGTAAATAGTTTGTACATATTACTTCTCCCCCTATCCTCTATTCCTTTCCCCTCACCTCTTTCATTTCATTTCTCCGTTCTGCCTGCTGTCCTTTATTTCCGCTGCCCCAGCTCAGGTGCTTCAGTATTGATGGCAGATGCCGGGGCTAGAAAAAGTATTTTCCTTCTTTTTTACTATTATTTTAATAAAAAAACACTACCACCACCACCAACTGCCAGGCGACAATCTCAGGATCGGAAGAGTTAATGTTCTCTTGTGTATACCTCCGTTTAGCAGCGGCTGGACTCTCCTTGTGTGCATCCATATCAAACATTGCCATACAGCTCTCTGTTCGGGCGTCTCTGCTGCTCTCTTCGCCTTCGGACGCATGAGTTTGGATGCGCAGATGGCAGAAGCCTCTTGGTTGAGATTATAATCGGCTGCATCGGTGTATACTGCTCCAGGATTATTGAGGTACTTTCTATGCAGGGCCCGCCGCGGCGGCTGCGTTTCGTTGGAGGCGAAACGCTATGGCGCCCGTGCGCTGTCAGTGCACGTTAAAGATCCCCAGGTGGTCGAAATTATTCCGGAGCCCTCCACTACGGCACCTCTTTCTTCCTTTCTTCTCTCCGCCTCTCCTTTATCCCTTCCCTTACGGCGCGGTTCAGGCGTCCGCCGATACAGTGAGACGGATACTGCGCCATTTCCTTTTCCCCAAAACCAAATTTTCATAAAACGCGGGTGCACTTTGATACGTTCAGCGGAACGGTAGGTGTGATCCATGCGACGCCTGCCGTGGAGACTGGCACCGCGGACCGCGGCCGTAAGGTTAAATTAGTTTTTGGGGAAAGGAAATGGCGCAGTATCTGTCTCACGTATCGGCGGGCACCTGAACCGCGCCATAAGAGAAGGGATAAAGGAGGGACTCTGGCCTCTGGACTGCAGGCCTTTCGACTTCAACGTATTTTTTTCTGTTTCTTCTCGTAGCGCCTTGTAGAGTCAACTGACTCAGCTTCACAACATGAAGACAGCAGCGTAACTGACCGCGTATCCATCCATTTCACCACCACCAATTTTCCGTCAGCGCTCACCTTCTCATGACTCGATCCGCGTCCTTCAGCAAGCAGCTCTTTATCGGATTTGAGAGCTGTCTTGACTCAGTCATCACTGTGCCGTGATCGAACATTCCCATCTCAAGAAGCTCAATTAGCGGCACGGACGTGAAAAATCTGTCAAAGCACAAGACGCAGTCATTCCCTTGAGGCAGAGAGTCTGCAGGTCGCATGACAATCCCTCCGCCGATTCCGAGATCTTTGTGCTCAGTGGGAATTGATGTTCCCACTGACATGCGTCATTTCCTTTCCTTAAAACAAGTTTTCGTTTCATTTTTGCAACACGCATGCATGCATTTTGCATGCAACTCTCTGTCGCGTCTCATTCTTAAAGACGAAGCTTAAGCGTCCTCCAAATTTTTGAATACACGCGATGGAGACAACCGGAAAAGAACGATCACGGGTGCCGTGTCGCCAGACTGCTCCCTGATCGAGAAGTTGTACCGCAGTTGTACATGAATGTAAATAAATTTTGTAATCGGCAATTTTAGTTTTGGTACGTCTGAATCGGGAGAGCATGCTGCGCGTATGTGGTGAAACGGTGTCGCCATTGTATTAAATGTCGCAGTTGTGAGTTTTCAGGCATTTCCATGCTGCCAGTGCGCCGGGAGACCACTCCCCTCGCCAGACGTCGTCGGCTAGCCTCCATAAACTACCACGCATAAGCGACACACACACAAAAAAGTCGCTTTCTGTCTGACGCAACGATTCAGCAGCAATTTCATTCCCTGCTGTCAGCACGCAGACTACGTGATGCCCCGCCCTTTATACTCAACCCAGAGCAACAGGCCAACTGTAGCATGGCAACTTAAAATAAGATGCCCCACATAGCCACTGCTCTTCCAAATGAATCCACAGACTTGAGTATGTCCCCAGATAATTAAGACGAGCCCAAAGATTCCAAAAACTCCCACATAAAGGAGGTGAAGTTCCACTGTTTTCTTACATCACATCACTTCCTTGATCAAGCACGGCTGTAATTACGACCATAATATATGCGCATTAATTACTGGTAGGAGCTGCATGGGGCTGGCAAAATTTCCAAAATATACTCTGAATTTTGACCGCACAGGAATGCTACATCATATCGCCAAAAAAAAAATGAGACGAAAACTGCATTCCGTAATAAACTCCGAAAAAAAAGCCAAATTTGCAAAAACGAGAAAACGAAAAATACAACCCTTATTTAATATGCCGCATCATTTAGGTAACGTCAAATTGTTCTGTATAGTTTAGGACAGGGTGCTGTCGCGTACTGCTTGAACACGAACCCCTTGGTTTGAAGGTATAATTGGGGAGTCGTTTTACGGAGCCCGCCGGGATCCGTCGCGTGAATGATGTCCGCCGAAGGTCGCAGACAAGTGGCCAGGAGAAAGACCAGCGAACGAAAATGGAAGGAACTCATATTTTCTAGCGCTAGAAAATATGAGTTCAAACAATATCCAACTAGCCCTAGTTTCTGCCTTACTAGAAAATGGAAGGCGATGGGAGAATAATAAGGGAGAAAATGTCCGAAGTGTTCTTTGATAAGGTTTTCTTTTTTTCCTGTTGTGTAGACTTTAACAAGGCGAAAAAGAGAAGACATAGGGTCCGCTGGTTTTCACTCCATCTAATCGAATTTCTATATTCATTGACATGCATATTTCGTTTTTTTTTTTTAAATGGAAAGAAAAAAAATTGAGGTCTCACCGAGATTTGAACTCGGATCGCTGGATTCAGAGTCCAGAGTGCTAACCGTTACACCATGAGACCACACTATATTCCGACGCCGGGAATCGAACCCGGCCCTCCTGGGTGAGAGCCAGGTATCCTAGCCACTAGACCACGCCGGAACACGCTGACCGCTCAAAGGCGGAAGTATTTCAGCGCTAGATGCGCGTCATATTTTTTTTTTTTGCTGAATTGGAACTACTGTATTTGCGAGGGTGAGCGGCTGTGTACATAGAAGCAGGGAAGAAATAAAAATGTATTACAGTGTTTCCCTTTGGTCTTCAGTGCGTCTTGCTACTGCTCAGCACACGCACTGCGTCTGGTTTCTTTTTCTGTCTCTGACCCTTTTTTAATGACTACCAGTAGCACAGCTACAAATTAATGTACCAATTACAGTCCTCTCTGCATCCAGAACACAGCATCGAGTTTTTCTTCCTCGGCCGCTATCAAATGCTCGTCACGTTAATGCGCTCTTCATAACAAAAACTGGGAAAAAAAAACGAGCCTCTGTCCCTCTCCATTTAGCTATAACTCCTACCCCTGCACTGACAAATTCAAAGTTGTCCCGATTGTACAGAGATACCATTGCAGATGTTTTGTTCATAAACTTATCATAAATGTTTTGTTTACTTCTCCCTGGTTTAATTATAATCGTAATTTCAATTCTGTAGCGTCAGTCTTCTACGGACGGTTCGCATCATTTAGATGGTTGTGGCACTGTTCATCTATTTTCTCATTTTTCTTAGCTGACGTCGTTATAATACAATGCACACATTCTGACAATTGTTTCCGGATTTTCCGGGACAATGAAGACATTAGCCGTATGTTTTATCGTAACCATGGTGGCTATCGTGGCTTGAACGGGAAGCCTAAAAATGAGATGTGCACTGCACAAGCCACACAGCACATGCAGACTCCATGCTGCTGTGGAGGTGAGCCTTTTTGTGAATCCTGAAAATTTACGTGAGCACATACGTTCGGCTTCCAGTGCCGAGTTTCCCGCCTGCATGCTTGCTTCCGTCTAAATGCAAAAACGCTTGTGTGTTACGATGTAAGTAATGGCAGCACACCCCAAAGAACTCCAGATGATTTAATCTCAGGCTTTCCATTGCGAGTCAGAACATGACTTACCAGAACACGTTTTAAGCGAGGCGCCATGAAAAGTCCCACTAGCTGCCGTTGGCTATCAGAATTTTAGCTGCAGCCAATAGCCTGGCCGAGCCGAGCCGATTGTTGGAGCCCGCATGTTTCGGAAGCAGTGTGCGGCGGTGGGACTACTCAGTCTGCAAGCTTACGAAGTTAATTTAGCATGGAGGACCTGAAGAGCATATCTCAAGTAAGCCGCAAATCAGAACCTGTGGGTTCAGCCAAGTTCACTTTATTACTGCATTTCGTGGTCAATTTTTTGCTATCTCTTTCCGGAAATTCACGTTTCTTTACTTTGCCATCCTCTTGCCTCCACTGCTGTCTAGTTCAGGGTGAGAGTTTGGGAGCCTTCGAGGATTAAATGCTGTCTTCATATTGGGCAGCCTTATATAAAGATAATAACCTGACCCGTACCTCATCCCTCAATTATCTCTTGCTTGCAGGCATGTTTCGTTTCCCTGCCCAAAAAAGCAAAACAGAGCAAGCAGGTCAGATCTACGGAACACGAAATCGGTCGGAGGTACACAACATTTCAGGAAACGTGGGAGTACTTGGAGAATGAGATCTTGGTAAGAGCAGCGACCGATTTTGTCTTTATGGTCCAGATTTTTAGTGGGAGCTTACAGGTTTGCTCTAAACATGCAAATCCAGCGGTTATTTTGCAGTGCTTGTAGCAATAATATGACGCTATGCTTCTCAGAATCATGAAAGACGGCGTAGGATGGCGTAACGAGTTTTGCTTACGGTCGAGGAGAGTTGACGAGGTTCGTCAAATTGTCAGTTCAAATTTTAGCATAGCCCACAGGAGCCGGTGCTACTGACATATTCTAGCTACAGACCTTTGATGGCAGAAGCTCCCTGACTTTTCGCTTTACCTCTGTGTAAAGAAGTTACTCTCACTGTGGTAGCCGCACCACCTCCTCTACCAACATCTGTGCAAAGATAAAGCTGCAACTTGTACTTATTGAAACTCCTGCTTACTGGAATTCAGCTCTTTGATTACCCATGTATTGCTACTTGCGCAGCACCCCGTTCCCGTGTATGAGCCACGGCAGTAACAGGAGGACTACTATTCAATATTGAAATCTTGGTTGTATAGTAATTTATGCAATTACAGCAGCTATGGGATGCATTCTTACATATCTTGGCCTCCTTGTTTGGCTCAGTGCACCTTTCAGAACGTATGCTGGATTTTTTGCAGAAATGCCAAGCAGAGGCACACACAGATGTTCTCAACAACGTAATATCGTTTGTCCAGTCACGCAATCCGGCATTGACTGAGGCATCACAGAGACTAGACATACCTGTTGCTGCCCTCATGATGGGTATGTATCACTTCTCTACTCTCATAACCTTTGCTGCACCCTGCATTTGGAAAGAAAAGAAAGATGTGGTTTCTGTCCTGAGTCAAAAAGCAGATATGTGCACTCTTTATTTAGAGTTTAGAACTTAGGCATGAACATTCTGAACTGCGAATAGCCGACATAAGCGGAGCATTGGTGTGTTAACATGGCTCTGGTGTCTCGCAAGCGACTGAGTGGTAGGCCGAGTTGCTGAGCTGACATTTGTCACTGACCTCATCATTCGCACTCAGTCTGCTTTGTGTGTCAAGGCATTAAAACTGTGGCTGCTGAGTCTATTAGTTGACATGCAGCATTCATGTAAATTAGAACCTCAGATGCCCTGCTATGATGTTATAAAAATTCTCTCAATTGTGTTGCTGCTTCATTATTTTAATTTGCCAATCGGAATGACGTTGAGTGAACAAGCAGCTATAATGTTTCAATTTTTTTGTGCCTCATATAATGTGAAGTTAGCTTGGATGTTATCACCATTGGAGAAAAAAATTGTTAGGGTTTTAAATTAGCTAAACTGAATAGACATGCGAAAGCATGTGTTTAGCCTAGTTGCCTCATGGTTTTCTTTTCCATTGTCGCCGGCACATTCAGCGATGGTATTAGACTTCGGTTACGCTCTGATCGAGGTTAAGCTGATCTGATCTGTTCATGCTGCGGATGGAAGTTGATGAAGACGATATGACATACAATGCACAGTGTGAGAGTGTGTTGCAGTTTAACATAAGGCATGATCAGCTGCGGTGATAGCATTGTGCCCTCGTGTAGTGGCCAAAGAAGCTGATCTGTTAACGCTGCCACGAGTTCGGAGCCCAGTCGCGGCAATATTTATTTTATTTCTGCGTGGGCTGTTGCTATGCTTGGTTTTACCAAGGTTACCTTCAAGGTCAAGCTTCACACAAACTTGGTGAACCGGGTAGACCTCGTGACATAGTGATTTCGCACTAAATTGAGTGCACAAACAAAGACAGGGACAAAGTGAGACAAGGAGGTCAGTTTCTTGGTTTGTGCACTTAGGTAGTTTTTCCTCTGGTATGAACCAGCAAGCCCAGCAACAAGTACTGCTCAGTTATAGCCATTGTTGGCAGCTAAAATTGAAGCTGGAACAACTTAACACTTTCCTTACCACGGGTAAACAGGCAATTTTAGAATAATGTGCATAAGTCCTAGGGCTTGAAACAAAACCTTGTTGTGCATGCACATTCCAATGGAGCATATTCCTAGTGACTGTCATAAATAGGCAACATAGCGCACTGTTTGAGTGGTCTAGACAGGTGTGTGGACAACCCACCACTACATGACAGTACATTTGTTTCGGCTGAGTAATCTTATCAGACCCAAATAATGAATGAGAAATTAAAGGGAGAAAAATATTTGGATACAATGCTTTTAGCTGCCTAAAAAATGAAAGGCAATCGATGTGCTGAGATGTGCTGATCCGAAGGAAATGCTTAGCATTAGACTTTCCTTCCCCATTGCTTGACATGTCACATCACACATTTCCTTACCTCCACGTTTACTCTGCACTCTTTTTACTTCTTTACATTTGACTCTCTCGTCTTATGTCTGATCTTCAGTATCCATTGACGCTCGGCTCTGGAGGTTGCTCACACACAACCACTTCAACGGAAGAGTAGCATTTTGCCCATGTGCATCGTCCTGTTATTTTCGCCCCTCTCCTCTGCTCACTTTTCTCTTCACCCTCCACCTTCGACAGTAGCCGCTTGCTCGCTAGGTTGATCCCATAGCAACCACCCTCAGGATGCTCTGCTTGCGTCAGAACCTTTTTCCTCCACTGTAGCCACACTCGGGGTTTTACCCGTGGCAGCTACCTTCCCTACTCTTCCTCCTCTCCTTCCCTCCAGTTTTCCACCTACCGACCATGGCAGGTGGAGGCTTCAGAGAACGCTGGACAGTTTTTCTCGATGGGGGGTTCTAATGCAGTCGCATTAAAAGAATTATTAATGGAAGCTTACTCACTCTTCCGGAAAGGAAAGTACCATAATATCGTGTAGTCCGCAGAGCTCAATTTTTGCTGAAAATTCGGGGGACACTTCAGCTTCGACTTTATGGGTATGCCACGAAAGCGGTTCCTCTTGGCCACGCAAACATGGACACTGTTTCCTCTTTCACAATCCGAATCATTGTGTGAAAGACCACACGACGTACATATAAAGCCCCACTTTAACCAAGCTGTACGAACCAGTCTGCATGGTCTAGCGGTAGCATGTCTGACTTACACCTGAAGACTCGAGGGTCAGGGGGTTTCCGATGGGCTGCATGTGTGGCTTGCGCCATCTATAACAGCCTTTTATAATCTACTAGTCCTAAATTTTCCGTCACGCCAACTGCAATGCCGAAACTGGCTTTTGCGCATTACAGGGCCTTTGCGCTTTCGCATTAAAGAAAAAATTACAAGATTGTCTGCATGCAGGATATAGCTCTCTATTCGAAGAGTGCTAAGACACATGAAAAACAACACGCCGATACAGCACTTGGCATGTGTCCCTAATATCTTAGGCTTACCGTGGCCCCCATTGCATTTCCTCAGTGGCTGTGGTGTTCGGCTTCTGAGCCCTAAGCTATGGGATCGAACTCTGGATGTGGCAGCTGCATTTTGATGGAGGCAAAAGGAAAAAAAAGGTTTGTTGTTCAATGTCAGTGCAAGCTAACAAACCCCATGGGGTTGGAATTAGTCTGGAGCCTTGTCCTGTGGTCGTCTCAAATCCCATGGCTAATATGCAGCTTTGAAATGTTGAACCTCACGTGCCATGCCTAGCCAGAACTACCTTTGAAATGTTGTCTTGCAGATATTTGTCAGTTATTTGGCAGCGGGGGTGAGTTTTCAGTTACGACTGTATTGTACAAGATAGTATTGATTTGTTTGTATTGAATTTTATTTTTAATGTATTAATTTCTTTCCACTATTCATACATTCCACTATGTCTTTTCTTCATTTATCATGTTCTCCCCCCCTTTCATAATGTCTTAGTAGGGGCCCTTGAGTGTAAAATAAATGGTGTTGGTGGGGTGTTTGGGGGGGGGGGGGGGGTGCAGTGTTGATGGTAATTTGCTATGACACTGATGCTGATGCCTTTCTTTTTCCAAAAAGTATCTTGATACAGCTATCATTGTAGAAGGTTAACAGTGAGGCTAAGTACAATAGGACAATAGTTGGGAAAGAAAACGACAGGTGTTACGGTGGCTGTACCATCAAGAGTGAAAAAGAAGGTTAGAGAACAAGTGTGATTTGAAGCTGATGTAGCAAAATGCAGCTGGGGGATGCAGAGATCCAGACTGAGAGAGGTGAACTCGTGAAATTTGCTGGAGTGGTGTGGCTGGGGCCAGCAATGATGGGGTGAAATATGGGTCATTGAGAGAGGGCTTTGTTTTGGAGTGGACTCCGCTTGGCTAATGATGATGGCCTGTACTTAAATTGGGATACCTAGCAGCTCAAGAAAAAAATGTTCACAACTCAATCGTAGACAGACAAAAGAGCTAGAGATATTCACCATTGTTTATACTCTTCTACTGAATGCACGAGGACATTTCATTGTGGCGTACCATGTGAATGTTGAATGGCTTGTGGGATGAATAATTTTGACACGCCTGGCTCAATTTTAGTTTGTGAAAGCCAATTATTCATGCTTGTGATTTGACTGCATAGGCATGACAACTTTTTTTTTGCGTTCAGGTGTCAACATGTCGGACCACACTGCCATCTTCAACCTTTTGGTGTCAAAGCTGCGTTCATCTGTCACACAGATGGTAGCGAGGCTTAATGCAAAGGACTGTGGCTCCATTGCTACTATGATGCAGAAGGCTGTCATGGACATTGTGCAGGTAACAGGGATTCTCTGTTAGAAACAGTGTGATTAATGCATTGGCAAGAGCTTGTTACAGTGGATCTCCAGTTAAACAAAAATCACTCAAATGCTCAAAGTTAGCTAAATGGACTTTTGTCAAGCGTCACGGCAGAGTTTGTTGAATCTAGTCTGAATAAATTCATTTGAAAGAATCTCAAGCTGAATTTATTTCTGTTAATGTTCTTTAGGTCAAACCAATTTATCTAGTCGACTTGAATTTTGTAGGTTATTTGATCATTGCTTTAAGCTTTAATTGAGAAACACCACTGTGTAATCTACGGTGTCTGTTATTTTGGCTGGGAACTGGACAGCCTTTACTCTCATCATTTGCTGAAGGAATTTTATTTAGTGATATGCTATTTTTAATATTGATATACCGTTTTAGTGAGATGCCACATGTAAAGGTACCAAAAAATGTCTGGCTATAGTAGCTACACAGCCACCACAGTCCTCCATAGGGAAAGCGATAAAATCCCAATCAGGAGGGGTTCCTTTGCAGGGAGACGCAGTCTGTCCATTACTGTTCACCTTATATTTACAGGAGGTATTCAGAGAACTGGATAGGGAAGAGCTGGGGATGAAACTTTATGAAAAATACCTTAGCAATATTCAATTTGGTGATGACATTGCCTTGCTAAGTAACTCGTTGAACAAATTGCAAAGCATGATTGAGAACCTAGACAGGCAAAGTAGGACAGTGGGTCTAAAAATTGATGGGAAGAAACTTCAAGTAATGTTCAGCAGTCTTTGAAGGGCACATCAGTTAATGATAGGCAGCAAAGCATTACAATTTGTCAGATAATACATCTACGTAGGGAAGGTAGTAAGTACTGGCCCGGACCACGAGAGTGAAATAGCTAGGAGAATAAGAGTGGGAAATTTGACAGGGACTCTCAGTTCATGAATAGTACCTTACCAGTATCCCTCAAGGAGAAAGTATGTATCAGTTGTATCTTGCCAGTACTCACCTATGAGGCAGAAACTTGGAGACTAACAAAAAGGCTTGAAATTAAATTCAGGACAGCTCAGCGAGCTGTGGAAAGAAAATTGATAGGTGTGACTTAACGACACAGGAAGAAAGCAGAGTGAATCAGGGAACAAACGCGAGTAAAGGGTATTCTAGTCGAAATCTGGAAGAAACGGGCAGGGCCCTCAATACGAAGGCAAAGTAACTGATGGTCACTTAGGGTAACGCAACAGATTCTAGTAGAAGGCAAGCGTAGCAGGGAGTGGCAGGAAGTCAGGTGGGTGGATGAGATTAGGAAGTTTGTGGGGATAAGGTGGCTGCAGCTGGCACATGACAGGCTTATGTGGAAGGATGTGGGAGAGTCCTTTGTTCCGCAGTGGATGTAGTCGGGCTGATGACGAGGATGGTGCAACTTTTGTGGCATAGCTGCATAAGGCAAGAGAGCATAGGCAGAGGAGAATAACAGTGAAATTACAAGTTCCTTTTTATGATGCCGTGAGGAATGTCTTAGCAAGGTTCAGTTTACTTGGGGCATCCTATAAAACAACCCAGGAGGTTTGCTGCAGCCAGTGATTTAGAAGCTTACGAGGTAAAGTACGTTCACAGTCTTAAGAATTAATGTATAAGAGATTCTGGTAATGCTCAGTAACTAGGAAAATGACCAATTTATTCCAGTGAGAGCGATATTGGAACCAGTGAGCGAATGAACCAATTGGTCATAGCAGATCCGGATCATGAAAGAGAAACTAGCAGCAGAATAGGGTTCCGTTGGAGTGCATTTAGGAGACATTGACAAGATATGACTGGCAGCTGATATCTCTCACAAGAAAAGCTTGTAGGTTTTCCTCCAGCTCCTCCCCTTTCCCATGGGGCTAAAGATTGCCAGCAGAAACTGGAAATTAAACCTGCCTTGTTTTTTGTAATCGTTGAGCTCTGCATGGATGTTTCCACCACTACTCATAAATTGTCTAATTGGCTTAGGGGCCTGGATCTGAAGACTCCGAAATCAAGAAGAGTGCATGCACACTGTCCATGTTAGCAGGATGGCGGGAATCAGCCCTAGCCAAGGTAAGCAACAAATAGGTTTTGCTATTCAGTGGCTTGAAACATAGTTCTAAAAGAAATCCTTGCTTAATCTTTCATTAGACTCTAAGATCACCGTCCAAGCGACAAAAGAGCTCTTGCGGAATTCGTGAAGAAGATCCCCTTGTTCTCATACTGGAAGACCTGGAAGGGTTCAAGGTGTCGGCATTGGAGGACTTTATTTTGATTTGCAGGTGATGTTTCTTGCGGGAATACTCTATTATTTTTTCCAGGTGCAACAGCACCTTTGGGCAAAGTGGGCTCAACCTCCACCAAAATTCAGTGGAGATTTCGAAATTCTAGAGTCCCATTTTACTGTGTGATTTCAGTGCATGTTAAAGAGTGACAGTCAACTCGGTACTTAAGAGAATTGGAAGAGTATGTCAACACTGCAAAAGTTCCTTGAGCAAAAGATTGCAACAAAATAGAACAATCAGTTGCACATAAGCAAATTACTAGTAAGGAACTCTTTGGAACATGGTGTTTATCAGTGATAATAGTAGTTGCTTCTGGTAGACATTTCCATTGAAAGTATGTTCTAGGAAGAAATAAATGGGATTGTGTCACAGTTTTGCATTGATGTACAGCACCTTTTAGTCTTTGGCCAGTTCTATATGATATGAACAGTGCTGGTTTAACCCAGAGTTCACATTGGTAATTTTTGAAGTAGTGAATTTAATAAAGCAAACAGGTGCAAGCTATTTTAGGGTAAGTACTCACTTGTGTAAGAGCCAACTTCATCATAGCTACACTGTATACAGTTATAGTTGGTAAAGTCCCCAGCGGACTTGGTCAAGCCAGGCTCATCAGAAGCCAACCGTTATTTCTGGCTCATGAGAAACCCAGCTTCTCATATGTTTCCTGGCACTTCTGTGCCCGATTTAAGGCAAGTAGAGCTCGTTCAAAGCATTTTATTGGTTTGCAGACAAGTGGCGGCACAAGCTCTAAATCACCATTTTGGCGCAATTTTTGAAAAAAACAAAGTGTCCGTTACGGGGTCAAACGAAGGCCATGGAATTATTCTACATTATGTCCAGTTGGTTTGTTAATGGAATGCTATGAGGGGGCCCAGTGCTGATGATGTATGTTCAAGTTATGGATGGATATAAGTTGTATACAATAACTTTTTAAGCGTTTGGTGCCAAGTAAAAGTTCGATGAAGGTATCCTGACGACGGCTAGCTTTTGCCGAAATGCAATGAACGGGATGTCTCCAGGACGGTTTAGGTTCTATAGATAAGAACACTGAGAAATTTTTATAAGATCTCACATACTCAAAAATAGATTTACCTAGAAAAGGATGTGGCACGGTAATGATTGCGAGAAACATGTATTGATTCACTTTTACAGTCTGAGGTGTTTAATATTGCATTACGAGAAAAATGTATTGATTCACATTTACAGTTATTGGTGTTTAACTTTGCCTTTTTTGTTCTGCTTGTTTTATTTTTCATCTCCGTGCCATTCTAGCAACTATCTGGAGAAGTTGCCCATTGTTTTCATCTTTGGTGTTTCAACAACCGTGATGGCAATACACAACATGATTCCTCAAAGCGCGTCATCATGCCTGGCCATCGAGACATTTTTTTCCATGCCTGTGACTGAATACTTAAGCCAAGTTTTCGAAAAGGTAGTAAAGCAGTTGAATTGGTAGTACCACCATTCCTGCCTTTTTTCTTTAGCTGCTTGCAGCCGTTTGAAGTAGTAATAAGTTGACTTTCTCCTACCCAACAATTATAGCTTTTTATTCTAGTCTTCCTGTCTACATGGAAGAATCCATAATTGTTTCTTGTATTTCAGACAGAACAATTACCACAGAGCATAAATATAATTAGACAGTCTCTATAGTAGTGTGCTCACGGTAACAAAATTTTCCATTTCAAGCAAATGCATTGTAATTTAAGAATTTCAGTTGGTTTGATGTCCCCAAACAATACTGAACCTGCTTGGTTCATGCAGTGCTTTTAGTTGTTTTAAACTGTTGGCTTTCTCATGCGAGATTGCATCCAGGGAGAGGTAGCTGAACACAAATGCTCACAAAATACCAGGTAATCAGAATATGTCATGTTTGGCATCCAGAGAGAGAGAAAATTTCAAAAAACATGCAATAACTCAAGTCCCAGAAAGCTCTGATAATGTTTTTGCGTTTTCAGATTTTTATCATATCTTGTTGGTTCTTATGCTACCTCTAATAAATTTTATTTTTCTGATTTGGTGAAAACAGATAAATTTGTCTGAGGTTATATCAACATTGCTGTGCTCTGAAGTTTCTATTAGAAGAAAATTGAAGAATGTCTTTCAGTGCTCTAATTTTGCAGCAAAAAGCACCAATTGAAGTTTGTAACCTGCCGAACGGGAGTGGTGTACACTATTCCACTTGCCTGTGGCAAGGTATATATAGGCCAGACCGGAAGGTGTGTCAACGACAGGATTAGAGAGCATAGAACGGATGTTTCGTCACAGGCCGGTGGAGCTGAATTGGTGAAGCATTGCAGAAGTTGTAAAGGCTGTATCCCAGTATATGACGCTATGTCTGTGATGCATGTGGGAGCCGACAAAGAAGAAAGGGAAATTATCGAAGCCTTTCGTATTCAAGAAGCGGGCGACATGTGTGTAAGCACTCCCTCCCTGGCGTTGGCAGAAAAAGAGATTGTTTATCTGCGCAACCGTATGCCTTGCAGGAGAGGGGAGGGCGTAGTTAGACCTGATGCGGATGACGAGGCACCTGTGTGTGCTCAGTGATACATATTTATGTCGTACAAGTGTCCAGTAAAGACAGTTGAAGTCTAGCGGGTGTCCTGTGTGTGTGTAGCTTTGTGTTGTGTCTGTTTCTTACCGCTAAGAATATGATTCCTTTGAACTCAGGGAAGCCATACCATGGGTATCGTAAAGAGTAAGATATCCATCTTAAAAATGTTTTTCTGCATTAATTTCACATACATAGCTTGAGATGGTTCTGAGCAGCTTGTTGCAGAGGCTTTCAAATGCAAGCTCCAGCTATATTCACGCCACGTAGTATTATGTTCCATGTCTGTTCTAGCTTAGATTGCATGGGCTGGCTCTTTAATGGTAATTGTGATGCTATCACTCCTCTGATATTCCGAAGCCTCAGGGCAAGTGCTTGTGTGGCAGGAGGATGTTATGCTCTGACGTGGGCCTAACAAATGTCTGCAAAATATCTTACAGGTACTTCTAGAGCCATCCATTTCCTTCAAGCTTGGCCACAATGTGTTCCAGTTCATCGTTGACGTTGTACTGTTTCACGACTTCTCTCTAACAAACCTGCTTCAGATGCTGAAGGCAAGTTCTGTCATTCCTGCACCAGGACTTTTGAAAGAACCTGTCTGATCTTCTTCTCCCACTTCCCCCCCAAAATGCTTTGTTTAAAAGGCTGTAGTAGTGAAGAGGTCTCTGGCATTCTGGTGTAAGCAGTGCAGTTCTTTTACCTGTTTTGATGAAGCTTGGGTCTTCTTCTGGGTCTGCTTTGTTAAGTTCTGTGACAATTGCTCCGGCTAAATTTCATCAAGTTACTTCAGCTCATGCTTGGCAATGAGGCATCGTAGCCTGAATCAAATACATATTCCAGCTGTAATGTTGGCTGCTGTAAAAGGTATTGGAACTTAAAACCACAGCAAAAACCTAGACTCGTGACAGTCAAAAGTAATTGTCATCAGTATGTGCTCAGTTAAAACAAATTAAAATTATTTTTAATTATTCAAATAAAAGGAATTTTTTAACAAAAGTTAAATTTTAAGTTCATTGGCAGGAGATTTAGCCCACCTTGCCCTTGTTTCCTGACATCTTTAATTCCTGTGATGTGTCCTGTTTGATAGTTTTATGGTGATAAGCTGTATGTGGGGAACTTTGCATTATTTACGATATTTAGCTGTTAGCGTAGCACAGATTAAAACGCTATCCAGGGAAAAAAAAAAGCTGCACTCAAGCCAGGAGTCGAATTTTTGACTGCTAGGTTGATTCCGTGTGACAGGCGTCCAGTGAGGGGGAAAAGTACCACAGTATTCAGGAGCTGCTTCCATGCACGTTTTTCCTGATATCTCAGTGGAGGAAAATACTTTGCTATTATGAAGAATGTTGTGGCTGTGAACAGCTTCCTCACTTAGCTGTATTTTCTGATGTATACACATTACAAGGCATGGTTTTTGTAACTCCTTTTAAAAGGTGTGAAAGGTGCGACCATGAGTCCTTGCAGGTATAGATTTTACTGCAAAGAGGACATTACAGTAGAACCCCGCTATAATAAACTCGGTTATAGTAAAAACTCGGATATAGTCAAGTGAAGCTGCAGTCCCATTTAGTCTTTCATAGATGACTACATTTTTTTCAGTTATTGTAAAGATTTTTTTTCGAAGAATCGGCTATAGTTAAGAGCGTCTGGCTGTGGCGCACTTCCCGCGAAATGGTGACATCGCGGCACGCGCGAAGTCTAGGATCGTGAGGCCTATAGGCACCAAATACAAAAAAAAAAACGGCGCTTTTTGAGGTGGCTTCACCACTAAACTCAAAAGCCGTGAGGAGAAGCCAACTTTTTGAAGTCCTTAAGGCCCTGAAGCAAAGCGCGCGGAGCGCACGGAAAAGGTAAAGCTGGCTATGAAAGTAGAAAGAAGGCGGCGCGGGTCGCTAAGAAAGGAAAGCCGGTAAAAGTGCAGTGAGGACTGGAAAAGGGAAGAAAAGGGCGTGCGTTCGTAGCACGGTAGCACGAAGCACGCGGAAGCGGCGGTAAGAAGCGGAGGCGTGGCGGCGCTCCGTAGGCGGTTTTACTGCGGTTCATTGTGTCGCGCGCGTTTCTTGACTGCTACCTCTTAAATGACACTGAGGCCACGGAAGACAATGCCTTGTTCATGCAAAGCTTTGGTTTTCACATGGCATCAAACTGGCATTATATTTGTAGCCGCGTTGTATTCATGCAAATGCAGTACTTTCACAATGCATAAACCAAGTAGAAAACGTGATAACATGCGAGAACTGAAAATAAATAATTGTCCATAAAGGAAGAAAAATTATTGTGGGATCATAAAAAGAACAAAAAAATTAAGTGTCCCTGCCCGTGTCACTAAGTACAATAAGAGCAAGATGTAAGGTATTTTTAAGTGTTTCTTTTATAAAGCAACACTTCGGGCTTAGTAAAGAGCCAGAGAGATAGTCAGAGCCGCGCTGTGACCAACAATTGATATAGTAAAAACTCTGATATAGTAAAGATTTTTGCTGGTCCGAGCTACTTTACTATAGAGGGTTCCTACTGTAGGACCGAGGTAGAGTGCAATCAGAAAGTAATTTATAAGCTAAACTTAATGAATCAGCTTAAAAATTTTTTGTTTTAGAGCACCAGATTATATCGTGAAATTGAATGGTGTCGACATCGACGGCAAGCCCAGTTCTTAGAATTTTGAAATTTGCATCATGATGTGAGATAATGAACGTGAAATGGGGTTTATGAGAATACTTTACGCTAGTTTTACTATACCAAACACGTCGTCTAGGAGAGAGTAGTGCTCAGCACTATGAGGGACCAGTTTTCTTGCACTCGAGCAAACAGCCTGAAATTAACGGGTGAAATTTTAGGTAGATTTGTTGTCCGTGACCAGGTGGCACTGTTTTAATTTTTTACTTTTATTTCAGATGCACTAAAAATTCTTGTGGGCATTACATAGTGGGAGATTTTTATCTAACAAGGATTCATCAGATTTTCAATGAAATACAAAGTGCTAAAAAAAAGCTTAATACGCGGCCAGAGGACATTTGTTTTCTTGCAAACAACTAGTGTATTCAGGGTAATATCGATATTTTATTCCAGAAGGTTCTGCCACTGCAGGAGTATAGATGGCACTTCTGATTTCCTGGTAGCATGCTTGGGCTATGAGAAAGTTCATTTGTTTTTCACTATCCAATGTTCTAAAAATTATTGTAATCAGTTGCACCTTACTGCCTCTCTCTTTGAAAATACATCGCTCATGTTGCATTCCAGATTTGTGTGTTCGAGCATTTCTACCTCAACACGGCTTCTGTACTGTGCTGTCGTCAAGAGGAGCTGAATGATGTGCTTCATTGCATGTCACAGAAGGAAATGAATGGCGTCCTTGAACAGCCTTCATATCAAAGGTACCATTTTGCTATACGACAGGAGTACTAATTTAGGAAGTTCTTAACAGACAAATCGAATTTAATCCTATTCATTTTGGTGAACAAGTGGAAATGTGTGCTTTAAAAACTACCGTAAAAACCGGAATATAGGTTGAACTTTTTTTCAAAGAACCATGGCGAAAAGTAGACCCCCGTCTTATATACCGGTCATTGGCAGAAAAACTACGGAAGTCTTGCAACGATGGGCGGCTGAAGTCAACAGCCTCCATCACCATCGCCATCAGCAGCAGTGCCGCCATTTTGTGTTTTCGTTGTTGCAAAGCTGTTTTGGTTAAAGGCTGCTTTTTCACATTTTGTTTCAAAATGAGCGGAACCCGACGGCAATTCACCGTCGCCTTCAAGAAAAACGCAACTGGGTGCGCGGAAGCTCACGGCAACCTGGCGGCACAGCGCAAATTTGGAGTATCTGAAAAGAGCATTCGGTACTGCCGGAGGCAGAAGCTGCGTATTACAACTTGCTGCAACGAGAGGAGAACAGCGTTCCGTGGGCAGACCGCAGCGTATCCAGAATTGGAAGGAAAGGTTGCGGAGGTCATCCGGGAGCTGCGTGCAGGATCGTTGCCTGTGACTGCTGAATTCATCCGCGTTAAAACGGTAGAGATACGGCATGGAGCGGCAAAAGAAGCGAGAATAAGCGCATGTGTACACATGCTCGTACCTCGTTTGTTTTCGCCGCTCCATGCCGTGATGATAAGGTGCTGACAAACACGTGGGTCGATGGGCATGTGATACTGTTAAAAAATTGTCCGGGTGTACATATGAGCACCATTTAAATGAAAATAAATACTGTCACCGTTGTGCAACCTGTTGAGTCGCATTTGTTTCAAGGTAACGGCGACTTTCGGTACTTTTTCTATTGAAAAAGATTTTTTTTTTTCATTTTTAGAATTGGTTAGTTGGGGGGCCGACCTATATTCTGGTCCGACCTTTAGTCCGGTTTTTACGGTACTTGAAATTTCCGATGCTCTGTGTGCAGTTTTTAAATAAAATTTTTTCATTGTTTTCAAGTACTACATATGATGCAGGGAAAACTTTTTTCTGTGCACAACACAAAACACTTTTTTTTGATCGTGTACAAACATTGGCGTGTTTGCTGTGATTTGGAGAAAAGATATTGGTATTGGTGGGGGGGGGCTCTGATCACAGTGCAAAGTTGAACTCGAGGCGCTGTTTCTTGGTTACTTAAGTGCAGGAGGATTTAGTGTTACTGAATGTCTTCATATCAGCTTTCAGTTTTGGTCAGACTTCACTTAACGTAACCATCATCGTCATCAGTCAGATTACATCCTCTGCATGCACCACAATCAACTGTAACATAGCATACTCGAGTTGTTCATTAAAAGTGATCAAATATGCAACTAGGTTTAGTTATTGGCATCACTGGGAGACATTAATGAAAGAATAGGGGAATCTAGATTCACATGATACCAGTACTTGAACAGTGGACTTCATGCGGATATATTCTGCTCGCCTAGCTTTAGGTTGATCAAATTATTCGCACATGCTACTTGATGAAGTGATGAGAAAATTTTCAGCTTTTGAAGCATAGTGTATGTGTATGCAAGTTCTGTTAGCAGTTACAGATTTAGATAGTGAAAAGTAAAGATGAAACTGCTATGCTTTTTGTAATTAACAAACTTTGCCTGCATTTCTTTACTGTGCCAGTGTTATTTTTACGATTGTATGCCTGATTAGCTCTGAATTGTGAATCTAGTAGCAAGGCTGTTTAAGTGTGCAGTTTTATTGCAGTAAAACCTGGTTATTTTGACTTTTGTTGATTTGGAAATCCAGATAATTAAAACTGCCGGCTCAGATTATCCCCCCTGTCAACTCTGGGCTCCCAGTCAACGGTGGTGTAAGTCAATGGCGTGTCGGATGCTCACTTATGTGGACACTATAGGTCTTACCCCAATTAATTTGAACAGCTACCAAAGGGAGGTCGTGTCCAGGTATGACTGGCGCAGTGAAAGATCGTCAAAATAGCTGTTCTGAAAACCAGAATTCCATACTGCATAGTCGCTCATCCACCTCTGACGTGTGCGTGACTGCAGGCATGCTGACAAACGGGTGGCCCCGTATCCGAGAAAACACTGACCATTTAGTTTCGGTTTTGCTTTTCTAAGCTTTAAGCCAACCCGTAGCGGCAGCAGCTCAACCAGCCTGCATCAGCCAGAGAACTAAACCTAGCTGAACACTGTTTCGGACACTGATTGGCATGCTGCTGCTGTTTTCTTTCACCCTTCCGTGGTGAAAGTCTTAACCAATCTAACTGGTTTATGTAACATTTCCCAGTTGGTTCCATCTGGAACCAACTGGGGATTAAATTGATTATATTTGGAACTAACTGAAGGCAACTGGGATTTGTTCCATAAACCATTTGGACTGTTCAAACTTTCACCAGGTTCCCCCCCCAGCTTCAACACCATTTCCTTTGCTTGCGTATGCGTGTGTGGTTCTGCTTTTCCACCAGTGCACCGAAACTGCTGCGCGCTCATCATGTGCTGCTTGCCGTTTTTGTGGTGAAGCTTCTCCTCACTCACCGCTTATGATGGGTGCGATGCGGTAGTGCTGGAGCTCCACCGCATCCATGAAGGATGTTAGAGGCCATTATTATTCTGTAGCAGTTCTGCTGAGGCACTCCCAACAGTATACAAGCAACTGAGCATTAGTGTAAATGTGAAAAACAGTCATTGCTGTGCTGTTTTTGTCTCAAAATTGGGTATCTATTGTCCAGTCTTTCACCAAATAAGTTTGCTGTGTTGCAAGCAGTTCTTGATAGTTTTTTCAGGGTCAATTGATAGTTCGAACTTTCAGATAATTTGAACATCCCCCGGCCTATTGAAGTTTGAATTAACGAATTTTTACTGCAATGCTATTCAGCTTTGCTCGAGCTAAACTTTGCATTGTGTTCTAGTGAAGGCAACATGCAAAATTTCTTTTGTTTCATGATTGAACTCACGTCTAGTCAAGCTTGGTGTGGCAACATGTTCTTGAAGACTATGTATAAAGTGGCTCTGTGAATAAGATTGCAAATTTTGTGTTTTCCTTCATGAGCAGCATGCAGATGAAGTAGAACATCATTTGCAAAGTGTTTAATCTGTATTTTACCTGGCCCTTTCACCTGTATTTGCACGCAGCTACTCTTCATTTATCATTCAGTATGTGTAATTCCTTGTAGAAATGGTGATGAAGCTTGTACCATTTAATATCTGGTTGCAGTTGTGAGAAATTACTTTAACCACAGTAGCTTTTATGCTTCAGGTATCTGAAGGACAAAAAACCTTCATCTGAAAAACCATCGAAGGTGAGCATGTGTTGTTTCCATTCCTTTATTGATACCTACACTGTATTCCACAGTACTGAGCAAATATATCTCAACTCGTGCTGGTTATGACAAAGATATTGGGGTTTGTCTTTACGAACCTGAAATTTCTGTAACATATGAAGTGCTCAGGGATGGAACATTGCAGCTGTGATGTTGAGCAGACCTGAAGAAAAGGCTTTTATTGGAACTGAGGCAAAACTCATTGTGAAATCCAAATTCTCTGCACCTTAAGAGACCATCAGTGTTGGATCAAAAACATACTGACTGGCAGCATTGAACTGAGGTTCAAGATTTAATAAAAATCATGCTATAAATCAACAGCCATGTCCGTCATGTTATGGGAAAGCGGCACATTGTGGTTAGAATTTTTCATCAAGTGCTTTCCGATGGCTAGGGGGATCATAGGTGAGGGGGATGCACCTGAAAAATCTGGGCAGTTTTAGTGTGTTGTGTCTCCTGTTCATTTGGTCAGGTGATTGGTGACCCAGCTATTCTGAGCTGTGCACTACAGCAACAAAACGTACCTTCCTGTGATTGTGGAAGGTGATGCCACTGATGTAGTTTTGCATGTGCATGGGAGAGGCCATTACGCTGAAAGGGAGGAGCGGAGGCATAAGTAGAAGACTTAGCTAAGCTGGTTGTTTGTCAACACTGACGTGGATAAATGTGGCACCACAATAACAAATGTTACAATGAGCAAGAGGGAACCATTGCTGAGAAGATATGCACCCATACCTGAATTCATTCTGCAGTAGGTTCGACTGGTGACTCGTAGATGATTCTGTGAATTTGCTTTTACACTCGCTGCTTTGCATGTCCACGGCCGCTAGTGGATGCCTGGGTACATGTTAGCAGGTGCAAGGTGGTTGATTACAACGTTATGACAATATGTTGATGCCATTGGTTGTGCTCCCTTTGGGTGACATTTGCTGCTTCCTCCTTGAATTGTACCCAACTATTGTTCAACCTTGTTCTACTTGAAACTTTTATGGAAGAACTTTGATGGTGCTTGGTATATGGACTCGTTCAGTGTTTCGTAGAAAAGTGCTCTTCTGTTTTGTGAAATTTCACTTCTTCCTGAAGGCCTGTCTCTGAGTATTTAATGGTCCTAATTCATTCACATCATTCAAAATCCATTCTTATTCAAATGTCACCTTTCCTTTTTCTCTACAGAGAATTCATCGGATGGTGAATAATTTGCACAAACACCACAGGAATAGTTTAATGTTGCTGCACGTTCTGTATGAATTTGCCAAGAAGCTCCCTGGCTGTTCCCTTGGAAATCATGTGAGCAGTTTATTTGCTATGAATCCTGCTTAGGAGGTCTCTCATGGGTTCCTCTCATTTTTTGTTTTGTTCTGCCATCCTTGCAGTTTCGGGAAGTGTACATGACTTACCTCCAAGCACCAGTGAGTGAGACCGAAGATTTTGGCAAGTTGATCAAGCTGATTCGGTAACTATGCTCCTCCTCAGTTATTCAGCAGGGATTGGGTAAAGACCGTCTTACTTTTGGTCAACGGGAGTGGCCATATCAAAAGTGCTAGGCTATTAATTGAGAAGTGTTCTCATTGCCACACTCGGCAATGCTAAATTGACATCCTGGATATATAAGTGACTTCACCAATCAGTCACCAATTGTATATATCAGCGACGTCACCAACCAATCACCAATTGGGTTGCTATATCGATTTACTATGGAGGCCGCCATCTTGAATTCCTTGGACTTGGAAAACTTCATGCCGAAGGGAGGCGCCAGCGGACCCCAAGAAATCGAGAAACGTGATGAGCCGCCGCGGTGGCTCAGT
Organism: Amblyomma americanum; assembly: GCF_052857255.1. NCBI lineage: Eukaryota > Metazoa > Arthropoda > Arachnida > Ixodida > Ixodidae > Amblyomma > Amblyomma americanum. The sequence continues at coordinate 24,807,316 of NC_135503.1, forward strand.
GGTTATGGTGCTCGGCTGGTGACCCGAAAGACGCGTGTTTGATCCTGGCTGCGGCGGGCGAATTATGATGGAGGCGAAATTCTAGAGGCCCGTGTACTGTGCGATGTCGGTGCGCGTTAAAGAACCCCAGGTGGTTGAAATTTCCAGAGCCCTTCACTACAGTGTCCCTCATAGCCTGAGTCACTTTGGGACGTTAAACCCCAATAGACCAAGCTAATATATTAAAACAGCAAAGAACAAGTTGAGCTGATTGCGATTATAGAAATAGGGAATTCTTTATACTCATGTAGGCATTGAACACATTGCAGTACTATTTAGCTATACAGGTTGACAAGCAGCGCACACTAACAGCTTGGCTTTGGCTAAAGGCCATTTTAATTGCAAACAGTAGTCATTGCAGCCTCTCGTAGCCAGCCATCGAAGCTTACTTTAGCACTTGCTGATCCATAAGCTTGCAGTTCAGTGAACCGTGGAAGTTGTAGGGAAATTAAATATTTGTCCTAAACACACATTCTGAATGTTCTTATTTGTGTGTTCTTTTTGCATGTGCAAGCTATATCTGGACATACATCTCTTGCAGCGTTATGTCCATTGACGAGTTGCAGAAAAGAATGGGTGATGCCCTCTCATTGCTCAAATCCCAAGAAGATCTTGAACAGGCTCCCCCAAGTGTCAGTGAGCTGAAGGCTCACCTCGAGGGCTACAGAGAAAAATTCGAAGCCTTGTCTAGTATGTGCAATTTTTTTTATTATTTTTCAGTGCTGGAATTCAGTGGTCTATAGTTCTCAGTGACCCCGTGTTTATAATGGTGTTGCAGACAGGGCTTCCTTGGTCAGATGCTGGTACATTCTTTTCTAAAACTGTACAGAATGTATCAGGTGTTTCAGGGAAGCCTGCTACTAAATGTTAAAAACAAGCTTTGTGACCTAAAGAGGTGGCTTCTGTGGCATAGTAATACCAGTGCTGGCATACATCAGAAAACCAATGATTCAAGTTTATTAATAAGCTGGCTAAGTGATTTCTGATGAGTAACTTAACTATTACAGGTAGGCACCTGGTTGCAGTTAGAGGTTTCTAGCTGGCCATTAGTAGTAGCCATATCAGTTTCTAGAATTTGAGAAGCACAATTACGCTAGGTGCTGTGGCTCACCAAATTTTGGCCATTTTGGGCCAAAAGACGCGTGGTTTCCAAAGTGCGAGACTTTGTTGCACGCAGAGCAATGCCCTGCAGTACTCTCCAATATGGGCTGGAGCAGCGCACAGCAGCTAGCATCATGGCAAGGGCAGGACAGAGAACGTCACGTGGTGCATGCAGTATGGAGTGGTCTGTACTAGGGGCAATGCTTTGCAGGCGACAAAGACTCTCACTTTCGAAAAGTATACTTCATTTGGCACAACATGGCCAAAATTAGGTGAGCCACTGTGCCGAGGCTAATTGTGTTTTCAAAATTCAAAAAACTGATATGGCTATTGCTAATGGCTGGCTACAAATCTCTGATTGAAAAGTAATAATTGAAAAGTTAACTATCAGATATTAGTTAACCAATTTGCTAGTCAACATGATTAACATTTTCACTGATGTCCGCCAACACTGGTATTATTATACCGCAGAAGCCATCTTTAACAAAACTTATAGTGGGGCAAGCTGGTGCATAGCTTTTGGAAGAAATAATACTAGCGCAAAAAGGCCCGCATGAAAAGGCCAAGAAAGACAATGGACAAGCCCTTGTCCTGTGTCTTTCTCCACCTTTTCATGTGTGTATTTTTGGGCTATTATTTTTTACAAAAGCCATCCTAATACCTTCGGAAGTCAGTTTTAAAAAATTAATGGCAGGCTTCCCTGAAACGTGATATGTTTTGACATTGGGGTACTTGGAGTTTATAAATGTGCTGCAACCAAATAAAAAGAACATATGGTCCGATTCATTTTATGTTGAATTATTTACCTGGGGATTTAAAACCTGTTGTCTACAGTGAACATATTGGGGGCTCTTCTCTTAAGCGCAAAACTTTAGAATAATTTTTACAAACTTTCCATGTAGAGTTTATTTTGACTTTCTTAGTCTTCCATGGTTTGAAACGTAGGCGCTGAAAAGGTGTATAATGGATTGCTCTGTAGGCTTTCTATTTTTCTTTTTACAGCTGATAACCCTGAAACCAGTGATGTGAATGAAACAGCAGAGCCGTTATCCTTGGATTGGGGCAAGCTCAGAAGCCGTTCGCAGTTCCAGGAGGTTTGAATGCTTGTAACATGAATTCAGTGGTATTTTGTTATTCTACTGAAATACTTCTTGTGCAAAACACTTCTGGTGAGCTATTCGCAGCTGTAAGAATAGTCACTCAAATGGAATGCCAAGTAGTATCATTACACATGCAGGCGGGGGCTCTGTGTTTTTACCCGTTGGGAACCACAGTGGCTTTAAACAACAGGTGCTGAGAAACCCACGCTTCTCTGGCTTCTGTTGCTTTGTGGCTAATATGCAGCTAATATGCAGCTAATATGCATGGATAAAAAGAACAGCAGCAGGCAGATGCACAGCTCCTTAAAAAATGTCTGAATACAATTAAAACTGACCATCTTTATAGAGAAACAGTTTGCTCTAAGCGAATATGTTTATCATCAAAATAAAGTGCATAATGGAAATTGGGGTGGGGGGGTCGGGCTGAGGCATGCATAGATTTAGGTCTGGGTAACCCAAAAACCTCTTCAGGAAACCGAAATGTTCCATAGAACCCAATTTGAGAAACCCCAATCCTGTGTGTATGTGCATGTGTGTGCACACGTGTGTGTGCATCAATACTTGAAACTGCAGTGTTAACATGACCTCTCGGTCACGACCAGTGCCTTCAAGGCTTGTTAGTAGTAAGACATGTTCCTGAAGATTGTGAAGTCCGAGACTGATTTATTTCTATTCCTTTTTTTTTTAAATAGATGAAGGAAAGAATGAACAACTTAAAACTTTTGAGGATTTTGGAAGGAAGGGAATTATTCCTGTTGGCATCTTGCTATGAAGCACTGCTGCAGGATCAAAGAAACAGATGATTGCATTGTGGAAAGTACTTTTCTTTTTATTGCAGAAACTGAAAACGCTTACGAAGGCAAAGCGAGTGTCTCCTTTTGAAGCCCTGAGAGAAGAATTTGCAGGCTGTTTTTCGGAAACCTTCAGGTAGCATGAAAAACTGTATTGTTTTTTTTTTATTGTTTTTTTTTCTAGGAGAACATGCATGGCCAGGGGTATTTGCAAGACCACTTACTAGTGCTTGTTTGAGTTCTCATGATATAGTAAACCGTGGGTTTTAGAGAAACCATCTGCTAAGAATTTGGCAGCCTGCACGTGATTGTCCAACATACATTAATCTGTGCTGCATTCAGTGTGCATTAGAATGAAAAAAAAAAAAACTTCACGGGTACTAACGCTCCACCTTTGTAAGACACAGGTTGCTCTTCCCGAGCAATCTTTCATTACCAATCATTAATTAAACTGCAACCTGTCATGGTGAGCAGTTTGCTCACAATCTGGTCGGCAGGTTGTGATGATGTCACAAGGTCGTGTGGCCTAGGTGGCAGGTGGGACACCTGCTTTTCTTGACACGCTGTTGAGGGGTTGCCGCTGAACAGGACCCATAACGATGTCACCTTAATAAATTCTATTGAAATAAGCATGATTAAAAGCCAGCTAATGCTTCCTTAATGCCTTAAATCTTATGGAGGCAGTTTTAGAACACCTGTCTCAAATGAATAACATTGCTGTAGCTCCTCCTTCAGAATAACATTTTGCACCTTTTCTGCTGGGCAGTGTTAAGGCATCAGAAATGAGTGAGGAAACAAAGTAGTCTGAGAGTAATTGACTGTAGATTGCTATGATTTACCAGGCAGGGTTGCTGCTCTGCTCTGCATCTTTCAAATGCTATGTGTTTTCAATCACCAAATACGGTTTTGTTTGGATTATCTGGTGCAGAATAAGTGTCTGTCTTTGAATGCCCTTCATCACAGAAGCCTCTCTCATCAAGTTTCTCCTTTCTGTGAAAGCAAAAGGTGTGAATTAACCACCTATGCTATTTCAACTGAGCGGTTTCTACGTGCACTAAGAGCAGAGTGGATCAGCTGAAATTTTTATTGAATTAGTGAAAGTACACATGAGCTTGGTGCATAATGAGCAGGCTTTACATGGCCACAGTTCTGCATTGACTGGTGGGAGGTCCTTTTTGTTTTTTGTTCTTGAATCCTGTTCTTTTTTTCTTTCAGTGACCTTAAACCACCAACAACTCTGCCCCTTCACGAAGTGCTTTACTATGATGATGCCCTGGCAGTAAAGCAGTACTTCACACCCTCTCCAAGATCAGTGTTACATATGGCGTTATCCAAGCCTTGCAGTGTTCTGAGAGTAAGTTCTCGACTTCATTGATCGAGCAAATGACATTTAATGCACTGTAAATTGCAAGCATGGAATGCTTTTACTAGCCTTTTCCAACATGGCTTTGCGTAATTTTCATTCGAATTTGTTTCAAAAATTTTGCATCGCATCAGAGTCCTACTACCCCATGGTAAATAAACCAGTTAATCCAAGTAGCTGAGTGTAACTAAGCAATGTGTTTAAGGTCAATTGAGTCTAAGGTAGCGAAGCGTGTGCTGTGAGTAATTTCTCAAAGCAACTAACACATGTTTTGTACTTAAAGGGCTGGAGGAATGTTTGTTGTTCCAATCTAGCAGTGGCAGTGATATGTCTGCCTACTTAGCTATTGGCAGTCTCTGTTTCTCTTCCTAAAATGTCTAGTGCTCATCTGTACAAAGAGCCTGAAAACTTAATGTCCTTAATTCTAAAGGGCTCTGAAGCATGTTAGGACATTTGGTTTCAAAGGTAGCAGTATTTGGGATATGTGTGAACAATCAACTCACCCTTACAAATTATTGCGCAGAAATATTATTTGGCTAGTGCCTGAGTACAGCCAGGCATTAACAAACGTTTGCTTTGATGCAAATAATGGTTCATGGGGCCTTTCGATATACTGCGTATTAAACATGTTGCTATGCTCCTTTTTTTTTGCCTTTTTTACATGTCATCAGTGTGAGTGCTGCAAGAACACAGGCAGTTCTGAAATCTCTCCATCACTTCCCGACCTGAGCATCAGCTACAAGCTGCATCTGGAGAGTGGCAAACTGATCAATTTATACGACATGATGCAGGTAGGTTATACTAATGGCTCAAAAATTGATAGTTTCCTGAATTTCGGCACTTGTTGTCATTCTTTCAGTCCTTCAAAGCTGTGAAATCAAGAGAGAAGAAAATTTCGGCCCAAGAAGAGAAGATTGCAGAGTATCCTTTGTTTTCTTTTTCTCTTTCACAACATTTTTGGAGTACCTGTAGCTGGTAATCTTTCGCGGTGCTGAGTATGTGTGTGTCTGCCTTTTCTTGAGTTTGCTTGTCTACTGTGATAGGGTTGCCGCGAATCTCACAGACTGTGTTATGTGCCTCACCTTGTCCTGACTGTTTTTTTTAATCAAAGATGCTTGGTTTCTTCATTTCTGTGCTTTTCAGGCAGTTTACATGTACTGTAATGCTACAAGAGCTTCAGGGCTACGAGCAACACAATGCAGTCGGTTACCCTAGCTAATTTGCAGGTCAGCCTAGAAAGGTGCTTTCAGTAGGCTTGTGCGAATATTCGATATTTTCAAAAAGTTGAACAAATAATGCGCTATTCGATATTCGCTTCGATTCGAGTTTTGTTATTCGGAAATTTAAAAGTATTCGGATCGAACAAATAGGCACACCTGGCGGGGAGAAGGCGTTTTCGGAAGTTTCGGTTTTGGATTCAGTAATACTTTTCCTAATCCAATCCAACCCAAACCAAGCCAGGAAAACAGAACTATACTTAGAACAAAGGCGTACAAAAACGCATCTCGTCGGCGTGGTGGTGTGGTCGATTGCGTTTAGTGGGCGACTGTCTCTGCCGCGGCGGCATTTGATCAATCTCAGCCGCCTTGGACCACACCAGAGAGCACCATGGGGGACTTGCATGCGGCCAGCAATCCAATTTGGAACCTTTTTGTGAAGATTCCACCGGGAACCGAAGCTCAATGTCTTAAATGCAAGGCAGTCCTGAAGACCCCGACAAGTACGACAACAACCCTAGCAACACATTTAAGGAAACACCCGGACTTGCACAAGGACTACCAAGAGAAGCGGGACGCACGCGAAAGGCCATCCAAGCTCAAGGGGGCAAGCAAGGCAAGTGGTCAACAGCCATCTATAGCCGACAATTTCAAGCCAAAAATGAAAGCGTTGGCCCCCAATAGCCCAACAGATGACAAAAATGATAGCTCGCATCATAGCCCGTGGTATGCACCCCTACAACATTGTCGAAGAACCAGGTTTCCTCGACATGATGAAGTTCGCTATGCCGTATTATGCCATGCCGTCTCGGACAACGTTCTCAGGAGCCATTATTCCGGAACTCTACGCATCAAGCAAAGAGAAGGTGAAAAAGAAGCTCGGGGATATTTTTGCAAGCGGAGTGGAGTCGCTTTCAATCACAACTGATGGTTGGACATTAGCGGGCAAATAACAGCTATGTTTGTTTAACTTGTCACGTCATGGACAGTGATTTCGTGCAACACGTGCATGCATTGGCTTGCACGGAGATGACAGACTCGCACACTGCAGAAAGCCTGGAGCTATTTATCGCAGGTGTCATCGAGGAGTGGGAACTTTCAGCCCACGATACTATGCTGATCTTCATCGTTACAGATAATGGAAGGAACTTTGCTTCTGCAGTAGCGCGGTCGTCCTGGAGTGGTGTGCAGTGTTTCGGACACACCCTTCAGTTGTGTGTCAGTGATGCCAAAAGAGAAGTGTCAGGGTTTTTGCAGCGCTGTGCTTAGGCCTGAGCGATTGTGGCTACGAGAAATTGATTACGAGATTATGAGCGATTGATTACGAGAAAGCATTCGACTCAGTGGAAACCTCAGCAGTCATACAGGCATTGCATAATCAGGGGGTAGAAGAGCCTTATGTCAAAATACTGGAAGAATATATAGCAACTGCACAGCTACTATAGTCCTCCATAAGGTCAGCAATAAAATCCCAATAAGGAAGGGTGTTAGGCAAGGAGACACGATCTCGCCAATGCTGTTCACCGCATGTTTACAGGAGGTATTCCAAGGCCTGAATTGGGAACAGTTGGGAATAAGAATAAATGGAGAATACCTAAATAATCTGCGATTCGCTGATGACATTGCCTTGCTGAGTCATTCAGGAGTTGAACTGCAAATCATGATCAATGAGTTAGACAGGCTGAGCAGAACGATGGGTCTAAAAATTAACATGCAGAAAACCAAGGTAATGTTCAACAGCCTAGCAAGGGAACAACAGTTCACAATTGGCAGCGAGAGCCTGGAAGTTGTGACGGAATACGTCTACTTAGGGCAGGTAGTGACAGGTGATCCGGATCATGAGGGGGAGATAACTAGAAGGATAAGAATGGGGCGGAGCACATATGGCAAGTTCTTGCAGATCATGAGTGGCAGTTTACCAATTTCTCTGAAGAGAAAAGTGTACAACAGCTTTATCTTACCGTTACCTACGGGGCAGAAACGTGGAGGCTAACAAAAAGAGTTCAGCTTAAGTTAAGGACAACGCAGTGAGCCATGGAAAGAAAAATGATAGGTGTAACGTTAAGAGACCGGAAGCGGGCAGAGTGGGTGAGGGAAGAAACATGGGTTAATGACATCCTAGTCGAAATCAAAAGAAAGAAATGGGCTTGGGCAGGTTATGTAATGTGAAGGCAAGATAACCGCTGGTCCTTAAGGGTAACGGAGTGGATTCCAAGAGAAAGTAAGCGTAGCAGGGGGCGGCAGAAGGTTAGGTGGGCGGATGAGATTAAGAAGTTTGCAGGCAAAGGGTGGATGCAGCTGGCAAAGGACAGGGTTAATTGGAGAGACATGGGAGAGGCCTTTGCCCTGCAGTGGGTGTAGTAAGGCTGATGATGATGATGATTGTGGCTAGATACAAACGAAGTTCCAAGGCCCAAGGACAGCTTCAGGAAATTCAGAGAAACATGCAGCTGGACCCTCTCGAGGTTATACAAGACATCCTGACACAATGGAACAGTGAGCATGCCATGATGGCCAGGTTCGTGAAGCTCTGTACTGTCATCACTGTAGAACTTTCACAATCTGACACAGTTCCAAACTTGAACGCAAGTGAGTGGAAGGTTATGAATGCAGCAGTGCAAGTCTTGAAGCCACTTTACCATGCCACAACTGAACTGTCTGGGGACAGATGTCCCACGCTGCCACAAGTCATTCCCCTGTTGCAGTGTACCGAGGTGGTTCTAGCTGAACATGTTTCCGAAGATGGTGAGGCAGCATTGCTTGCCTCAAGCCTTTTGCGTAGCATCAAGACGAGGTTTCCTGATATCAAGATGTCACGCCTTCCTGCATTGGCAATATTGGTCGATCCTAGATACAAAGATGTCTGTTATGCTGAACGACCCGCAGAGCAATGGGTGTTCACTCTACTCACAATGGCAGCAGAAGAGTCTGGCAGTTGATCAACATGGTACAGCAACAAGTGAGAACAGCACCTGCTCTGCAGACCCATCAGGAAATTCTGTGTGGAGTGCTTTTACACACTTCACTTCATGCGCACATCATCAGTCAAGCCGTGCAATCTCGGATGAGGTTGCTGGTTACTTGAAGGCCCCCTCTTCTTTCCCGGTCCAAAGACCCCCTTGTGTGGTGGAAAAGCAAGGGCAGCCACCTTTACTTAACCCTGGTTGCAGCTGCTTGTAGGTGTCTTTCGGTACCAGCCACCAAGACAAGAAGTGAAAGGTTTTTTTTGACTGGAGGAGCTGTTGTAAGCTGCAGAGGGGAGCACCTCAAACCCCATCATGTGGAACAGCTAGTATTTTTGCACAAAAATTTTTAGATTTTCGTAAATAATCAAGTTGTTTACTTTCCTTGAATGAATCCCAGACCTTAGCCCTCTGCCGTTTTTTTCCTTTACTTGCTACTATTCGAAGTATTCGTTTCGAAATTATTTCAGAATTACTATTCGCTTCGAACCAAAAAAGCACTATTCGCACAAGCTTATGGTGTCTTCGACTGGTCGCTTTAGATCGCCCTAGAGCGCTCTGAGAGGCGACCACACATTCGCCTGGTCGAAACCGGCCGCTCTGACTACATTCGGCTGGTTCTTTCTTAGTGCTCGCCTCCAGCTCAGAGTGCTCTGACGCGCTCCGAGAACAAAGTCGGAGCGGCTCCGTGATGAGATCACGTGACTGAGCCACTTCCGCCATTTCGCGAAAGCGGTGCGAGGCCTCGGCGTCCCCTGCGCGTAGGCAGAAGCAAGTGTAGGCTTTTGACGCAGTAGTAGCGTCCTTGCTGCGTTGTGCTTTGCGGGTGCCGCGCTGTGTGAGGCAAAATGTCCAAGATACGCCGCATAACTACGCTAGGAACGCGGTCTGTGTTGCTGTCACATGACAACAGCGATTCCAGCAACAGCTCAGACGAGGACGACAGTGCTATCCACAAGGCGATGTTCGAAAAATGAGCGTCCCGTGGGACGGAAAGCCGGGGTAGCGATCGATACAGGCTAAGCGGCGACCGCGATGCAAACTGTGTGTGGCCACGTGCGGCTAAAGGTAATCAAGGGACCTCACGTGCGGCTACTGTTGACATCAGCAGCGGTGCCGTGTAGTGGTTCCGGAAGTTACGTCCCCCTTCTGCCTCCTGCGCTTCCGCTCTAAAAACTCGCTGACCATTCGGCTTGACTAGTCTCGCTATGCGCTCAGAGCGAGAGCGGCTTCCACTCTGCCAGATCCTAACCGGATCGCGGGAGCGACATGTCGAAGACAGCATTAGTTTCAGTACAAAATAGTCTGCATAACAGACTGTGTGACAGACAGTGGCTCTAGAAATAAGCACAGGCATTGGAATGGGGGACACAAGTGTAGAGGCAGTGCCTCCAGTATGGTTTTCAATTTCGTTCGGAATGTACTTCAGTATTCATTGGAGTTACTTCTTGTGATAAGCCTGTAAAGTACCATGCAAGCAAGGTTTAACTGGCTTTGACCAGTATACTTGTGGTTTAAATGGGGTGGCCACAAAGCAGCTCAGTCCTCAGACCTGCTAGCCTGAGTAGCATGACAATGCATGGGGGGAAGGTGGGGGGCTATCCCCAACATGGGTGGGGAGGGTACTATACCGTTTCATCAGCCACTTCCTGCATTGTCACACTAGCAGGTTCATGAGAATTGGCAGATGCCATTGGCTGGAAGTGGGGTCCTTTGACGGGGAAAAGCGACTTTTTTCTTGACTTGTATCTGACTATAGTGCTCGTTTGCATGGCATAAAACACAAGCTGTGCTTTACTTTTATTAAATAATCTCTTTTCTTTTGTACTGGTTTTACTCTTGCTCTTTTGCACAGTATGACCACTCTGTAGGAGCCGCTAATGCAATCTCCCGTCTGGGAATCACTTGATAGCTGGGTTGCTGACATCATGCAGGACTGATGTTTTTTGCTAATTGTCTCTGCTTTCTCCGATGTGACCAATACTTGATTTTAAATTACTTTATCCAGAAGTATGTTCGGTGACCGTTTGCAATATTTGAAACAGCTTAATTCGTTATCCACAAGTTACGACTGCTACTGGCTGCCTGAAGCATTTCTCTGCAGTCTGGGTCACACCGGTGCTTCTCATTCATTGTATACTCATCCTGCGATGTAAGCAGTAGTCAATTTCAAGGTGCTGTTGTCAAAAACTACACTCAATGGTCATTTGCATGTGCTAAAACTTGTAAATTCACTCTCCACAATCGCTGAAATCATATGCATGAGCTGTGCGGACTCTCTAGGCCTACTCGTTGCAGAAAAGGGTTGTCGTCGATTAAAATTTAAAAACTTGATTAGTGTGTATCGCTGATGAGTGTTGAAGTGTACACATATGATATGTATTTGCTCATTTTGCTTATTTATATTATGGATAAGGTAGCGACAAGCGCAGACATATTGACGCTGTCACCTCATCAGTGAGAAGTTTTCACTCAGTTGCAGATCTGCTGATGACATGAAGGGCGACTGTCCGACAACCAGATTTGTTGATGTCGTCGGCCTGAAAAACATGTCACACTATAGTTATATACAGCTGCTGGTCGAGCTGGCGTCATTGTCGGTCGAGAGTGACCATGTTGAGATGACCGCCAGCATTGTCGTTTCGGCGTTGTACACACTGTAAACGAATGAACGGACAGAAGCGAAGCTCAATGGCGGCAGCGCCATTGCAGCAGAGCAAGTGAGTGCTGAAGCTTTTGAATTCATTTGGAAATTGTCGTGTAACGCTGCAGGAGTTCGTAGAGTCCGAATGCCATTCCAAACACACCCGTGTAGCACAGGTATAACATTGTAACATCTTTGAACGGTTAGAAATTGTGTAGCTCTTTGTATTCCGAAGAAGGCTCAGAAAAGTGTGTTCAGTGGAAATCGCTGGTTATTTGCAGAAGGTACTTGTGGCGTTGCTGGCCATTTTTTTCTTGAAAGAATAGCAGTGTTTTTTGTTGTGATTTTTTGTGCGGATGCAACCTTGACAGCACATTTACAGAGCCCAGTTTTTTCGATCGATTGCTGAGCTACAGTTTATGGGGCTTGTCAAGCCCACTCAAAGAAAAGTGGATCATGTGCAACGAATGACATGGGGATTTTGCTGAGGCGTTTCCTGGATGACAGCATCATTTCAACTGTGTCCTTTTTGTTTCTCATATCAGTTTGCATTTATGTGACCTTATTTTCTTATCGATTTGCATGTACCCACCACTTCATGTATATATTTTCACAATGCTTCGCTTTGCAGTTGAAAACAATCGAGATGCTCACATTTTTAGCATAAATTTGTTAATGTTCTCTTATTTTACAACAAATAAATGCACAGCTGTCGTAGCCCTTACTTGTGCACATCTCTGTTATAATTTGTACCAGCAGAACATTGTGTTTCTTTCGAACAAGCATCTGACATGTAAATGAGCACACTGTGAGAAAAGGAATTAAACTGGGGGTAATTAAAATTTAGCCTGATTTAAGCAGGACACAATGTGTCCTGCAAGCACTTTGCCTTAGTAGTAATTCTCGAAGGAGTACAGGTACCAAATTTTTGTTGCGCCCTTTTTATTAGTAACGATGCGTAAGACATTAGTATGCATTGATCACCATGTTGTAATTCGCTACGACTAGTAAATAATTTATACGGTAAAAACCCGTTAACTTCTAGTGGGTTTTTACATCTAACTTAGCCCGAGTCGACCAAAAACCTCGTGTTTGGAGCTCTTTGGCCTTAGTTGCCCTTGCGCCATAAAAATCTAGCATCATCATCAAAAACCCGTTAACTCAAAACCGGTTAGATCGAAAATCCGTATAATTCCGACTGCATCAGCGGTCCCGGCCAACGCCCATCTAACTCTGGTGTCGGATGCTCTCCAGTTTGAACGCTACGGGTCTCGCATCGCTTAACTGAAACGGGCTCCCGAGAGGAAGCTGGGTCCAGGTATGGACCGGACGGCAAGCGATCGTCCATCTATGTGCAGACCTGCTCAAACCTGAATTGCATGATGCAGTCGCAACCGCACCCCTGTCGTGCGTGAAAAGGCGGACGTCACGTTGAACAGGCGGCCTGGTGTTCGAGAATAGTTCGACAGCTAAGTTTCAATATCGCTTTACTTTATCGCTTAGTTTCGATATCGATATCGCCGTTGCCCGGATTGGCTATCGGCCGCGGAACGGCCAGTTAACGGAGGCCAGGGAGTCTACGCCGAGCGCTCAAGGACGTCGGACGTGCTCAACGACCTCTCTCAGGCCCCGAAAACACGTTCACCCCGTCGCACCCTAAAACGGGCCTTCCAGAGCGCGCGCCTGCACGGTGGGTCCCGCGTCCTTGGCTCCAACCTCGCATCATCGGCGCCGCCGACATTTTGCCGCTTCGCCATATCTAGCCTAAGAAGCTGTGACCGTGTACTATCGTGGACTGCATGGAATATCGTGCACCGTATCATTACCAGACGACGTGGGATCCAATCAAGAAGACATACCCACGCCGATATCCGCACTGGGTTTAGCAAGCGCAGTATCTGTCTCGCATCTCGGCGGACACCTGAACCGCGCCGTAAGGGAAGGGATAAAGGAGGGACGGAGAGAAGAAAGGAAGTAAGAGGTGCCGTAGTGGAGGGCTCCGGAATAATTTCGACCACCTGGGGATCTTTGTCCGATATGCAAAAGGCAAGCGCGACGATTTACTCACCTCCAAACTACCCATTCTGCCCACCGCCAAACGAGCAGAAACGCGCCCGGGGGACGCTTTCCTTTGTTGCGACAGCTTGGCATATCCGACCACTGCTATGGTACCTGCGTATTCGTGCCTACGCATAAAGCCAACGTGGTCCAGCCCTATCATTGCAACAGCGACGCAATGTCTGACTACAATGCGTACGACTCGGACCACGATCTAATAATAATAATTGGTTTTTGGGGAAATGAAATGGCGCAGTATCTGTCTCGTATATCTTTGGACACCTGAACCGCGTCGTAAGGGAAGGGTAAAGGAGGGAGGGAAAGAAGAAAGGAAGAGAGAGGTGCCGTAGTGGAGGGCTCCGGAATAATTTCGACCACCTGGGGATCTTTAACGTGCACTGACATCGCACAGCACCCGGGAGCCTTAGCGTTTTGCCACCGTAAAAACGCAGCAGCCGCGGTCGGGTTCGAAAACGGGAACTCCGGATCAGTAGCCGAGCGCCCTAACAACTGCGCCACCGCGGCGGGCAAGGAAATAGACTCGGAGCATCCGAATCCAGTACCTGCACTGTCGCAACCGAATAGATTGACACAGAGCACTGTGCGGCGCGGAATGCTTTCGTATCTTAACACCCTCTTCCATGCCTACGAGGGCACACAGAGGAACCAAACTCGGGGTGTGATGCACAACGCATGTGGTATGACCGCTGAGCAGCTTATGGCAAGCCTTCACTGCCGCAAATGCGACATCGTCAGTGCCCGCCACATTGGGGACAATGGGACAGCGGTAGTCGCATTCAAGGCAAGAGAACTTTCCTACAAGTTTCCTCCCTGATGTTAACAGCGCAGAACGTGGACGGGACGTGTTCCGTCCGTACAAGCCCAAGCTGCTGTTCTACAGGTTTGTGCTCGGATCTTTTATTGTTCTCGTGAACCCTGTTAAATCACGCCATGCGTTCGCTTGCGAAACGTGTCACAAACTAGGGCATGGAGAGGAGCAGTTCCCTAACATGACAATACGAGCTACCACCAATGCGGCGGAAAGCGGCATAGCAAATAAAGGCTGCCCTCACGTTACCCCCCAATGCAGAAACTGCGAGGGTGGAGGGTGCCAAGGCACCAGATCGTCCCAAGCGTATAAGGATCAACAAACTGGCCGCTTGAAAAGCGAAAGCCCTTTCAAGACTCGCTCAACAACTCTCCGAAAGCTAGTTCTCGCAAGCTCGGGAGCGCTCGAGAATGGCGGCGACCGTGTGACGCAGCTTTTAAAAAACGGTCTAGCGCTTTCGAAACCATTTTCGATATATCCTCTGCAGTTCAGCCTGCAGAGCATGCAGGTGGCTTTCAAGCGCCGGCAAGATGGTTAACCAGCAAACGTTGGGTCAAACGCACACAAGTGATCACACAAACGCTAAACAATCGGCACCCGCCGGAGCCTTCAGAACAGTGCTCGGGCAGAATCAATTAGCAAGCGTGACCATGCCCCGCCGCGGTAGCTCAGTGGTTAGGGCGCTCGACTACTGATCCGGAGTTCCCGGGTTCGAACCCGACCGCGGCGGCTGCGTTTTTATGGAGGAAAAACGCTAAGGCGCCCGTGTGCTGTGCGATGTCAGTGCACGTTAAAGAACCCCAGGTGGTCGAAATTATTCCGAAGCCCTTCACTACGGCACCTCTCCCTTCCTTTCTTCTTTCACTCCCTCCTTTAGCCCTTCCCTTACGGCTCGGTTCAGGTGTCCAACAATATATGAGACAGATACTGCGCCATTTTCTTTCCCCAGAAACCAATTATTATTAAGCGTGACCATTTTTCTAGATGAGGCCCATGCGGGCCGCAGCAGAAAGGTTGTGCGCGTTAAATAAATAAACAAAAAGTAATGAACTTCCTTGCTTCTCCCATCTCCCAATGCGCCGCTGGAGGATCGAGCCTCCGATTGGCCTAGGCATCGTGACGCCGTGGCCAAGTGTTAGCGCACGCTGTTTTGCTCCTCAGTAGACGCCGGCACTGCTTCGTTTTGTTTTTGTGCGACAGTGTTTTTGTGGGAAGTGTGTCGGCAGCGTTGACAGCGCTTACGTTTTGTGGTGATGCCGAACTTACCGAGGACAACGGCCGGGAAAAGGCTTTTCGCTATTCCATCCGGCAAAACCAACGCCCCACCGGAAGGTCTGGCTGCACAGGAATGGCCGGGAAAACTTCGATAATGCGTTGGATCCTCGCCGTTGTGAGGCAAGTGGCCACTCTTGAGCAGTCAGTCGTGTTTTTTTCGGAAGATTGGTGTGAAGCACGAGCGACTGCAGCCGTTTCTTTGCAGGAACTGTGTTCGGCATGGTTGTAATTGGGCTCGTTTGCTCGTGGTTACAAAAGCCGCGCTTCTTGTTGTCTGAGCCCCGCCGTTCACGCTGCTGGCTCTGCAGGTCTAGGTAGCTTTTATGTTGCGCGCATGGCATGACGTATTCGTTTGATTGTAGTTTAACTCGTTCACGGTCTGGACTCGAAAGTTGCGCTTCATGTTGTTTGAGCATCGCCGTTTATACTGCTTACTGTGCAGGTCCAACTTTGATGTTGCGCGCATTGCTGGGCGTATTTGTTTTGTTGCAGTTGTACATCTGCGCTCCCGAACTGGAAACTAAAGCAGCGGTTCTCGATATTTGAGCTCCCGCTGTTCATGCTTTTCTGAGTCCGAACTGCGCGTGCTACGCCTTGCGGCAGCCACCGGGTTTGAGATCGCATGGCCGAGATGCACGCCTGCGTGATTTGTGGGTCGCAAGTGCCCGCTCTGTTATCACTGAAAGAAAACTGGTGGCGACTAAGCCGCGAACCCGCACGAGAAAGCACGCATGCAGGTTCACGGCGTTATCGCATCGCGCGAGGCCATGGAGCACTGCGAGCTATGCTGCGAGCGGTGTGGCGGCAGCGTGGTGTGTTCTCGGCTCAGCCGGAGTGCAATTTCAACGATAAAGAGCCAGCGCTCGCGACCAGCAAATCACGCGGGCCTAAATCTCGGTCGGCCGCGAATGCTGCAGTGTCCATGCTCGTGGCACTAATTGCCAGTTGATCTCGAAACCCGGTGACTGCCGCTATAGGCGTCGCAGGCGCACTTTTGAGCGCCCCTCAGACCACTCTATAATCGAAGTTCTTGTCTGGGAGAGATAGTATACATTATTGCGTCGCCCCGAACGCTGTATAGATATGGTACTCATTATCAACTTACCGCATTAAAGCAAGAACGTGGGAACGTATTAGTCTAAGACTGTTTGTTCGCTATTGGAGTGGTCTCCATCGATTCAAGGTACCATGCCATAAGTGGTTTTCCAGGAAATTCAAGAGATGGTTATACTTCAAGAGTCACGCAAGAAATTTGGCCGTTAATTTGTTTCAGCAGGACAACCACGCAAAACATTACGCACTCTTTATGGTGCGGCCGAGCCAGTCTACTGTCCTCAGTACAACTCAACGTATCTGGCAATAGTTGGCACTCGTCCGAGGGACATAAAGGGCCAACAATGCCGACGAGAAATTCGAGCATCTGCTACCAGATGGAGAAATATAGACCAGATAGTCATCATCCACTTCCTGTGCTCCATGCCTCGTCGCTGTCAAGTAGTCGTCGGTGCAAAGGGCTTCCCTAGCTACGAAGTACGACCATGGGTTTTTGTGAAGAACCGAAGCCTTATTACGTCACAAAAGGCGACATTATTGTCGCTGCCTTTATGCACCGGTGAAAGCACTTTTTCACGAAATTTCTTTTTAAACCAATTTGTGCCTTAGTAAGTTGAGACATATTGGTTTCTGCAGCGTAAAAATTCTGGTGTTTTCTTCAGATACGCAAATGTTACTGCTCTTAAAAATTATACATGAAAACTTAAAACATCATATCTTGTTCATCGCTACAGTATATGTTAGCGCATACCGTTGGTGCACTCGCAACGCACATCGGCGGCACACTAAACTCCAGCTCCAGGTTCACGGTATACACTGTGACGTGGAAGCCCGTTGGCATGCGCCAGTTGCTGCCATGGTCGCGTACCGCTGTAACGAAGAAATTGCAAGGACACTTCGACGTATTTGTAGAGAGCTGCAACGGTACTTAGATGGCTGAATGGCGGACTTAGGCCTCCATAGCGGGCATGCGACTTCCTGGCTACACATCTGGTCCTTTTCGACATTGGCTGGCCCATTTAGTCCCCACCATTTCTAAAGTTATTTTTCCTTTGTCATCACGGGGTAGTTGTATCTTTTTAAACACTCTAGACCACCGAAGATTTTTCGCATCGCTATAAAATTATCCAGAAAATTTCTCCGAGATTGGCGCATGACGGCCTTAGTTGCCACAAATCTCAGCACAACACTAGGTGGCACTAACGTTTTAGGCCCTCTACACCAACGATGTTTTTTCACATTTCTATAAAATTCAGCAAAACATTTTTCCTATATACCTTGTGCTTGGCGCACAAAGGCCTTAGTTGTCTATGTGCCGTAAAACACAACACGACTCAACACCAGCCTTGCTTGGCATATCGTTTTTGTTCCTTTTTAGCGCCGCAGCTCACTGTGTTACTGCCAGCGAAAAATGCTATAAACTACTCAGAGTGTGTCTCGTAGAACTGCCGCTATGAAATAATTAAAGGTCTTAAAAGTGGCCTACGTATTCTGCTTGGTAATGGCCACGTTTGCTGTTGTAAGCACAGTATTGCGCGTAATCGCTTTTAATGTAATAGCATTAGGGAGGCCATGAAATCGGAAACTGTCCGTCAGCGTTTCTGTGTAGAGCCTCAACCATGCCAGGGGGTGTTTTGGGGGATTTCCCTCCCCATTGTCACTCCTACCCCGCTACATTGACAAATACGCTATTTTCGCTAGAAATTAAGGTCATGTAAGCTAAGCTGGGAAGATGAAATACATGTGTAACGACGGCACCTGCAGGTGCCGTCGTTACCAGCAGATTTCTTTACTGCGATCCGTGCGTTGACACAGGTCCTGTGGCGGATCCCAGAGGCTAGACTTTACTACCGTTCACTTATATCGGCGATCACGGAGTCCTTCTCGGTGTAGACGTCACGAGTTTGAATCGAGTGGCGGGAAAAGTTTTAAATCCAGTTTTCTCAGCAATAAATGTGCCTTTTGCTGCTGTACAAACGTTAATATAAGCGGAAAGAGCTGGAGAATCTATTTTTACTAAGAACAATAATTGGATAGAGTTGTCCTCAGTGTCTATTTAAGAACTTAGATAGAAATAAAATGCGGCTGTTTTCTTCTTACCTAACACTAAATAGCAATGCTTATGCATTTTTTCACAAAAAAAGAAGCGTGAAGAAAAAATGGCTGGGCTTCAACGTGGCTTGAACCTAGTTATGCGAGCGAAAGCTCTGTTAAGCATCGTCTCCTCTGTCTCAAATCAAATTCCAAGGTCAAGGTCAGGTACCCAATGGCCATAGTCATATGACCACGTGGTACCATAGCTTGGGCCATACCACTACGCAGTTATGTTCGGTTTGACCTTGTGAGGCATTGAAGATCATTGTCGATGTGGGGCCCACTGTCTCAAATCAAGGGTCAAGGTCAGGTACCCAATAGTCATATGTTCACGTGGTCATACTACCATTCCTTGGGCCATACCACCACGCAGTTAAGTTCGGTTTTACCTTGTGAGGCAGTGAAGGTCATTGTCTCATCCACATCGAAATCGGAAGTTGTACCTCGATGAGTAGAGCTCTCGCTCTAAAAAACTGCTGGTTTTTAGCATTACATAACCACGAAATGTTTTGCGCAAGAAGGTTTTTGCATAGGAGAGCAGAAAGTTGGGCTAGTTGGTTAATATGCATACTGAAGAAGTTGGCGCGGAAAAACGAGGACAAGCGAGACAAACAAAGACGAGCGCTACTCACAACTGAAGGTTTATTCCAGACAATGCTCGAATAAATAGTGAAACCAACAACAAAAAACAAACAAACGTCAAGAACACCACAAGTTACCCCGTGAATCCCAATGATTTGGTTAGGAACAGATACTCCCTATCAGAGAAGCGGATGGAAGGTTGACTAATGCACTTGTCGCCACTGATGCGCATATGAAAGGCTTCCATGAGCTCACGCGTGAGTTGCTCCCTGTGCCTGAATAGGATGGTCGTTTTTTCAGTGTAAACCGCTTTTTGAAAAAACGACCATCCTATTCAGGCACAGGGAGCAACTCACGCGTGAGCTCATGGAAGCCTTTCATATGCGCATCAGTGGCGACAAGTGCATTAGTCAACCTTCCATCCGCTTCTCTGATAGGGAGTATCTGTTCTTAACCAAGTCATTGGGATTCACGGGGTAACTTGTGGTGTTCTTGACGTTTGTTTGTTTTTTGTTGTTGGTTTCACTATTTATTCGAGCATTGTCTGGAATAAACCTTCAGTTGTGAGTAGCGCTCGTCTTTGTCTC
Organism: Amblyomma americanum; assembly: GCF_052857255.1. Lineage (NCBI taxonomy): Eukaryota > Metazoa > Arthropoda > Arachnida > Ixodida > Ixodidae > Amblyomma > Amblyomma americanum. The sequence goes on from NC_135503.1 coordinate 24,827,012, forward strand.
GCTTGTCCTCGTTGTTCCGCGCCAACTTCTTCAGTATGCAAGGTTTTTGCAGGCGGACACCAACGCCACGTAGCTGAAAGCGCGGTTGAAAGTTTCCCTTCTTTACGTGACTTCCGCACAGATGGAAGTTGATGGAGACGACGACGTGCTAAGCACAGCGCGATAGTGTGTTGCAGTTTAACACGAGGCGTGATGGGCTGCGGCGATATCATAGTCCTCTCGCGAAGTGGGAAACGTAGCTTATCTGTTGGCGCCTCCGCGGGTCCGAAACCCAGTCGCGGGAATATTTTATTTTTCCAGGTCGGCCAAGGTCACCCTCATTCAAATTCTTGTTTATTTCCAGCTATCTCCCGCATCACGTGACTAACTTCAGAGGCTTTACCACGCAGTAGCATTTTCCAGGTTAGGAAGAAGGCCAATAGTACTTTCGCCCTAAAAGAAAAATTTAACATGTTGGCTGGCGCTGCCATACATATTCGTTGTTGGTAGCAGAGAATCCTCAAGCGATTGCGTGAGTCAGGCGCTGACCCAACGTACCAGATCATGCTGCGTGTGCAGGTTTCATCTAAGTTACTGTACTGCTTGAGTGTCACTTATATTCTTAAACCGTATGCAAAAACGCCTTGAGCTTAATGGGCTCAATGCAGTCGCTTGGAACTTGTCACTGAAGTTAATCTTCGAGAACCGTTTCCTAGAGCCAGTTTGTCCTCTGCTTCAACAAGAGGCAAGTAGGAATTGCTAAGTTTTCTTTAATTAAATACATCTTTATTAAACAAAACGCAAGAAAAAAAAGAGCTTCTGGCGCTCAAATACTAAAAAAAAAAAGATATGAGGTCACGAGAGTGTTATGTACAAAGGAGAAACGAGATGACCTGCGGTCGTGTGTCCTGCCCAGCAGATGAAGGACCGCAGGAGTCAGTCCGGCAGTGTTAATGCGCAAAGCGCCTGCTCTGCGCCGTGGTTTGCTTCCATTTCGACGTATCTCGAACGGCTGGCGCCAGCCACAATCACGCGGTAAAACGAAATGTCCACACTCAAACTCACTATAGTTTCGCACTCGCGCAAGAACTGATCCCTTTCCTCTTATTGTCTTTCCAAATACTTCGTCCGAAATGATTGACCCGTCTGTCAAGTAGGAGTTCTTGTTAACCAATGCTCGACCGTACCGTCCTTACGGCGCGCCACGGTATTCAAAGTCACACCACGCGTGCGGAGCGACCCCACACGCTTTCCTCGTTGAGTTGAACCGGTGGCCTTGTCGGTGGCGCGCCCTGTTGAGGCAGTGTTGTCTCGGGGTTCTTGAGTCACCGCACTGCGTGTCGTGCGGTCTGTTCCAGACCAACGTCGCTGTACGTGTCAGTGGAGGGGGGGTCACTCGGCGCTAGATTTGGCGTCTGGGGTCTGCGTCGTGGACGAATCCTTGCTCCTCTGTCGCGTCTGTCCGCTGCCGCCTTGTGACGCGGAGGACCCGCGGATTTTCGCCACCAGCTTTCGGGTCCGCACGACTTTATGGCCGCCGGATTGGAAGGCCAGGGTAGAGTTCTGCACCTTGCTTCTGCCCAGGTTCAAGGCGTACTCGCTGGACATTCCTCCGCTAGCGCCGCCGTTGAGTGGCGCCATCGTGTGGGCCTTGTTGCCGGCGGCGACGCTGAAGCTGACGGAACTGCTGTAGCTGGGCGGCTGGGGCGCCCGAGTAGTGCTCGGGTGCGTTCCAGATGGCCACCTGTAGACCGGGTAGCTGGGGTCCTCGGCGAGACTCTGCAGGGACGAGTCCTTTGCGGCGGGGCGTGCCTTGATGTGCGGCGGGCAAGGCACGTCGTGCCACCACTCGCACACGAGCGTGTGCTGACTGAAGGCCGTGCCGTTGGGACACAGGAACGTCTGCAGGGAGCCGGCGTTCGTGCAGTGGTGGTACACCTGCGTACGAAAGTGGAGGTGGAGGCGAAAACGCGGTTTTCTTCTGTGCGTCGAATTTCTAAACCTCTGTGGGCTTTTTTGTTCTAAATACCTACATAGACATTATGACCATTTTTGTTGTAGTTGTTATAAGTACGTAAACATTAACAACAAAACAACAAACCTGTTGCTGTAAGAGCAGGGACATATTTATCGGAAGCCCTTAGAGGGGCGGTCTTGTTTGCAAAATGCATTTCTTAACCTTCTGTGGAAACAAGAAATGCGGTTTTCTTATACGAAATTTATAGGGAGCCCTCCTCCCCGCCCTCCTAACCCTTATATTCGCCTCCGAATATCAAGTTACTGACCATGGGAGAAGCTGCAAGTTGTCACTGGCGCTAGCGATGTTATCTTAAGTGACAATGCTAATTATCATAGCTTTTATATCATAGGCGTTGTTTTCATGTAGATATGCCTTTCTAGAGATAGAGCAAGAGAGGGAAAAAGCAGCTCTTTATGAGTGGAATGTTGCAGTTATTTCTTACCTGACACTTGTGTTCAGTGCTGGCGTAGTATCCGGGGGCCCTGTTGTGGCAACTGAAGCTTGTCTCGGGTATCTTCGACAGAGACGGGTAGTCCTGAGTCGTGTAGCCGGCGTCGTACGGCAACTCACTCAACAAGCTGTCTGATGCGGAGGTGTACTTTCGTCTTGCGTACTGTGAGTCTGTGGCTCGTCTCTGCGCAGTAGCGCCGATGCCAGCGGTTGAAGTTGTAGTTGGCGTGATCTGCTGTCGGTAGTAGCCGTAGCCAGACGCTCTTCTGGCGTGGTTCGAAGACGACGCAGTCTGTTTCTGCCTGTGATGGGTTTGCTGACTGGGGGTGCTGGCTCCGTAAAAGGAAGACACCGAGCTGTAACTTGTCTTGTCCAAGTTATTGATTTTGTGCTTGTTGCTGGACGGAGTGAACGGTGATGAGCTGTGCGGAGCGACCACGTTATAAGGCACTTTTGGTGCGAAGTTCTGGGAACTAGGTCGTTGGTTGTACGCCAAGGGCACAACTGTGGATGATTCGGCGGACGCGGCAGGAAGTCGTTTGTTCAGCATCGTCGATTGGTAATAAGTGTTCACAATGCTGCTCGATCGCGAATTCGGAGAGCCCATTCCCTGAGTGCCTCTGTTCTCGTTTCTCGGGAGTGCGATAATGACGAGTTTGCTTCTGTTCTGGTCATTTCCGGGGCCGTAGTTATATCTACCAGGGTTGTACTGGGGTTCCCCTACGACTGGCTGGTACGAGCTTCCAGTGTTTATGTTGCTGGAAAAGACTTCTTTGCTCGTACCGTCCAAAGGGTTCCTTACGAGGATGCGGATAGCCGTGGGTTGCGCGTAGCTCTGGGCATGATCGACGGGGTGATAGGCAGGCTGAACCCTGTTGTCAGAAGGCTCCAAGCCGCTCGGTGGCCTCACGTACGTAACTGGCATGAATGACTGGGCTGCGACGGGGCCACTTTGTCTGCCATTACCGTCTTGTTCGAGAGAGTCGGCCACGGGCCCTGTTTCTTTCTGCTGCTTGTTTTGGAGGCCTTCAGTTCTCGGTGGCAGTATAACGTACGACTGTCCCCGAGGACTTACCATCAGGCGGTTGCTGGTTGCCTTGTCGAGCGTCTCTTCGGCTACTTGGTCAATGTTTCCTTGGATGGGAACTATGAGAGCTTGAACGTACTTGTCGCGATTAGCGGCCCCCTTGTTTGGAAGGTGGAAAACAATCGGTGGGATGTCCTTGCCGGGAGGCGGCTCCAGCTTGTTCGGGAAGAAGCTGGGCGCTTCGTGGCGGTCCCGGAGAGAAGTGACGGCGTCGATGTGCGGGGAGAGAACCATCTTAGGCTCATCGAGGAATCCCGACAGATCCGGGTGCCTATGGTGCGACATGATGCTTCCCAGGTCGTGGAACATGCTGCCGGGCGCTCCCGTGTAAAACCCGGGGGAAGTCGTGGCTCTAGGGTTGTTCCTCTGCTCGGAAGTCATGAGGCTGTCGAAGCGGCTGCTGTCTGGGTGAAAGAAGCGTCCTGCGCCAGGCGTGTACCTCAGTATACTCCTGGGACCCGTGGGAATGTCGTGCAGGAAACTGCCAGAGGGCTTGGGCCCCTCGTCGTCGAAACCGCCGCTGCTACCCCCGCCTCGGAGACCGTAGGGACGCGACTCGGGCAGCTCTTCGATATAAGTGACGGGTCTCTTGCGGCTGGCGTACGGTTCTTCGGGTTCGTCCTGGTCGTCCAGATGCGGCGGCCGTCGGCCGCGGCTTCGGTACGGCTTGCGGCCGCGTACCACGATGGGTCTCGAGTCCTCTTCTTCGCTGGACACCTCCTCCTCGATGACGATGGGCCGTCGCCTCTTGCCGTGGTGCTTGCGGCCGCGTATGATGATGGGCGTTTCCTCGTCGATCTCGTCTGACTCGTAGTTGTTTCCTCCGCTGCCCTGCGGCTCCTTGTCTGCGAAGACGACGTTGGGCGCTGGGCCCGGCCTCTTGTTAATCTTGGGAGGATGCGGCGGAGGAGGCGGTGGAGGGTGCGGCGGTGGCGGGAGCACGCTAAACTGGTTAGAAGGCATACCCGGCATCACTCCGCCCGGCCGTGGATAGTACGGTCTCATCGGGTGGAAGCCGGCCAGGTGGGGTGGCATAGGGTACATTGGCAGGTGCGGCAGTTGCGGGTGTCCCATGTGCCTTGCCGCATTCGGCGCTGGCAGCCTGGGCATGCCGAAGGGTGCCATCGAGGTCGGGTACAAGTGGCTCGCCTGCGGCATGTTGCCGCCGGTCATAGGAGGCGTGGAGTACTGCTTGAGTAGCAGCTTGTGCAGAGTGGGCATACCCGGTTGCGCGCCGTTCTGGAGAAAGTTTGTCAGGTCTGTCTCCATGTTCTGGCCATTTTGATGCGGCTTCGTCGGGTCCTTGCGGAAGAAGGGCAACCGCAGTCGGCCGGAGAGCCTCGGAAGCTTGATAAGCTGCGCAGTCGTGAGTGCATAAGTGAGGGATTCATTATTAAACATGCGTAGCCGCTGGTTCTTAGCATACGAACCAGCGGGACGACATAGTACTGCATACAAAGCGTATTTTGCTTAATTCCTGCGGCGCACGGGGTTGCACGTTTGTGAGGTTCAAGATGTGATCTTCGATTCTGTGTCCTTTCTCGACACTCACAGAATTTGGGTACCTGTAAAAGCGTCTAATTGCAATCCGTCATCAAAGGAACTTCGCGACGTTGCCTATAATTTAAGACGACCCCTGAAAAGGACGAAAGCAACTACACGAAAATGTTCTCGCACGTCTTACAACGCGCACGGCGTTTTGATATCTCTTTAGCCTTGGGTACGCAACGTCTCACGACACCCAGCCCTGCAGAATTCACATACAGATGTCGACATCAGTTAGCCAAGAGATCACAGCATAAAGCCGTTGCGCAAAAGCGAAGCAAACGACTGGTAGTTAACCAAAACTGCACTGGTTGTTTATAAGTCTGCTGTACATGCACGCATACTATCGGGGACAGAAGTACCCAGAACACGCTAGCAGCAACCAAACCGCATATGTTTATTATCAGCCGGCGTTTCCGGACCACACTTCTGGGGGAGAAATTTGGACATCGTTTCTGTAACGTGTGCTAGTGAAATCTGGCAACCGTTAGCATATACCGTACCTATACACCAGGATGCCTTGTCTCTGGCTGTACATGTACAGCACTTGTGAAAAGTTTAGGGTCCAGGGTGTTTGCCAAGCCGTGTATCTCGTAACACCCGTGGAAAACCTAACTTTAGTGGTGGGGCGGGGAGGGGTGAGAGGTGAGGTATGAGAACTAGTTATTACCCTACTTAAGAAATGTGGAACACTGGCGATTCATTACGAGCCACAGGCCGTGACTCGAAGCAAACCCCCGGGGCTCTTTACTTTTATCAAAGGGTGTACAAGTACTATTACATTTTTATTGCACATATATTTAAATTAAGTATAATGAAGGTCCTATGCTCATGCACTGTTCCGAAACTCACTATTAATGAATACGAATTGTGGCATGGTTTCGCCTAAAGGAATATTAATTGAATCACGGAAAAGCATCGGTACAATGCGACGTTTGAACCGAGAGGTATTGCGGCAGCCTCCATTTGAGCAAGCTGCCGAATTCGTGCTAATGTGACTGCTCTGCTTTTTTCGAATGCAAATAATTTGTCTGCCATCCGAGAGAGACGAAGTTCTGCTTTCTTTATAGACGAGATACGAGCAAAAAAAAAACAAAGAAAAGAAAACATGTGTTCATCTTACCTGAGCTTCTGTGCCATTCGGTAACGACAGGAGGGGACCTGCATTGGCAAAGAAATACAAAGTGTCGTTGCAACAACTCGCTCACTCGGGTACCCCGGAAATGAAAACGTATATAGCGTGCATCACATGGGGGTCACATTCGAGAGCTCCATCATTTCGTATGCCTGCCCGTGCGGTGACTCTGGCCCGACGCGTTGCGAGCTCGATACCGCGTTAAAGCGCGATTCGACAGCCACCCACTGATCCTGCCGAGCATAGCACACGTCAGCACACCGCCGCAGACCTTTTTCAAAGCGTACGCTCGAGGAATAGGCTGCCGCGCGCCTTCACCGCGTTCTTCCATTTTCGTTTAGGATCATAAGAGGGTGCCCCACTTTTCTTTTTAACAGTCACGTCTCCCGCCGCCCTGTACGCTCCCATCAGGTCGTGTATGTGCTCGCGTACAGCGTGTACACACAAGCGTGATAGCGTACACAGGTGTACGTCGCTTTGCTGGCCGTGAACGCGCTATCATCTCCTTTCCGAAAGAGGAAAAAAGTAAAAAGAGTAAAAAAAAAGAGACAGGGTTACGTCACAGTGGCGTGTTTCTTCCGTAAAAAGCGGCGCCGCGTGCCACTTTGCTACATAGAAGCGATCTTATTCAATGGTCTCGGCAGCATGCCAAGAGCGCCCGCCGGCGTTCCGGAGGGCGTTTGCGTTCCGTCGTGACCGAACGCTTAGACCGGCGCGCGCGCTTTGGTTCGTTCGTTCTTTTATAGTTGGGCTCGTTTTCTTCTTTCTTCTTGCTTTCATTTCGCAAGCCAGCTTTGGGCAAGAACACCCGTGGAGCCAGCCTTGTTGCGGAGTCGTGACTGCGTTCGTCGTGCCTGAGACGACCGCGGACTGAAGCTATGCCGCTTTCAGGAAAATACGTTACCTTATATTATATGCGGTTTAAGAATTAGACGTCGTAAAGTAGAACGCCTCGCGTTATGCTCTCTGATAGATTTCAAATGCGGAAAAAGATAAACTGGAAGTCAACCTTCGGTACTAAGCACCTTACCGACCACGGTAGCTAAGCGGTTCAGCAGCCGAATACGAGACACGTTAAAGATCTCCAGGCGCTTGAAATTAATCCGAAGTCCTCCAATACAGCGGGCGTCATAGCTCTTATTCTATAATTAAAAATGATGCTACGAAAAGCGTCTACTTTCTCAACAGCGCGCGCATCGCGCTCTCGCGTTGTGAAATTTATCCCCAGTATCCGGCAGGCGCGCAGCTCTGCAGCTGCGACTGCGTTCACACACAGACAAACAAGCCTGTGACACTCGTAGGCATACACGTGCGCAGCACGTACGCACGTGAACGCAGTCACGCGTTGCCCCCTGCTGCGGAGGTCGCCAACGTGAGAAGAGACGCGTGGTTGGAGCGAGACTAATTCGGCATGGAAGGAGGAGTGTTTCGGCACGCTACCACGTAATGGGCGGCCGCGTAAGGCACGAAAACACTGCACAGGAACTGCCGGCGGCGGTTCGTGAAGCATGCAGTTGGGCTAACGACTAAACGCCCATCTACTCCTCCCCCACTTGCCCAACGCTCGTAGCCAAACACACGCAGTACAACACACCGCTTCATACGGGATCTCGAGACCGTGCGCTGCAAGTTACGCTCTGAACGAAACCAGCGCTGCATGGCTTCGGCAAAACGGCGAACCGGGCGCAGCCAGGATGGAAGGTAGGAAGGAAGGAAGGAAGGAAAGCAGGCATAGTGAAGGAAGGAAGTTCTTCCCCGGCGCGGCGCCAATCAGACCTTGACACTGGACCGTTTGCCGGGACGGCCCAGTGTTCATGTGTGTTTGTGTGTCGACGCGCTTGGCCGCCAGGCTCAGACGGGGGAGGGGGTTGAGGTGAAGGAGGTGGAACTAATTTGGCCTTTGACTTCCATTTCAATACGGGGGCACCCTTTGGGTCATACCCGGTGCGTTCATCTACCGTGGAGGGAGGGAGGGAGGGAGAGGGGTGCGCACACGCCGCGGGCGCACTGGGTTGCACCGTCTGTTTACGAAGGCGAACGCAAATTACAGGGCGCTGATTATTACAGGGCGCTCATCGCAAGAGCGTGCGTGTACGCCCGGAACAAGCTGTTCCAACTCATCCGCACGTAGGGTGCCCGTCCTCCGAATATTATGGCCTACCCTCCGTTATAGCAGTGGCGAATTGGGTTTCGTGATTCTCCGTGCCTTATAAAATAAGGAGAGAATTGAAATTCTTGCTGACGACATAATTTGTTTCCTGCCCTTCTATTTACGATATTGCTTTGTCACTTTTTCAGCATTTTAGTGCATGTGTAGGGGAATCCCCCAAGGTGGGGTAGATTTGTAGTAAGGGGGTAATTACTCATTAGCATTCACCCAGGCACATCCATATGGCTACAAAGCAAAGCTGTACAGCTTCCACAGTAACGAAAAATTCGTCCTGGTATGGGGTTCGAACCCGGGACCACCGTCTGCCCTGGCCAGTCGCGCTGCCAACTCAGTACTTTTGTTCATCTAATGCTGGATTTGTGCTAGCTTGTTGGATTTCTCGCAACGTTTTCATACTTTTCGTTTTTAAGAAGGCCTGATAAAGCAACGACTGTAACTTATGTCATTCGTCGCATAGAAGCTACAGCATGGCTGTGACTGGAATGCACGCCACACAAATAAAGAATCTGGGCTGAAATTAAACAGCAGCGCTGTGGCACTGGGTCAGTACTGCGAGGTTTGAATGGGCGTACGGTTACCAACTTCTTCGCAGCGGTGTACTTCGGCTGAAAATGCGATCCTTCAAAGTAACCCGCGGCTTCTGTCGAAATAAGCACGCGCTAACAACGACTTGTCCAGAACTAGTAGTGCATATGGAGCGGTTGAGCCGCCCTTGGGAGAATGGAAGTAGCGTGTAAAACCACCCTGATTCCTGTTTTTTTTCTCTCTTTTTATTGCGTAAGCAGTATATCCTATTTCCGCTAAAAAGCCATGGTCTGTGTGTGTGTCCGTGTGGAGCTTCCACACCCCAGCATCGCTAGCCGATCGGAGCGCGTCGGGGCACCTTCCGATCCGGGATACCTGCGATCCTGGAAGGTGCCTCCTACACTCCAGCCGCCGCGGTGGCTCAGTGGTTATGGCGCTCGGCTGCTAACCCGAAAGACGCGGGCTCAACCCCGGCTGCGGCGGTCGAATTTCGATTGAGGCGAAATTCTAGAGACCTGTGTGCTGTGCGATGTCAGTGCACGTTAAAGAACCCCAGGAGGCCGAAATTTCCGGAGCCCTTCACTATGGCGTCCCTCATAAGCCGTGTTGCATTGGGTCGTTAAACACCCATAAGCCATAAACCATCCCACACTCTAAACAGAAAGGCTTAAAAAGGGAGTAAGCTGTCCTCAAGTGCACTTGCACTAGAGGACGACTTACTACCTTTTTACTCCCGTAAAGGCGTATTCATGTTTAGAGCGTTGCACCGGAGCGCCCATCGGTAAAAATGCATCTCACGCCTATACAAGCCTCCACCAACCTTCCACTGACCTTCACTCTCCAGAAGGCTCCATGCACCACAATCCAAATGCGCAATGGGAAAGCGATCAATGTAAAAGCGAAGCATAGAACCAATGCTGCTAACGCAGATTTGTCGCATCCCATCGTGTGATCGCCTGTGCATTAATTTCTTTTTTTTTTTTTTACTGAGCAGAGTAGGGGCCGGGCTGTAAGGCACCAGTGCCTTAAATCGCTCTGAATTTTTCGCGAATGTCAAAAGCAGTTGAACGTCAGAAGCAGTAAAAAGAGAGAATTCAGTTGCGCGTAATAAACAGAAGTAAAAAGAAAAAAGGTTCAACTTGAAAGTAGGTTTAAAAGAACTTGAACAGTCAGCCCCTTTTATTTCTGGAACACTCTCTAGCTCGGTCGTATATTTTGAGCCGTCTCCGCGCATAATCAGGTATTATGAAATGCATTCGTAAAGTGTAACGCTGCCGGCAGCCGAGATTATCATCTCCTAAGCCTCTGACGGCACGCAGAGGCGACCGGGTCGGCCCCTAACGTAGACGCTGCGCTGAGTCGCTGCTCATGCAAAAAAGAACATACTAAAAAAAACGGGAAGAGAAAGAAGAGACAACCATGCGACGGAGTGGTTTCTCCAGTCCGTTTTCGTCGCCCGGGTCGCCGCCAGCGGGAGGCGTACAGGTAGATGCGCGCAACAGCGAATTCGCTTTTTAGCGAAGCGGGCTTTCTCGCGTCGGGACCGAGTGACGCATAAAAGACACACAAACAACGCTGTAGCTAGCGCACGTGCGCGCGCACACACACGTTTGAATTGCGTTACGCTCACTTAAGCACAGTATATAGCCCCCTCTTTCTTTCTCTCTCTCTCTTTTCTTTCTTTTTGTTTTGCTCCTATGCTGTGGCGTGTGTGCTCTTGTTTACGTCGCGCACTTTCGAGCTGTTCTTGCTCTTCTTAGCCTGCTCTGGAGCATTTTGGTCGTCGTCTTAAGGCGCGGATTCGCCCGTGCGTAGAAAGTCCCGGCACGCCCCAGATTTGGAAAAAAGCATCTCAGATCGCGGTGTTTTTATTTCGCGATGCGCTTAATTTTACGCCTCGTGGAAACGAGGCCAGGGGTAGCAGCGGAGGCAGAGACACCAGAACTGCGATTCGAGTGTGGAGCCTTAATTCCGAACGTCTGCCCTTTTTTATATTTTATTTTTGTTTCTCAGAGGAATACTCAAGAGCAGCTATGTAACGTCAGATCTTTCCTTGTGCCCCGACGATTGTAAGCCTCTTTAAAATTCTGCCGCCGGTTTTCGCGCGTTTTATGTCCATTGAAGGGGTACACTGAGTACAATTCTACTCAGTTTTTGCTCTCTGTAAAGTTTGATTGTCTGACTTTTTATGGCTTATTTGATGTTAGTTTGGCAGCAAGCTACGTATTGATTGTTGAGAAATTTGCAGATGAACACAGAATATTTTTTCTCGTTACTCGACCCGAAATTGTGATGTGCTGATGTCAGGGAAATACGGCCTCAATGATCGCTGGTGTGGTCTAGCCTCCGAGTTCCGAAACAGGAGAGAAAAAAAACCCCCTAGTTTTCTGCGGCGGCGACTGCTGTCTAGCTAGTAGAACTTCTCTTTGCAGTAAATGTGTATCTTTCATCAGAAAGCAGCAATCACGCGATATAGGCCCACTGAGACTTGTCTTCACAGTTGCTTTGATGATAAGCTCGTGTGGAATAAGTGAGCACGGCTTGAAACTCTCCGTTCCTCCTCTGAGAGTTAGAAATGTGCTACAAGGACTTCGCGATGCGTCGATCGGTTGCAAACTTTTCTACTGTTAAGTACTTGTTCTCGATTGTTGCTACGCCGTGGGATCGGCGCCTCCCACACTCCCCTAAAAGAAAATAAATAAATAAATAATATAAATAAATAAATAAATAAATAAATAAATAAAAAGGAAAAATGGAGGGGGTGACCGAAGGAGGTGCAGAGAGGTTGACCATTAACTGCCCGGCTGGCTACCGTACACTAGACAAGGGAGATAAACGGAGCAAAAGAGATAACAAGGGCAGTTAAGTTTAGTTCGTTGTATGAACGAAATGTGTCAGTGCATAAATACCTGGAGCGTAATATAAGATACAGAGCTGGCGCCATCAAACCAGGAGCCGGTCCCTCGAACAGATGATTCCCGATTAGCCAACACGCTGGCGAATCGAGACTGCAGATTACATAAATAATAACCGAAGTGCAGGCCTATTACGAGTCGCTTTTGTCAACGTTTCTTTTTTTACCTGTCCATTGATTCGCCAAAGGGAGATTTAGCATTGCGATGACATGTTACCTTAGACGTATACGGCTTACAACACAGGCAGGTGCGAGCTGGCCATGTGCAGTGTCATGGGCGTCCAGTGAACTCCTATAGCTAGTCCACCTCTGCTATGCTAAAGCTCTCTAATGTTAGAGCTTTCACAATGCTTTACGTGTGCTTTAAAAATGCACGATATATTATTCATTCCGGCCGTAGGCCTTACGGCAAGTGTCAGTCTTGTTACTGTCCTTGCGGTGCGGCTTAGAGTTCCTTGTTTAGTTTTCCGGTGTCGACCGTGACTAAGCAAGATCAGGGCTCTAGAAAAAAGCCGCAAACCTTCTGCTCTGCACATTTCTGCAGCACTTTTTGACGTTTTAGTTCTGTGTTTGCTTTGCCGCTAAGCGAATAATGTTTGTGAGTGATCTGCCGGCGTCAGCCGCTCCATGGCTATTTACAGACTCGCGCTGCACCCGCAAGATTATGTAGTCTTCCGGCAGACGACATTGCTTTCGACAATGGCTAGAAGCAATGCGAGAATTGAATGAACGTATTGAGACGACTTTCAACAAGAAAAAATAGGAATGCTATGTACCTAGTAATCCCACTGCAAAAAAAAAAAAAAGAAAAAAACTGGTATAGTCAGCTGGGCTGTGATTGCCCCATAGTTGCGGATCAGTGTAATAAACCGCTGCACTTTCCGTCCTGTCTAATTTTTTCAGCGGGAATATATCACGTGTGCTAAGACTCGAGGCCATACAACAGAGCATGCTAAGGGACGTTTGTAGGGCGCTGCTGGCCGGTAATGGCTTTTGGTAAATTATTAACAGAAATTACCGCCTCGATTCTGTCTCTCCTTTTTTCTTACTGTTACTTTCTTTAGAGCAGCCTGCAATACTCCATATATATTTGTAGCTGAAATTGGATCGATGCTCTAGATTTTAAAAAGAACAAGATTCGAGAACAAGAACAAGATTGAAAGAGAACACGAAAAAGACAAAGATTCGAAGCGAGGTTTCTCGATACTCGCATGCTGGGTAATGGGCTCATGTGGGCTAGTTGATACGCCATTGCAATTGGAGGAACTCATCGCGCTTGAGGATTACAAAACGCACTGGAGAGAGGGGATTAATGTGGCCCTTCAAGTGCCAGGTCTTGCCCGTGTTAATTCCTTCTGCCCCCGGCGTTTTGTATAATCCTCACGCCCGGGGAGTTGCTCGAGCAGGAAACATCGCAAGCAGGTCATCGAAGTCCTTTCAGCAACACTCGTCCGCACTAACATGATCGGAACCTTAGCGATTCATGCGCACTGAGAAATGAGTGGGACGAAGCATCAAGCTTCATGTCTAACTTAAATCGCAGAGTCTGAAAATAAAGAACTATGTAATAAGGAAGTAATCACTCATTAGCATTCACCAAAGCGCAAATATACGCCTACAAGGAAAAGATTACATACCGCACTAATCTAAATCAGATTGGAATACCACTGCCTCCACTTTGAGTTGTTGATCCATTCAACATCGTCATCCTACTGATAGCCTCCAGGGTTACCTTAGTTCGTAGAGCAACTCCCCCGAATAGGCGGCGGTCCAGGGTTCGATTATCGGATCAAGACGAGGTTTTCTTCAACTTCGAAGCTTCTGGGAATAATGTACATCTTTCCCTTGTATCCGTATCGCTGCGCTTGTGTGGATGCCACTGAGTAATTGCTCCCTTATTACATAATGACTCCATCTTGGGGGAGTTTCTAAACATATTGGACTAAAAAACTTTATTCTCTTCCATTTACTTTTACGCACCGTCTTGGGCTCAATTTTTTAAGGAAAAAAGTATAAATGACCCGAGAAAACTTTTGAACCTAACCGTCAGCCCTAGTTCCTAGATATTTTTCACTATCTTTATTGAGACTCGGCACCCTGCGAGCGCCGTAAAAGTATGGCTACCTACTAGCAGAAATCTCCAGGTGCAGGCTCGAGGCCGAGCCTGGAAATAGTGCTATGGAAATGGTGTTAGTGCGACGCTGCCAGTCTAGTCCAGCGCATATAACCTAGTCGCGTGTGCTCATTTTAAAGAGTTGTGTTTTACAAGCTATTATACTGGAACTCTGTTTCATTAACAGCACCTACGTCGACGTCAACTACGATTGAACCCCCCCACCTGCATAGTTCGCGCCACGAGTGAACGACCTGTAAAGAGAGCTTGCCACGTTGCACTTTCTTCATGTGGAGAAGCATGCTTCTCGGTGGAAGTGTAAACATTTGCTGATAGCAAAGATTAACAGTCCACTTTCGATACTTATTATTAGCACCTACAAACGTTAACCTAACCTTGTCGCGTGTGCTCATTTTAAACCGTTGTGTTTTACGAGCTATTACACTGAAAAGCTGTTTCATCAGCAACCCCTACGTCGACGTCAACTACGATTTAGCTCCCCCCACTCCTCTGCAGAGTTGTAGCCGCGAGTGAGCGACCTGTAAAGAGAGCTTGCTACGTTGCATCTTCGTCATACGGAAAAGCATGCTTCTCAGTTGAAGTATAAAGAGTTGATAGCGAATACCAACTCCCCTTTCGATACTTATCGCTAGCACCTGAACAGTTGTCGTGCAATATATAGTGCATCAAATATCGCCGAGTGTCACGCATATATCGTTAAAACCCCGAAAAATGCTAAGTCCAGATCCTATCTGTTGTAGTTGAACGACATTGATGGGCGGTTCTAGAGATGGAACCTGCGAGATTTTGCAAAACTGCTTACCTTTAGAGGCGGGATGAAATCACAGTGGGGCGCACGATATGGCTCATCAGATACACGTCGGAGAGCTGGCATTGCAAACATGGCAGCAAATGCAACAGTTTTGACCAAGCTTGTTCAGATAACCTATGTAATCGTCATGTCGTAGATGCTATGCCAGCATATAATGTTTCCTTTCTGGCTGTCCCTTTGAAAAATATAGAAAACTCAACACCCCTTTCTTACTAGTTAACAAAGGTGTTAACTGATCAAATAACTGTTTTGCGCATGTTCAAAGTAAATGTTATGCGTTGCATGTGGCCAATGCTACAAGCTGCGTGCCAACGCACTGGGAAGCGCTAGCAAGTTATTCTGCGTGGGTATTCTGGCCAAACACCTGAATTCTAGTTTTTGTGATCGAGAAATGTCCGACGTCATTTTTGTTAACATAGCATGGCAGTTACGTCACCGCCCATGTAGGCCAATTTGGGCTGGACTGTCCAGTGGCAAGGGAAGAGTCCAGTACAGAGATATTTGAGATCGCATGCGCCATCCGAAAAGTTATTCTCGATATTAAGGTGTGAGGGCGTCAAAGGGACCATTCGCAACTCACCTTGGACATTTTTTTTTTCATTTACTTTCTTTTTGAAAGACGCCGCCCTCAGATATTACTAGTAACGCAACGAGCCAGGCTGCCGGAGACCATTACGTGAAATAACTGCCTTCAGCTACATATGCTTGCACCTCTATGCGTGCCATCGTTAAAGTTAACGTATGTGTAAGTAATTATTCAGTCGCTCGAGGTTATAACGCTGGACACAGAGGGTGCACTGTTCAAATCGAAACTACGAAGCGTGAAGCCCCAATCATGGATGGCCTCTATTTGCCGTCTGTGGCGGCTCTCACGAGTCAGATCTGACGGTATACGCTGATGTCGAAAAAGGCCATTTCGCGCGCTCCTTTCGGCCACAATGGATTCGCAACTTTGTTAGACTCCCGACGGAGTGATTGTCGGGAGGTCTGTCCGCGGTGGCGTGGGGGCAAGCACTTTCGGCGGGAGACAGGCCGCCGTGGAGCAGTTTTCTACAACAGTCGGCACTCGCAACAATTTGCCTCCGCGCTCATATCTGACCATTTAGAGAACGCTCTACCTTCGGGATGGTTCCAATCTTACTGTACTTTTGTCACTTGCTCATTCCTACGCATCGCTTTGCAACCACGCGTTTTACAGAGGGCTAAGGGGTTGCATTGCAACAGAGGTCATCCTTCTTGCTGTCTTAGCGTAAGCGACGCAAGATTGCGAACCCGTGGTCCGAGCGTGGTAATCCGGGGTCCGAGCAGGTACTCACCCAATAGCAGCAGCAGGGCCGCGGCCCGCGCTCCGAGCAGCATCAGCGGCCGCAGGTGGCCACAGCGGCAGCGCATGGCTGGTGTCGGCGGCTGGACCGAGACTGGCGCCGGGCGAGTGGCCGGGCGCACCGCGAGGGCGCCGGGGATGAGGCGGTCGCCTGTCCCGCTGACACGCTTTTTTTCTGGAAAGGAGAGAGAGCTCTCTCTTTTTGATCTGTTCTTCTCTTTCGCCCTCTTCCTTCTCTCCCTCTTCGTAAACGCCGCGCGTCCCCTCCTCCTCCTCGTGCGGCGGCGCGGGCACGCGTTAGTTTCCTACCCATCCTCACCTCTTTCCCTCTCTCTCTTTTACACTGGCGCGGGCCGATCGGCGCTGGCAGCGTGCGCGCACCATTCCATTGCAAATGCGAGCGCGCCGCGGCTCCGCTTTTAGGAAAACGTTCCCTTCGCTGAGCTTGCTAGTGTACCCCCCCCCCCCCCCCCCCTGTCTACAGTTCTCCTATCGGCCTCTGTGAATCCCCCCCCCCCCCCCCCTATCTACCTTCATCCTTCTCTGCCCGCCACCCGTTAGAGTTGTGGAACGCGGACCTGAGGCATGCATGCGCATGTATCTGTAGCTACCACATTTTCGCGAGCAACGAGTGTGAGCGCGAGTCCCGCACATCAGGGCCGGCGCGGTCCCCCCACTTACCCACCCCTTGCTCTCTTTTCGGATTCTTTTTCCTTTTGTAGTGTGTTACAAAGGGGTTGCACACATTGTGTGTGGGCTGTTTAGAGGTATGTCGGCTGTGTTCGAGAGAGGGAAGGGTGCTGTCGGTTGGTGTAACACTAAGCCCTGCAGTCCGGCGTTCTGGTATGCGAGGGCTTGCGCCGTTCCGGACGTCTTTAATGGAGCCCTTAAACGAGCTGGTCCTTATGCACGGTGAAACAGTGTTAAAGGGGTACTGAAAAAAAAAAATAAAACTCCATCCAATTTTTCGTTGAAAGTAACATTCGGTAGTTCTTTTTTTTTCTGTTGTGGCTCTCTTCACGTTTGTTCGGCAGTGGAAGACGTATTTGTTACTGATAAATTTCGGTTGAAGAATTCAATATTTTTTTCCGCCATTCGATTCAATATCGTGACGTTGATGATGATGTCGGGTGCATTACGGGCTCCGTGATCGTAGTATTCAAGCTTATGGCGATATGGTGTAGCCTCAGAGACCCGTGGAAAAAAGGACGAAATAATCTCACTTTGCTTATGAAAACAGCCTGCGCAGGAGATACCTGTATTTAACTTTTTCTTCTTTCGCTCAGTGAAAGCTCCGTTTTCAAAGAAATCAGCCTCTTTGCCGTCGGAACGCCGTTACCGCTCAATATCGGCCTACTCCAATTCGTCCTCATCGTTCATTTAAACGTAACTGCGTTTCTTCGCATCCGTGCGTGTGGTTTCATAAGCACTTTACATTTGAAATGGTGCATTCTTCCATTCCAGAGCCCTCCACTACGGCATCTCTCTCTTCCTTTCTTCTTTCACTCCCTCCTTTATCCCTTCCCTTACGGGGCGGTTCAGGTGTCCAACGATATATGAGACAGATACTGCGCCATTTCCTTTCCCCAAAAACCAATTATTATTATTAGCCTAGTGTAGCTCCCGCTACAAAACGGACATCGCATACGGGAATCGCGATGAGTGATGTGTGTGACGGATGCGGTGCATTGGAAACACTAGAACATCTGCTCCTTCGCTGCTCCGCGTTCGCCGATGCTCGTCGCGATATGCTCGCGGCCTATAGGGCGCAGGGCATAGTACCAGACTCCATCAAGACGCTATTGTGGCCGCAGGGCAGTGCGCGCACTCGTGAGCGAACTTTGGTGAGCCTCTGTGCATTCCTCGAACACACGGGCTTGACGTCCCGTCTGTTCTCCGTCAGGTAGTTACACGCAGTGACCGAACGCTCCGCGAGTTCTACCTTGAACGATTAATAACTGGACGCCCCACTCCAGTTGTAACCTACACAGTGCTGTGCGCGTGTGTGATTTAATTCCTCTAAACTGAACTAATCACGCGCACAACCTGGACACATTACTTATTGTGTAAATAGTTTGTACATATTACTTCTCCCCCTGTCCTCTATTCCTGTCCCCTCACCTCTTTCATTTCATTTCTCCATTCTGCCTGCTGTCCTTTATTTCCGCTGCCCCAGCTCAGGTGCTTCAGTATCGATGGCAGATGCCGGGGCTAGCAAAAATCTTTTCCTTCTTTTTTACTATTACTTTTAATAAAACTACTACCACCACCATACGGGAGGTGCGGGGTTTGATCCCCCGTGCCGCCGGGCACCCACTGGTATTACAACGGGTACAAGTTTTCCCCTGTGTGGTGTTCGGCTTGGGGTCAAATGCTTGGGAAATCGGTCTTTTACCCCACCTTGACTAGAAGGAAAATACCTTGTGCCATGGCGCTCTCTGGCCAAAGCCGCCCTTGCGCCATTAAAACTCGTCATTCAGCATCGGTAATAAAATCCTTGAGCTCCTCATTGTTCGTTTCTGACGTGGTTAGCCGCTCCAGATTACCGAAGTTGATGCCTGACGCAATATACATGAAGGTCCCATATAATGTGTTCGTAAAAAAAAAAAAACACTGTCGAGGGTTTTACCTAAACGCGTCGCGATGGCTCATTGGCTTTGGCGTTCGGCTGTGGATCATAAGGTCGCGGGTTCGATCCCGGCCGCGGCGGTCGTATTTAGATAGAGGCGAGATAGAAGAACGCCCGTGTGATGCGTGATGTTATCTCACGTTAAAGAACACCTGGTGGTCGAAATTAATCCGGAGCCTCCTCCGTTACAGCGTCTCTCGTGGCCTATGGGTCGCCGCTTCAGGAAGTTAAACCTCGCAATTTGGTTTCACCTCGCTCATAAATAAAATCGTTCGTGATGCAATAGGCAGATTATTATATATTGGATTCAAACAAAACTGCGGCACTTTCACACTGCGGTCCGAGGCTCTAGCTGCTATATTCAGATTTAAAAAAAAAAGGCAGTCACTGTTGGCTGTTACTGTTGGGGCAGTAGTAGTTTTGGGGCATTTCGCCATTCACATAACGGCTGTTAAGTCCACATTTTGACGCCGCGGTGGCTCAGTGGTTAGAGCGCTCGGCTGCTGAGCCGGAGTTCCCGGGTTCGAACCCGGCCGCGGCGGCTGCTTTTCGGTTGAGGCCAAACGCTAAAAGGCGCCCATGTGCAGTGCGATGTTAGTGCACGTTAAAGATCCCCGGGTGATCGAAATGGAGGTGGTCGTAGCCCACCACTACGGCACCTCTTTCTTCCTTTCTTCTCTCAATTCCTCCTTTATCCCTTCCCTTACAGCGCGGTTCAGGTGTCCACCGAGATGTGCGACATATAGTGTGCCATTTTCCTTTCCTCAAAAGGCAATTTTCATTGTTTTTTAAGCACTTCGTGTTTGCTGCTCCATCATGCCTGCGAATGCTTCGTAATCATCCTGACCTGATAATAATAATAATAATAATAATAATAATAATAATAATAATAATAATAATAATAATAATAATAATAATAATAATAATAATTGGTTTTTGGGGAAAGGAAATGGCGCAGTATCTGTCTCATATATCGTTGGACACCTGAACTGCACCGCAAGGGAAGGGATAAAGGAGGGAGTGAAAGAAGAAAGGAAGAAAGAGGTGCCGTAGTGGAGGGCACCGGAATAATTTCGACCACCTGGGGATCTTTAACGTGCACTGACATCGCACAGCACACGGGCGCCTTAGCGTTTTTCCTCCATAAAAACGCAGCCGCCGCGGTCATCCTGACCTCCCACTTACACATTCTAGGTGAAATTAAAATAATAATAATAATAATTGGTTTTTGGGGAAAGGAAATGACGCAGTATCTGTCTCATATATCGTTGGACACCTGAGCCGCACCGTAAGGAAAGGGATAAAGGAGAGAGTGAAAGAAGAAAGGGAGAAAGAGGTGCCGTAGTGGAGGGCTCCGGAGTAATGTCGACCACCTGGAGATCTTTAACGTGCACTGACATCGCACAGCACACGGGCTCCTCAGCATTTGTGTGCTGTGCGACGTCAGTGCACGTTAAATATCCCACGCTTCTTGGCCTTTTGTCTAAGATCAAAGTGAAATTAAAATGAAAATTGGTTTTGGGGTTAAGGGAATGGCGCAGAATCACTCACATATCGGCGGACACCTGAACCACGCCGTAAGGGAAGGGATAAGGAAGTGAAAGAAGAAAGGAAGAAAGAGGTGCCGTAGTGGAGGGCTCCGGAGTAATGTCGACCGCCTGGAGATCTTTAACATGCACTGACATCGCACAGCACACGGGCGCCTCAGCGTTTGTGTGCTGTGCGACGTCAGTGCACGTTAAATATCCCTCGCTTCTTGGCCTTTTGTCTAAGATCAGAGTGAAATTAAAATGAAAATTGGTTTTGGGGTTAAGGGAATGGCGCAGAATCAGTCTCACATATCGGCGGACACCTGAACCGCGCCGTAAGGGAAGGGATAAGGAAGTGAAAGAAGAAAGGAAGAAAGAGGTGCCGTAGTGGAGGGCTCCGGAGTAATGTCAACCACCTGGAGATCTTTAACGTGCACTGACATCGCACAGCACACGGGCGCCTTTGCGTTCTATGTGCCACCTTTTCAATTTTCTACGTACATGCCGTTCGCTTCGAGTGTGATAGTTGTTTCGCTTTTCCTGCAACAACAGCAAAAAAAAAAGATTAATGACGTACACCCGTAGCAGTGCGGATTAGCGTTAGCTGTAGTAGCAGTAAGTGGTTATTTATTAAAATATTAATATAAAGGAAGGAAAATATTTTTGCTAGCCCCGGCACCTGCCATCGATACTGAAGCACCTGAGCTGGGGCAGCGGAAATAAAGGATAGCAGGCAGAATGGTGAAATGAAATGAAAGAGGTGAGGGGACAGGAAGAGAGGATAGGGGGAGAAGTAATATGTACAAACTATTTACACAATAAGAAATGTGTCCAGGTTGCGCGAGTGATTATTTCATGATGGAGCAATAAAAACACACGTGCACAGCACTATGGTGACTACAACTGGAGTGGGGCGTCCAGTTGTGAATCGTCCAAGAGCGTTAACTGGTCAGCATTGTGCTTCTGCAATTGTTGCGTTTGCTTCGGGTGCGGCTGCCGGGCACGAGTGGGTGACGATTGTGCTTTGGTTTTGGCGCGGTTAGAAAGAGAGGTGTTGGCACTGAGCTGGGCATCTTGTTGTGCAGTGCGTTTGTGGTAGCTTCCCAAGAGCATTAGTCCTCTGTTCGACCTGCCGCACGTGTGACTCTTGCCTCCCGCATTCGTTCAGCGTTCCGAGCACGACGCGCCGCCTCGGCTGCATTCACAGACTTCCAGCAACGCGACTGATGTCGATAACTGTCGTGGCTACCACTGCGCAGCGCCGGTGTGCAAAATGCCGCGCCATGCAGTCATTTCAGGATGTTATATTGAGCACAGTTTCAAGGCTTTTGGCGCCGTCTTGGTGCTACCGCGTGCCCCACGTGATAACGACGAAGTTGGCGAGAGGCACGGATAATGCGCGCCGGGTCGTCATGTGATCAGCTAC
This sequence comes from Amblyomma americanum, assembly GCF_052857255.1. Classification (NCBI taxonomy): domain Eukaryota; kingdom Metazoa; phylum Arthropoda; class Arachnida; order Ixodida; family Ixodidae; genus Amblyomma; species Amblyomma americanum. The sequence continues at coordinate 24,848,690 of NC_135503.1, forward strand.
GCCTTTGTCGGGAACCTTCGCCTTAGCAGTTAGCGCCGTGAGATGTGTCTCTCATAGTGGATACGCCACGGAAACGGAAACGCATTGCCGAACACGACAGAGAGTCGAGTGAAAAAACGTGGTTGGGAATTTTGCTTTAACGGTACTGGCGTAAGATAGAGGTAGCTTTACACCACTGGGAGAGGAGGAGAGACTTTGAACTAAACCAAACCATTTTTCTCTCGAGGCCAACAAAACTAACAGAGACAGCTGTTTAACCGGGCTCTTGCTTCTGAAAACGACGATGACGCAAGAGCATCATGTGGACAATCCTTGCTAACTTTCCCGTCACCAGACAGACAGGTCTTCAATGTCCTCTTCGGTCCTACTGGGTTGTGGGGCCACGCGATGTGATTATCGCGGGCGTAGCGGCCTCCGAGGCACCAGTTGGCGACTAACCGCGAAAAGAGAAAATACAAAACAAAACAAAATGAGAAACAGGAGTGCGCATCGGCAACTGACCGATTGATTGCGACCACGCGCACGCGACGATGACAGCGTGCGAGCTCGGCGTCGGACGGCGCGCGCGTAACCGCCGTCACATTTGCGCGGGTGCAGGCAAGACGGCCTGCTTCGCGCCCGACGAACCTGTCTTTCTGTTTTCTTTTTTCCTTTTTTTGTCTATGTATGTGCGTGTTGGCTTCTCGCTCATGGGCGGCGAGCTACCCCAACGCGTTGGCGGCGAATGCGCTCGCAAAACGCGCCCCATTCGCAACCACTTTCCTGTCGTCCACTTGCTCTTTTCGCCACTCCGTCGTCCTTTGGGTTGCAAAGCATCGGAGGGGGGGGGGGGGGGGTGGGGGGGGGGGGGGGGGGGGGGGGGGTGGGGGGGGGGAGGGGGTTCGCTACTCTATTTTTTTTACCTCTCTCTCATATCCCCAGCGGCAGCGGCAGAGACAACAAGGACCGATGTGTGACCCTTCGCGGCCGCGTACTCTCCTACCGCGATTGGCAGGCTTCAGCGTTTGCCTGCACCCCCCTGCTTCGCACACGCAGGCAGCACGTGTGTAGTATAACGGGATGGGCCGGGAAGAAGCCAGCCTGGCACTTGCAGGTTGCCCCGAGGCGGCATTGGTGGCGGCGGCTGCGCACGCATTCGGGCGATTCGTCACCGACATCCATTTGCTAATGGTCCGTAATCAGCAACGCGGTCGTATGTACGCGTGGTCTGCGTGGTGAGAGCCACGTACATTCGTGGTCGCCGATGCTGTGTTTGCCTCCCAGCACGCATGCGCGGGGGACCGGGCTCTTTCCTATATATATATATATATATATATTATATATACCCTGTGTGTTTGTACTTGCTTGTCTCCCGCTCGCTGTGTTTCTCCCCTGAAGACCTGTTCTTCCACGGGCGGAGGTCTACATACATGGAAGCACGCACGCTTGTATACTAAGACTCGCAGGAGTGGCCGGAGAACTTTCTTCTGTCTGTGTTTGCTTGTGGCAGTCCGGGCCGCGTGGCGCGGTTGTCCCTTCCCGGCGTCGCCTTCGACGCGCCTTACAACGCGACGGCAGTCCGTGACGTGACGCCCGTGTATACTGTACGCAGACGTCGCGCGGTCTCAATTTTCGGTGGCGTTGTTGTCATTGTCTTCGTCCAGGGTGCGGTAGTATTATTATAAAGACGCGGACGAGGATTTTGCTTTGTTCCGCGCCGATTTTTTTGTTACCGTGCAGCTCGCGTCCCGCGAATTTTGAGGACCGGGGTGAGCCGACGGATGCACAGAGTAAATTGACCGGCTGCATCACGAAGAGAACAACAGAGAGAAGAGGTGAAACGAGGTGTGCTTTCTTTAGTTGTAAAGGAATAGAAGAGAGAGGGGAAGGGGGGGGGGGGCATTCAATCTTGAGGGGCGGAGCGAGAGGAGATTTCGCGTGTCCGCACCATACATTTTGTCGCTGTATACGGGTGAAGAAACGCGACATTGCGGAAGGTAATACTGCTGCTAATGATACGTTGGGCTTCGCTTCCCGAGGGCATTTTACGGGCCGTATACGGTATACGTCGCGTTAGAGCGTCTGTGGCGAAGTCCGCAGCTCACTTCGGCGTCTATAGCGCGATTAAACCAGTGAAAACTGCGGCAACAGGCGTTAGAAGTTTGCGAGCGAAGTTGGCGCATGCAAGACAGCACTCGAACCACAGCACCTCCTCACTTCGAATCATTGTACCTATTGACGGGTCAGCGTAGCGGAGCACGTTGGGTTGTCACTAAACGCCTCTGCGGAGAGGTAACAGTTGTTTACAAGCCTCTACAACGTATATAATCCGACTTTACGCTTGTTTTTATGTGACGCTTTGTACCTGCCCATTGCGTAGTACACGCGGTAATTCTCCGCGCCCTCAAGGAACCTACTTATGACTTGTTTTTTTTTTTCCCGCGTGCCACGCGTAATTAGCCGAGCTAGTTTCGTCCTGCGTTGTGTTCGGCGCGCTTTTTTCCGCTGTAAAGCGGTACACACGCGTGTTCCTGAGAATAAGACATCGTGCATCGAAAGACGTCAGCGCGTGCATGCGAGTGCAGTTGCTTTTGCAAGCACCACCACGCACTCATACACGCATGCACACGTAATAAGCACACATGCCAGCCCGCCCAAACGAACATCTTGCTGAAAACGTACGCACGCACACACACAAAGCATGCCCTGGTTGCCTGAACTTCGCAAGTGCCCTCATGGACATGTGGCGGCTGCCATTACGGAGGAACGCGGCTAATTCGGCCTTTGGGCCATCACCTCGGGGACGACTTCTAATTACTCCCCCCGTATACAGGCGTGGCAGCCGCTTTAGATCGAGGGGACGGGTGGGGAGGGATCCCACGGCGGAGCGATGACCAGGAGCCGAACGGGCCGTGCGAAGGGGGACCGTCGAGCGCCAATGAGGACCCCTGGGCGCGCGGTGGTGAATACCACAGGCGAAAGCGGGCCATCTGTCGAGCCGCCGGCGATCGTTCTTGCCATCGTTGGGGAAGGCGTTACTGGCCACACGGCGACGCTTGGATGTATACACGGTAACCGAGCGCTGCGCCAAGCGGGCCTGGAAGATGGAACGTTTCTGTTTGTGCGGCAGTGAAGGAGTGAGATTATTGTACGTCTCATTAACTGTTGATTACCTGGAGAAGCATAAACAGATACGTGTTTATGTTGGTTTGATTTCATGAGGTTTTACGGGCAAGATAACCGCTGGTCATTAAGGGTAACGGAGTGGATTCCAAGAGAAAGTAAGCTAGCAGGGGGGCGGCAGAAGATTAGGTGGGGCGGATGAGATTAAGAAGTTTGCAGGCAAAGGGGAATGCAGCTGGCAAAGGATAAGGGTTAATTGGAGAGACATGGGAGAGGCCTTTTCCCTGCAGTGGGTGTAGTAAGGCTGATGATGATGCTGATGATGATGATGATGATACGTTCCAAAGCGACTAAGATTATGAGGGACGCCGTAGTGGAGGGTTCCGGATGATTTCGACCACTTGGGGTTTTAACCGGCCATTGACATCGCACAGCACACGCGCCTCTAGCATATCGTCTTCATCGAAATGCGACCGCTGCGGCCGAGATCGAACCCGTGCCTTTCGGGTCAGCAGCCGAGCACCATGGCCACCGAGCCAGCACAGCGGCGTTGATGTATCAGTTTAAAGTTGCGCTTTAGTAATCTAGGTTACTTTTATGCGCTTAAGCAGAGCTGCCTGGTATGTCCAGAGAAGTGGAGGTGGTGCAGTGAACCGAATCACAGGTGGGACGGCGAGGCTGCGAGGTGGAATGTCATCATCATCATGTGGGACACGAGGCAGTGGAATGTGGTTTAGACGCGTGGGGGAGTACCAGAAAGTGCTATATGGAGGATAATAGAGGGATGGCTGCAGTCTGCGGTGATATTTAGCTCGAAGTTCGTGAGATATTAAAAGCGAACACCAAGGACACCGTCTGTCGTCGGGTCGCTTTCTCGTTCTGAGGAAGTGAAAAAAAAAAAAAAAAATCAGCTGCCGCCATTTTTGCCTCCACACAGAAGGGTATGCAGAAACTCTAAGCTGATATTTCACGTATACGAGTTTCATACCTGCGTCGCGCGGTGTCATTAGGACAGCTTCTGTTTTTTGTTGATACACCTAAGCTCGCTATCACTCCTCAGTTGTGATACCTTCTTAATTAAGGCTAACTAACGCACCCGTTTAGCCAACGCTGAAGAATACCGCTAACTGCGTCTCGCCATCGCGAGCGGTCCTATGATGCGTGTATAAAAACGGAGCGTGCTATTTATAGCGCTTGTTGAGCCTTACGTGAGGCACCGTTATTCATCACTATATAGCGTTGCGAAAACTCTCCTCGACGCAATTCCCGCTTCGTGCGCGAGGTATTTAGTCTATATAAATCCGGCCTGAACGAAAGTACGGCCTACATAGCGCTCACCCTGCTGCTGCTGTATTTATGCTGCTCTGTTTTTGAATAGGTACTGCACCTTATAGCTAGGGTCGATGACGAAGCGGCTTCACAGCACCCGGTGCGTATATCTCTAACACGGCATGCGAACGAGTGGTCTGTTTTGTTTTCTTTTTGCGTGTTTGAGTGCTTGCTCGGTACCACGCCCAAACTTTGTTCCTCAAATCGGGACCACGACGCGTGATGTCGCAAGGCAATTAATGCAGGGCGTGACGCCTAGCCGAATTGTACTGCCCGTTCGCAATAAATTGCAGTCTCGCCCAGATAAGGAATTCGACCCACAGAAGACGTCGGGGTTATGACGGGGGCCACTGCGATGGCGACGCCCGGGCGGTGAAAACGTCCACGCGATGGCAAACGAGTTTGACTAATTATGGTGTCGGGGCGCGGGGAAGGCTTTTCTGGTCATTTAAGCAGTCAGCGTCTGACCGCGTCTTCGTGTTCTTAGCGAGTTCTTCATCTGCTTAATTTTTTTTATGAACTTTACAAAAAAAAAAAAAGGAGTAGCACTCCGACAACTCCGACACAGTGTTACGCTCCTTTGCAGCCCTTCACCTGCTCTCTATCAGTGAGGGGGACGTGACCATTACTCCTAGTGCAACAGATGTCTCCATTTTTTGTTTTTTGTGTGTGTGTGTTTGTCTATAAAGTCTATAGACTTTCTATACTCAAATCCTACAGACTAGTCTATAGGCAAATATTATAGACAGTCTATAAACAATCTATAGATTTATGGTCATGCACTTTCAGTCGACTTTTTATATAGACAGTCTATAGACTATGAATTGACAATACGAGATATCTATAGGAAGACAGTAGAATCTATAAAAAGTCTATAGACAGTCTATATACCGTTTTCATGAGAGAAGGACTGCTGCCCCGGAGTTTCTTGTGAATAATAATAATAATAATAATAATAATAATAATAATAATAATAATAATAATTAGTTGGTTTTTGGAGGAAAGGAAATGACGCAGTATCTGTCTCATATATCGTTGGACACCTGAACCGCAGCGTAAGGGAAGGGATAAAGAAGGGAGTGAAAGAAGAAAGGAAGAAAGAGATGCCGTAGTGGAGGGCTCCGGAATAATTTCGACCACCTGGGGATCTTTAACGTGCACTGATATCGCACAGCACACGGGCGCCTTAGCATTTTACCTCCATAAAAACGCAGTCTCCGCAGTCGGGTTCGTACCCGGGAACTCCGGATCAGTAGTCGAAGCGCCCTAACCACTGAGCCACCGCGGCGGGACGAATCGGACAGCAAGTTTTTGTTTTCTGTGTTTTTACCCCGCTGAATGATCGCCAACACGCTATAGCACACTGCGAATAACTTAACAAATACGAAATAATCATTTATCTCACCCGTTCATTTGACAGTCTGCTCTTTGAAAGCTGCAGGCCGCCTCGTCGCGAGGTTCAACGTGAGTCATTTATTGAGGAACTTGATAGTGCGACCGTGATTTGATTTGAAAGTGCGATCTCCATAATGCTGTAATCACTTGTTATTCGCGCAAAAATGACGACAAATTACATTATTATTCTGTGCGTGTGGCCGAATCACGCGGGCACATAGATCAGAGAACAAACGCGAGTTAATGATACCATAGCAGAAATCAGGAGAGAAAAAGTAGACCCGCACGGGGCATGGAAGTAACGTATTTCAGCTGGAAGTTAAGGTTACCTCATATGTCTGCACTCTAAGGGTAACACTGGTAGCATGGACTCCAACGAAAAAAAAAAAATTTGGCCAGTTGGAAAGTTGTAGCGATGAGAGTTATGTGGAGAGATGAGATTAGATAGTTTGCTTGGACAGGGTAGGGGCGGCTATTGCAGAACACGGATAATAGGAGAACATGAAAACAGAATTTGTCACTCAGTGAATGCAGTCCGGCTGATGATGATGGGCGCTGCCTCTATTGTAACGGGGTGGGCGGACACCTAGCGAAAACTTGAGCGGCATGGATCTGCGGCTAACGCAGCACTGTCCAAGTACCACATCCTACGCGATAACACGATCTCAACTGTTCCCATTAAGTGGGATCCGTCCTGTACATGATATACCGGGTATTGTAGAGTTGTATCGGTGGAGAAGCACTAGCGCACCAGGCGGAGAGTAGGCGCGTCCTAAGATCATTACTGGCACGTGTACGCGTTCCTCTTCGTCATAGCTTCGTCCTCACGAGACGTGCTGGCGGCGCGTACGGGTGCTCCCGCATAGCGGAGACCACCGCCTCCTTTTCCACGCTTGGAGTGAGCCGTCATCGCCTGCGCTACGCCCACCCGCGCATTTTTCAACCGGGATGGATGACGTAACGCCAGAGCAGCGTCCATCGCTGTCGTCCTCGCTTCGTTTCACTCTGATTAGCGCCCGTGGAAAACCTCCTCCGCGCAAGGTCTGCGCAGCACACATAGATACGGCAGAGAGCTTCGCCGCGCTCCAAATAGTGGACACCCGTATCCTTTGCCCCGGCGAGGCTAAGCGAGCGTACCGATGATCGCCACTTCAGCCCCCCTGGCCGCACCCCCGGCATCCAGCCGCCTCTTTTTCGGATGTTTCATCGCTTTCTTCGATGTGTAGTTGTTGCACATCCTTCCTTTTTTCGTTCCGCTGTGCGCGCGTAATCGGAGTTAAAGCGGCGGAAAATAAGTGCGGATTCGCCGAAGATCCTGCTTTTGTGTTCGCCCCTTCCCCGTCGAAAAGTGGGAAACGCGGCGGCGAATGTCGACGGGGCGGCCTTCGGTTGCCACAGCTCTTTCGTTTTTTTTTTTCATGATAACTGCGCGATGATGACTGAAGAATAAACTCCTCTCCCGCATTTACCCGCACCCTGGTCGGCGGCAGCGGCGTCTTCGGTCCAAATACGCCCGCGGAGCAGCAGCGGAGGGATATACCCCAGAGTGAAAACCCCTTCGGGTCGTGCAGGACGACGATAAAGACCGGTTCTGCAACGTCGGCGGATACTCTATGCCGGCGCGTTCTCGCCGCCCTGGTGTGTGTGTGCGTGCGTGTGCTTTCACGCAATTGCACCTTATGGCGCGAAGAAACTCGCTTGAATGGAGACGACATAATTCCGCGCTGCGCGAAACCACCGTTTACACGGAGAGGTGGCGGCGCGGAGAGCTCGCGCGTAGGTGTTGACGTCTTCTCTTCTCCGGCAGCGGCGGCTGGCCTCAACGCGTCCGGGATGGGTGCTGCCAGAAAGCGGCTGTGCGTAATAATAAAGCACGCTTCACTGCTGCTGGTGCCGACGCGTGGTTACGAAGCATAAGAAAGTCGCGCCGTGTTGACAGTAGTATCGTTAAATCTGGAGCGTGACGCAGGGTTGCCGGCCTTCGTGACAGCTGTCGTCTTGGACTGCCTGTTACCGCTATTCGTTCGGAAATGTTATTGCAGCGAACACGAAGGGGCAGTATACTAGAGGTTTGATTTTCATTGACGGAGAGTGAATGCGAGGGGAATCAGTTAAGAAGAAATCAGTGGTAGAAAGTAGGGTACCTTGACCGAGAAATTCGGTCACTGCCCTAGGGGTCTGAGCGACAATATTATTCATGTGAGAGAGTGGAACATTCGTCACGGTTAGGTGAGAGGTTGTTTTCTTGTTGATTTCGTCTCGTCAGCAGGTGTGGCAAAAAGAAATGCGGGAATGATCTTCGGCGAATTACGATGCTGAGTACTTTAGTTAGGCTTAGCGCTAGTTTTCAGTGATTAGTCTTCCACATAGGCCACGTATCTGATGAAGCTTTAGGTGCTGAGACGCCCGCAATCAAAACATATCCCTCTAAGACTAGCGCACATTGCTTGATTTCACTGAGGGACCCAGAGCAACAATTAGGATCAGTTTTGCAAGTGATGTCATTGCTTTTTGACGATTCCAGCCGCCATTATCAGTTGCAGCTCTTGAACTTCATGACGTACAATGGCACACATCTCCGGGACTGCGTCTCTGCCCGATATGTCATTCGAGTTTGACATCCAAGGCTACGGGCCGCAGCATAGCGTCGAACTGTAGCGAGGAGTGGTGACATGATTTCTTGGTTCAAAACCCGCAAGCTTACAATGACACAAAAAGTGAACACCCCCACTAACAACTATAGATATTTTTGTTTCAATTTTAATATGATGTCGATTATAATTTCCCCAGCGCGAAGCGCACGCAGGACTATAATTTCAACCGGTAACGATTAGCCTAGTCTCCTATGTTTCTGGCATCCTTACACGACGCCAAGCTACTGCTAGACGTGCCGAATTATTACCTGCCCACCAAATCCCATCTCGAATATGCGCGCATTGATGAAGCGTGTAGAATGAGTCCGCGAGCCCTCTAAACTTCCTCGGTGTCTCTGCTGTCAGTGAGCCAGCGCGCTCTTAAAAATGAAAATCTGGCTGTGGTTTAGCTCTGGTTAAACCTGGAGTAACGGGATAGCTACAGCTGGCCGAGTGGAACTGCTCAGTCCAATTGCAAAGTCAGTCTTTCGCCGCTCCGTTTCGCTGGGCGTTCCTTCTTTATCTTCGTCCCACTGGACACGGCGCATGCGCACAGATGTTGCGTGTCGCGCCGCCGGAAGCAGCAGCTGCTCCGCACCACGTGACCAACGGCCGTACCACGTGATTAAGCCACGTGACCAAGGGCGCCGCCACGGAACTCAAGTGGTGCTACGCTGAAGGGTCGAAGAGGTAGCGTAGTGTAGCTATCGCTACAAAAGAAGAAACGTCGTAGACCGGGACTGCAAGACGCGATCATCGTGGCCAATATTTTAGTCCGAAGAACCCGCTCCCATTTGCACTTCTACCGTCCGGTAGCCTAGGCGCGCTATTATAAGCAGGCCCCGACGGCGCCCAGGACAGCCCGAGGGCGGCTTTCTAGAACGGCATGCACTAGCGATACTCCCTATCGCCGGCTCGCGGTGCGCTATACTGTATAGCAGATGGCGCCGGTAACGTCGCGAGGCCGACTCATTAATCTTGCACCTTAGTCAACGCTTTCCATGCGAGCCCTCCCGCTCCGCGCGCGAGGCGCGGTGGGCGTACCCACGTTTGTCACCCCGCGCTCACTTACCGGTCAATGTGTGCTATGCAGCGGGCCCAGAAGCGCTTTGTGGGGCCGGTGAGCGCAGGTTACGAGGGAATATTCTTCGTCAGCTTGTCGGCGGCGCAGGAGACGAGCGCCCTCGAAGCACACCACGTCCGACGCATGCGGCGCGCACACACAGTCCAGGGGGCGACGCTGGTCGGGCCCCGCGAGGAGTTGATGGATCCCACCGGCGGCTCTACTGCACACATACAAAATGCTACGCGCTCACGCCGTTTTCTGGTCTAAGGGGGCGGCGAGAACTCCCGGCGGTTATTTTAACGAACGCTCGTGCGAACGCAGGCGCGAAAGCTAGGTGGGAGGAGGGGTGGGAGTGAATGCTTTATAGAAGGGAGAAGGATAAGACGTCCCCCCCCCCCCCCTAACCTCTTCTCTCGGCACTCCGTTAGGCGAACGTGAGATCTGGGTTAAGCTACCTCGACGGGAGCGCCCAGTGCGGGGTGCCTCATCGCCACTCGAACTACGCCCACTCTCTCCTCTCGGCCTGTCAGCCCGGTCCGGCGCCTCTTTGTGCTCGAAGGGTCGCTTCTGCGTTTGCCTAATAGAAGGCGTTAAGAGAGGCTATTCAGTTGCGCTAGTGTGTCGCTGCGGTCTTGACGCGCTCGCGCCAGATCACAGAGCCGTGGGTCCTGGACAGTTCTTTTGCATCGCTCTGCTTCAATACATTTCCGCGGTATCCTGCGTAACAACACATGAAGGCATGGGGTACGCCTTAAATGCGGTACTCCACGTTCAATTGGCACTCTGTGCACCAGTGGTGCCTCGTGCGTCGGCATCTTCTTAATAAAAATGGCAGTGGCGTAGCTCGGCTATGCCAGGATGTATGTAGCGAAAGCAAGTGTGAAACTGCCCGGTTGGCCGTGTTCACATATTCCACAACGTATGAAGCACAGGCATAAACGTCCAGTGTGACCTGTAGGTCCATGTTTGATTTCAGCACCGAGGCTATCCAAGGATTGAAGGGGTCGCGTCACTATTACGCCTATTCTCTAGGCTAACGGCACGTTGTTGTTCGGTTTCTTGAGCCCGCCGCTGAAGTATCTTGATCGCATTCCATCGTTCATCACGGCCGTCTTCAGTGAAGCAGGACTCAGGTCTCCCCTCCGGCTGCTGTCGCTGCTGCTAGCAGTCGATACACCGGACATTAAACGTGCCTGTCTCGCGGCGGCGTATTCCCGGCGGCGTTTAGCCAGTCGTTGGGCGCGCTGTTCGTCTGTTTCCTTGGCGATTCGTTTCCTCTTCATCTCGTTCCGCTGTCGATTCCAGGCCTCCTCCAGCTTATCAGAATTGTCGCCGTCCATACTGTCGCCTCAACTGTTGTTGCGGCGCACGCCAGCTCTCCTTTTCAATCCTGTGAAATCTTATAACGCCTGCGACGCAGCTGTCGAAGCGAGCGGAGGCGAGAGCAACTACGAGGAACGCGGTGTCACGTCCTACCAAACGGCGGCGGCGGCGAGCCGCGCGGTGTGACGTCATGCCAGATGGCGCGGCGAGCGCGCGAAGCACAGTAACTTTCCGCGGCGGGGCGCGCGTTGTGACGTCATGTGCCTCGATGGAGTACCGCCACGGCGAAATCGCAAGTTTGCGGCCAATAAAACTTTCGCTTTAATACGTATAGCGGAAATGTCTGCTCCGGCTTCCACTCTTCGATGCCGTTCCCGCAGGCCGTGTTGCACAGATGTCGCCGTGCTGTGTTCCTTGTTTGGATTATGCCAGGTTTACACTCTGGTGTGCTCGTTTACTTTACTGACGACTTCATGTCCATTACTGACGCGTGCGGAAATGTAGTCATTTATTGCGTTTTCCTACCAGGGCAGATATATAAGGGGGTGGGGGTATCGCTCGTTTCACAGCGAGATATTTTACATATGAAAACCATGCTGAAACCCATATTTTCGACGAAAATAGTGTAGAAATACTAGAAATACATAGAGAGAGAGAGAGACCCAGTGACCTTATTTTTGTCGGTTATATCACCGAGCAAGCCCCGTTTCGACCCCCGTGCGGAACATTTGTACAGTTATCTTAGCGCCTATCTCGCAACAAGCGGCAGCGCGGCGCTCTGTCGTGGGCAGCACAGAAGGCGCGAATCTGGCAGCCTTCCAGCAAGTCGCGGATGAGAGCGCTGTAAACGCGACGCGACGCATTCGGGAGCACGGAGCATGCTGTCTCGTACAATTTTTTTTATTTCGCAGAATTTCATTTCTGCCGAATAAACATGACTACTCTAAGGGCTACCTCGTCGGAGGCCATCTTCAGGGCGCTCTACAACGTTCCATTTCAGACCTGAGCGTTTAAAGCCATATTAAAAATAATAATTATTGCCGACTAATTATTAAAGTAGGCGGAACGAAAAAAAACATACCAGCCAGTACACGACATTACTCCTAATAATAACGTTCACTTGATTTCAGCTCGGGAGAACGCTTTGGCGTTCTTTAAATCTTGATCCATTTTAGATGGGACAACCTGTATACCGAGAGAGAAAGCCTCACAAAGGGTCTGCACCTGCCGCGTGTCGTCAACCGAAAACCGCATAAGCGGAGCTCAGCCGCACTCCTGAGAAAAGGCGCCCGAGAAGACAAAACCGGCGTACAGCCCCCCCCCCCCCCCCCTCCCTCCCTCCCTGCAGGACGTCTTCCATCCAGGGAACGCGGGCGCCGCATCGTGACACATTATTACGCACTGGACCGTTTCGCCCGGACCGCCGCGCGCGTATATTAAGGGAAGAGGAGACAAATCCGAGAACGTTGCGTGGCGGCTCCATTCTGCGTTTTCTATTTGCGCTACATCCGTCGTCAGTTTTTATTTTCCTCTTCGCTCTCTCCTCCATTTGCCGGTCAGTGGGGAGAGCCTTGCACACATACCCCTTCGCTGCTGTTTCTCCTGCTGTGCAGATGATTGCCCTCGCCGCCGATGGCTGTGTCGTCGGTCCACAGGCTTGATGGTCCTTTGTTTGGCCGCGGTGGCGGCGTCTTCCCCCTCCCCCTTTTCGGCTTTCTGTTTCTCCCCTCTCCGTTGGTCCAGTCTAGCTCGCGTCCATTCGGTCGTCTTGGTGGTCGCAAATGGGTGAAGAAACCAGCCGAGGGTGACAGTGCGCCTGGAAGTCACGCTACTCGACTCCTTGATTTCCTCCGCTTTTGTTATTGTTACTTTTTGCGGACGCGGATTACCGTGGGACGCTCTGGTATTGGCCATTGTCCGGATGCCCGCGGTTATTAGCGTGTGTAATGCATACGAGTAATTACATGCGAGGACTTCCATTTGTGTCAGAGGATGCTTTGTTTCACGTTGTCGTTCGTGTATGCGCTTATAATGTTGCCTCGGAGTTTTTTTTTTTTTTGAAGGTAATACACCCGGTGACACTGTTATCGGCGCTGAGCGCATTTGTCCTTGAATACGAAAACAGCACTGCGACATAGAACGAAGAAGGAAGGACAAGCGTTTGTCCTTCCTTCTTGGTCCCATGCCGCAGGGCTGTCCTTGTGTTCAAAGGTGTACCAACCAGCTCAACTTTCCGTTTAAGCGTATTTGTCGTTGCCAGGTGCGAGGGTTCTGTGCGTTTCTCTGCGAAGGGAAGTCAGCCTTGTCAGTTATTTGAATTAACATGTCCTTGTAAGCTTGTTTTTGGCAGCTTAGTCGTGCAACAGCACCAAATTCGTTGTGTACCTTTTTGAGTGAGTGAGGCAGGAAAGAAGGGGTCGGCAGCGTCGCTGCACCGCCGAGCCATCGTCACGACTGATGTGTAGCGGCTCGGTCGTACGTGCAGGCATATTTAAATTCTGTAATAATAATCTTCGTAGGGCCGGTTATGCAGCCCATCGTCTTGGTACGTTGACGAAGCGAACACGCCGAGCGGTGTGTTTGCTAACGTGGAGGTGCTTTGACCATTGGCTATATACACAGCTCTTTTTCCTTGCCGTAGTTGCGTGCCGTTGCACGAATTTCGTCCGAGGAGCGCTTGGAGAAGAACTTGGAGGTCCTCTGCAGCTCCACTCTTGCAAATCGAGGCGCATAACGAAACCATGCGGGCACGCAGAACGCATAGCCGCGAAACACCTCGAAGCATATTGAAACTCAGCTGGTCGCCTATCGCGCCGCCAATTGCAGATTTTAGTTTACTTCCAACATTCAGGTTGTCTTTTTTCGGTCTTCCTCGTGTGATAAAAGTGCACTGGTGATTTCAAAGCAAAACTTATATATTTCAATATTGATCAAACATGTAACCTGCATTGATGTTTGTAAGCCTCAGAGATCTATGGTGTCTTTTCTTCTATTTCATCGTCACGCTTGTACTTGCGAGATTGGCCTGTGGCGGCGGTACCTGTATTTTAGTTCTTGCTCTTTTCTACCTTACAAGAGCCTTGTTTTCAGAAAGAGTGGTGTTTTGTGTTCAGGAGCTCCTGTTATTGTATCGATACAAGCAAACCTCAATTTTTCCTCAGTGTCCCTTTGATGTTCCGTTAAACAACGGGAGGTTTTGACCTCGCCCGGCAACACCTCAGTAGATCAGATCTCGTGCTACCCCAGTACACCGATGTCACAGGCACGTTGAAAACCACTATAGCTAACATAGTTCCGTGAGAGATCACGGAACCACACAAGCATGTTTGTAAGCCTCAGACATCTATGGGGTCTTTTCTTCTATTTCATCGTCACGCTTGTACTTGCGAGATTGGCCTGTGGTGGCGATACCTGTATTTTAGTTCTTGCTCTTTTCTACCTTACAAGAGCCTCGTTTTCAGAAAGAGTGGTGTTTTTCTGTTCAGAAGCTCCTGTTATTGTATCGATAAAAGCAAACTTCAATTTTTCCCCAATGTCCCTTTAATGTTCCGTTAAACAACGGGAGGTATTGACCTCACCCGGCAACACCTCAGTAGATCTCGTGCTACCTCAGTACACCGATGTCACAGGCACGTTGAAAACTAATATAGCTAACATAGTTCCGTGACAGATCACGGAACCACACAAGCTTGTGGCTACAACCGCCCAAAGAGCTTTTGCGCAGTGGCGCGCTCCATAAATTGGAGTGGTGTGCTCCGTCGATCAAAAACAGCGTATATGACGGGCTGATCATGCTGCCGTCCGCTGCCGATGAATTTTTGCTGCGCAGTTTTCGTCTGGTGCCAATACTTAGCCACTTGCGCAGATTGAGGCGTTGTTAGCTGCATATCGCTATAGGAACACTGCTTAGCGCAACTAGCTACTGTTGCGACTCTATTTGCGGGCGTGAGTACTTACTAAATCTGCATCGGTAAAGTAGCTTGTGTGGGAGCTTGGGTTCACGCTGTACGCAGTAGGAAGTTGCCGTTGTAGTGTCTCTATGGATATGTTGCCTTCTCACACTCAGCAGAAGATTGCGGATCCGATTCCGCCCGAGAAACACATATTTCGATGGAGGCGAAGTGTAGAAACGGCTGTTTGCTAGGATTCAGGGGCCACTTAATGAAGGCCAATTCGTTTAAATCAATCTAGAGTCCTCCACAGCATTGCTCGTTATCCAAGTTACTGAAATGTCGAATAAAATTCTAATCTTACCAGCGTTTTGTCGTTAATGACGCGTACGTTGCGATGTGGAAAGCTTTTTTAATCACAAACATTTTTTCTGCGTGATTAAAATAAGATTAGACAATTCATTAGCGGCCTTAAACGGTAAAGCTAAGCACACGTACTGAGGTACATGCAGTAGACTCACAACAAAGTTCCATCGCCTGTTGAAGTTTTAGGTGGCTTTGCCGAGACGCTTGGCTCTCGCGATGCCTTCTGCATCGCTGACAACCGACACTTCGACTTCCCCCATAACAGTATGCCGGGAAATGCGGTTTTTGGAGTGCGAAAGAAAACGACGCTTTTTACAGCCTGTCTCGTACGTGATACGCCTAGTGTTACGGATCTGAAGGTTCTGAAAAATCGCCGTAGAAAGTCATAGTGTATCTTGTTTTAAGAAAAAACTGAAGTTTCTTTCTTTTTCCTGTATAAATTCAGCTAACTTTGTATATTTTGTCTTTTGCGTTGCTTCCTTCACTGCCGAGTGTGCATATCGTGTTTTCTGCCAATTGCTGCTTATTATCTTTGCATCGTTTTTTCAGTGTTTGCTATTTCTATCGTATAACTTTTGTTGCTTGTTTTGAAAGTGTCTTTTTTTTCCCATGCGGCCACTGTTCGATGTTATATTCGGGGTGTAGGCCTCGTCAGGAGGTTTGCCTCATCTTCCTCCTTTTGCCGCACCTCGAGGGCATATTGTATTATATGGCCAAATAAAAATACTACTAATACTACCACTCGGAGACGACAAGATATGAACAGCCCGCAATTGTGTGTGCGCATGCGCGGCACCTTTTGTTATTCCCCAGGCGCCACACCTGTTCTCCGCTGACCACCACTATCACCCGGTCCCTATCAGCACGACGGCCACCAGAAGAAACGCTGAAATAAGTCGTCCGGGCGCGCGAAACTCTACAGCACTTAAGTCGATGCAGACTCCGTCACGATGCACTTGCTTTCACTTTACGCCGGCGTGCAAAACGAATACGGAGTCGCAGCCCGAGATAAGAAAGTAATAACAAAACGAAAGAAGCATAAAAAAGGTCGGCGAGCACAATCGTCGATAGCGGAGAACTGCAAGACATGGGCTTGCAGTTAGTTCTCTTCGCGTCGGGTTCCCTCAGGAGGGACTGCAACTTGCACGCGTATAGTGTAGCGTAATCTCGGCAGCGATCCAGGTTCAGACGCACGCGCACGAGCGTGCGTTGTTCCCCGCTTCACCCCCCCCCCCCCCGCGCCATCCTTCACGGTCCATCGTCATGGTCAAGGCTACGCGCGGCGCCACTCTTGCTTTGTCCCGCTCTACTTGACGTCCGCGCCCCGCTAAGTCGGACGGCCGACTTCCTCCTCCTGGAAAGCCTCGCCTTCTCCGAGCTACTCCCGCTGCAGAGCTGCGTACTATGCACGCATTCACGCTGAGCGCCACCCTCCCTCCCTCTCGCCTCCTTTCTCTATTTTTTGCCCGTCAGCGTGCGGGTGCAAGCGCGGCATTACAGAGGCGATCTCTCTTTATGCGCCGCTTCTTCTTCACTGAGCCCGATTTTCATTCTGTGGCCGCCGCTTCTTTCTGCCGTTACTGCGGGGAAATCGAGCCGCCGTTTGCTGAATGATGTTTGTTTTTTTTCCACGGTCGTCATCGTCTTCGTATAAATGGTCGCCAGGTTTGAACGTAAACTGCGGAGTAGGGAAAGCGCGCCGTAGGAGTAGCGAAAGCGTATCTAATATATATATACCTCCGCATTGAAATTCTCGTTTCGCCTTGTAAGGAGAACGTCTTTTGAGGGGATCGTAGGCGAATAGAAGGGGAGAAGTAAAGAAAGAAACAAGGAAATAGAGTTTGAGACGTTAAAGGTTGCCGTCTCTACTTTGTCCGGCTTTATAGTATATATGGTGACTATCCTCGATGCCGTTAATTCCTTCGGAATCGTTTCGCTTGCTTTTTTTGGTGTCAGTGCTTGTTAACAGTTAGTTTTCTCCCATTTAAGTTCGCGCGTGTAGTTTTGGTTTTGAGGTGGGCGGCGTCGAACGGTCGCGCGTGGCTCAGGTCGGATGGATGCCGGTTGCATTTTCAGCGGGAGTCGCAGGCTAACAGCGCGCAGACACCGGTGGGATATGCGTACGTTCTTTCGATGGCGACGTGTTTTAGCCGTCACTGGTGCAGAGCGAGACGTATTTGCCAAAATAACCAGGCAACGTGGTTCGCTTCTCAGCCGTATATAATGAGACCCTTACGGCACTCCTAGGCAGCGCAAGGTGCTCAAAGATGAGGACAAGGGTTTTCCTTATCTTACATAAATTACAGCTTAAGAAATGCTATAAGTGCTCCACTACACGGCTAGGAAACAAAAGCCGTTGCTTGCTTATTTTGGCAGAGGCAGTGCATGTTTTTTTTTTTTTACCGCTGTAAGTTTGTTTTCGTAGATGCTGTTGTCATGTCCGTGGCTGCCGAAGTTCTAGGTGAACTCAATAACGCCGTGGCGCACGTCCCTCAATGGAGGCTCTTCAGCCAACGGCGTCGACCTATTGTCATGACGTCACGGTCGATAGCCTTGTACCTGCCACAGCCGATAGCGGGTTCATTCTAGAAGAGGCAAGGTGGTTGACTCCGACTTCATAATTATACGAGTAGGTCTCCGCCAATGGCTGCAGGGCCTTCTTTGAGAGGCATCATTGGAATAGGAAGGGTACTGGGATTTATATTCTTAAAACTGAGCCGTCGTGGTGGCTCAGCGGTTATGGCGCTCGGCTGCTGACCCGAAGGATGCGGGTTCGAACCCGGCCGCGGCGGTCGCATTTCGACGAGAGCGAAATACTTGAGTCCCGTGCACTGTGCGATGTCAGTGCACGTTAAAGAACCCCCGGTGGTCGAAATTTCAGGAGCCCTTCCCTATGGTGTCCCTTATAGCCTGAGTCGTTCAGGGACGTTAAACTCCATAAACCTAACCATTTTAAAACATCGATGCAGAGCCGTGCGAGGTCAGACATTTGACGGTAGTCGACTTATGTGCTTTATTTGTAGTCGTCTTTCCTTCAAAGATAACGTGATTTCTTGCTAGTTGAGATGTCAGTTCTGTCGGTTTTGTACCCTCTGCTTGTGAGCGCCAGCATTGAAAAGGCAGTAGCACTAAGCAGAAAGTTTAAAATATAAAAAGCAGGGATAAACGGCTATATATAGTGTTAAGTCACACTGAACACCAGAACTGCCGCTTCCCTGCTTTCAGAACATCGTTCGGCAATCAGTGTTTTCAGACTTTCACTCTGATTTAGTAAAATAACAAAACGCTTTTAAAATATACTAAAAATTTAAATATTTTGGCCAATCTTGTTGGCGCCTAAAGCACAAGGGAGAAATAGCCGCCGAGAAAATGAAAGGCATAATGATGAATACATACGGATGAACAACAACATTGCAATGTTTTGCTTGAGACACAGATATCTTTTTTTTTTTTAATCTCGGTGGCTATGATTTTGTCTTTGTGTCTCTTTGTGGACATCAAACCTGGGTACTGCCGTCGTCAAGTCACACTTCGCTCTGGAAATGGTTTAATCCTACCCGCCTTCACAGGTGACTCCGCTCATCTCTTTCGCTGCGGGCTTCCTTTCAAATTCAATAAAATTAAAGGGCCCCTTTATTACGCTCTACGGTCGTACACAAGATGCAAAGCGTCAGAGAGCAACGAAAGTCATACGATGATTAAAGAGAACTTTTTAACTATCAATGCACAGTCACATTTACTTAACTGCGCAAACCTAACTGTGCATATAAAATACAAAACAAAAAATGAGTGAAATAGACACAGGGCAAATTAAGCTGCGGCCAGGGCGTTCGACAGGCCGCGCGAAGTTCTCTTCGCAAAGCCGTCCAGCGAAAGACCACATTAATAATCAATGTCACAACGGACACACCGATGACATAGTCGGCACGCCGCAAACAAAGCAATGGCAGCTCAATCGAAGTTCGAACTTTCGAGAGAGCGTTATTCTGAACGGAACTTGAGCGCGAAGCCGTTTACTACCACGCTTCTCTTTCCCTGCGAACCATTCCGTTGCGTCACAGAGGGCGAATAGCGTGCGCAGCGCGTCTCTCAGAAAGGGGTCTTCACGCTCCAACGAAAAGCCTGAGCCCATTGACGAGTCGGCACCGCGCCGTGTTCACACCGCGCTCGGCCCATCATGCTCGAACAGAGCGTTGACGTCTATATATCCTAACGGCGCGAGTTTCTTATTTTACGCGCCGTGCATATCGCCCAAGCACGCCTGTGCGGACTCCCCCGAAGACGGGGTTATATGCGCGCTGCCAGATTCGTTTTCCTCCTCTTGCGTAAGCCCCCTCCACCCGGCGGCAATCTGGTTCGGGTGCCGCTGTCCTCCTCTCCGAACCTTCCCTCCCTCTCCGCTTCTCCCAGGCGGCACGAAAGTCCAGCCGAGCGTAACGATACGCGCTCTCTCGCCAGGATGCTCTTCGGAGGCCACCCGCCTGTCCGCCTTACAGCCCGCGTTGCTTCCTTTCCTCGCCCACACGAGCATCTTCCTTCTTTCCGCGTGCTTTGTTTTTTACTTTAAGGCCGTTAAGGGATGCAGCGACGAAGACCCGCCCGTCGACACCCCGCCGCTAGGTGTAAATCTGGGTTGGGTCGTTACCTCTGCTTTCTTTCTTATTGCTTTTTAAATCTTTTTTTTCTTATCACGGCTGTCGAATTAGCGCCGTTTTACGGCCCGAAAGCGGCACCTTCGTTACTCGGAGGACGAACGGTGGGGGTGACGCGTGGTTCCGGAATGATTCCGTCCGTACCGGAGCTTGCTTACCGCGGCAGGAAATCTCGGTGTGCGAGAGCGTTCACGCGTATCGCCTTCGTCCCAATGTAACCGGGCGGTGTATTGAGCCGTACGACGCCCCGCCGACCAGCGAAACGCATCGGCTACTTAGCTGGTGCGGCCCTTTAGTTTTCTCCCGTGTTCGTACTTTACTGCATTGTTCGGCGGCCCTCCTCTTCGTGGTACCGGGTTCAGCGGTTGCAAAAGAAACCCGGAGGTCTTAATGCTTAAGAAGTCGCCGCTGCTTGTTATAGCGAAAGCCGCTGTACGGAGCCCAACGCGGGAAAAGCCTCATCGGCAGCATCGTCCCTCCCCACGTGACATCGTGCCACTCCATGTAACTCACATGACCGCTCCACGTAATCCACGTGACATTGCACAGCCGTCACATGGGTTGATTAGTAGTCTTGCGAAACGTCAAGGGCGAACCACACTGAGAATCAGAACAGCGTCATTCAAGAGCCCCGCCGCGGTGGCTCAGTGGTTAGGGCGCTCGACTACTGATCCGGAGTTCCCGGGTTCGAACCCGACCGCGGCGGCTGCGTCTTTATGGAGGAAAAACGCTAAGGCGCCCGTGTGCTGTGCGATGTCAGTGCACGTTAAAGATCCCCAGGCGGTCGAAATTATTCCGGAGCCCTCCACTACGGCACCTCCTTCTTCCTTTCTTCTTTCACTCCCTCCCTTATGCCTTCCCTTACGGCGCGGTTCAGGTGTCCAACGATATATGAGACAGATACTGCGCCATTTCCTTTCCCCCAAAACCAATTATTATTATTATTATTATTATTATTATTATTATTATTATTATTATTATTATTATTATTATTATTATTATTATTCAAGAGCGTCCAATGTCACGGACCGGAGCACTTCTTCCGGGCTGCTTGTCCCCCCCCCCATACCAAACATCTGTGGCGCAGATCAGAAAGCACGCGTGCGCTCAGTTAAGTGGCAAATTATGGTAGAGTCTTTAGGACTTTTCTCTAAGGATATCGTACAGAAATGTTGCAAAGAGTATACCCATGTGTGTCAGGTGTGAACTCTGACAACCGTTAGGTGCAGCCCTCTTGCGGTCTCGCTGTGCATCAGCGTGATATCTCTAGGGCGGAAGAGAACGAGTCCAAACGCGGTGCGTTTATCTCATTGCGACGCAGTGGACACACTAGTGAGGCTACGCACGCGATCGTAGCTGGCCGGGAACATGAGCTCGGAAGGGAAGCTCTCAGAGATAAGGTAAAAATGGGTTCAACCGCGTGTCGGCGATAACAGCGAAGTGCGGTGGTCAACAGAGAAGTGTGTAACCGCTGGAGTGCAACGATGGAAACACCGACAAGAGCCCATTGAGGCGATAGCGGGGCAGACAAGGCGTGAAAGTATGCGTGTCTGGCTGCGTCGTCCTCGCCCTTTACCAAGGACGGACGCTGAACCCGCTTATCTTTGCGGCTGTGCTCCAGGAGCAAGGTCGGCCGAGCGTTTTCGATAAGCTGATACGCTTACGTCGGAAGCGAAAGAAGGTGTCCTTCACTTCTTAACATCTGCCGCTTAAGTGGAGTTCTTTGAGTTGCTTGCTCGCTTGTAAAGCGTTCTGAAAGTGTGTCTCTGAGATACAAGGTAGTACAAACCGCGAAAGAAAACATGTTTGCACTGGAACGGGTGAGAGTCGGTCGCACTGGCGTTATCGCAACCGCAGCTTAAAAAAAAAAAGTCACCTTCGACTGCTTCTTCAACGTCGTATTTTGTTTTGGACATCAGTTAGCCATGATCCGTTTTTGATAACGCGGCTAGATATCATGACGCCTATGCGCACGCAATTGATGTAGTTATCTCAAAAATTTTTTTTAATTCAATGGCTGTAGTTCATTGCAAAGGCAACTAAATGGGTGGGAGAGAACGCGTAGAAAACGCTTGGCTAGCTACAATTCTCTGGACGTGATGGTGATGATGATTTGATTTTAATGGCATAAGGAAAGCTCGGTCTCTGACTCCGGCTAATTGGGTTCGTCTGCACGAAATGCGGTCAGAGACCCATTTTCTTAAGCATTTTACTCCTGAGAAGCCAGGCGCCAGACCATGAGAAAGGTCCTAACCAGTCAAAAACCGAAGGGTAGTCGGCTGGACACGAGTAGTCAACCCGCACTTCTTGGGTATGTAACAGATGTTTCAGATCAGTACACACGGTCGCTGAGGTCCCCTAAGCGTTGTGCTCAAAGACAAGCACACACAAAAAATAAATAAAGAGAGGCAAATAAGAAGAGAGAAGGTAAAGATGTTAACCAGAATGGTGTTAACGCTCAAGGCATACAAGGCCCTGTTTAGCTTCCTGAGAGCGACTGGCTTGAGGGACAAAACGTAGTAAACTCCAACAAACACAAGAGTGTGAACGCACGCTTAGAAAATGCAAAGTGAAAATAAAAGCACAAGCAGAATCAGCACGCCTGACTCTGCAAATAATAAAAACGGCATGAGAAGAAAAGCAACGAAATTCGCAAGAATAAAATGACTACAGTAAAACTTCGTTATAACTGAACGGTTTATGACGAAATAATGGATATAACGAAGAAATGAAGGTTTCCCTTGGAAGCTTTGTCAACTCTGGATATAACGAAGCTACGGCTATAACGAAGTAATCGCCGGGCCCTTTCATGTTAAAAAGTACACGTCAACAATGCAACAGCGATATGTCCGCTGTTAATTTTTCTCGCGTCTGTCTTGCTTTGTCCCAGAGCCCAGCTTCTACTCAGGCTTGTGGTTTGTCCCCAGGGCTTGTATGCTTGCCCATTTGTCGAAGGGTGCATCGCACTACAGAAGTGCAAGCACTCTATTCGCGTGCAGGTGTATTACAGGCGCGTCGGTGTTCCTCGGTCACAGCATTGCGCAACCCTGCTTCCACGTGCACGGAGTGAAAAAGAAAAAAAGACCCCCCCCCCCCCCCCCCATCCCCCCGGAGAGTGCTCAGAGCCGTGCGGGAAATGATCCGTGAAGGCCCTTGCGTGAGACGGTGAGTAGGCAGGTAGAGTGATGCTAGCCGTGCGCAAGAAAAATGAGAAACGCGCCCTTGGGCACTGTATACAGACTGAGTGCTGCATGAATGTTAGCGTGCAGGGAGCTTTTTCTCGCGTTCCCCCTCAGTCTGGAAGACGAGAGACTGCCGCGTGTGAGGTCAATGAAACAATGGCCCAATTTTTTTCCGAGTCAGCTGCAGCAGCATCTTTGATGCAAACTGCACCGCTTCGCAGGAGAATAAGCAGGGAACGCTGGAGCTATCTTTGCACGCGCGTTGGCCTAGCAACCCAGCGGGCGCGAAGCGGTCGCATGCATGTGTATGCAAGGCTGCGGGCTGGTTGCTTCGAAGATAGCAGCGCCTGTGTTGCCTCTCCTTTTTCTGCGGCCCCGTGGTCGCAAGTATGACAGTCGCGTGTGTCTTGTCGTTGCGGTTTTAAAATGTAGAAGTATTCAAAGTGGGACAGATAACGTTTCTGTAGGGAACGGAACATTTTTATTAATAGGGTTATACATATGGAATTTCTGAATGCCTCATACTGTGACTTCGAGCAGGCCTAAATTAATTTTTCTATGCAAACGATTTGAATTGTGAAGCTTTACACTTGCTCCGTAACCTACGAAATTCAGCAATAGCTAGCGTGGATGTCAATCACGCCTTCTCCTACGTGGAGCGTCGCAGAAGCGTTTCGAAGCGTTTGTCGGCGTCTTGTGTTCTAACCGCACGTCCCACCCGATAACGAAGGTTGCGCGAGGCACAGGTTACATGTGGGGGTCAAGTGATCACGACCAACTGAAGCTATGCTGTAGCGGGGCGCATACCAGCAACAGCTCTCGCTGTAAAACAGAGAGCAAGTAACCTCGCAGCCTTCTCGCCTCCTCTTGCGGCGGAGATGCGGCAGCATACCGCGTCCCGTCGCAAGGAAACCTATTGGTAGGTTTACCCTCCTAGACAACACACGACCGCCATCGGTGTGATGTCCAACCGCGTGTGTACTGGCGGATGGTACAGAGAATCCCAGCGCTGGCAAGGGTAAGGTGACGGCACATCAAGCAGCCGTATGACGCACTCAGCAAGCCAAGCGCCGCCACTTCAGTCAGTCCTATGCATGTCATTTGTCTATATATACCTGCCACTGGCCGACCTCCATATGGCGCCAGTTTCCCCGACATTCGTACCAAAATTGTGACGCAACCGTTTGTCGTACAGCGTTCCGGTTGGTGTCATGTGATTTATCGTTGCATATAGCTTACGTATGCTAATCAATTGTAGAAATAAGCATACACTCGCTAAAAGTTTCGACCGTCCTTCCATCACCTTCCTTCCATGCGGCGCTATATGTGATCAAGGGACCCATACGGGCCCCGAAACGTCGTGTTTCCTTTTTTCGTCGAAACTTTTGGTGAGTGTATGTTTATTTCTACAATGTTCGCCCCTCGCCAGACGATATTCCGTCAAACTCTGGACTATGTATGCTAATCAAGCTGCAGGCTAGCTTGCGACAGGGATGCAAACAGGCGACATTTACACCTTCAATTCTATGCCGTCCCAGCATTTCGTATAAAAATTGATGCAAATGTTCATCGTACAGCAATCCGGGGGATGCCATACGCGCGCGCGTGTGTGGTTGGTGTTGTCCTAAGTGTCTCTGCGGAATTTTTTTTCTTGATAACGGTGCTGAGAGCGTTAGGAGCTACATGTCACTGTAATCACAGATCGACACAACTCACCTGCGCCAGCGGCAGATAACGGAGCAGCGAAAGCTTCACTGTTTTAAGAGCGCTCGATACTTGTTTATTTATTCCTACTATCCGTGTTAGCTCGGACCCAGATAGGGGCGGACCCTGAAACAAACAACGGCACGCCAAAATACACAGAAAGCCGTACATCTGTCTTTCTACACCACAGCCCGCGGAAACCGAAACTGTAGGCGAAAATAACGCAGTAATGGGTGATTTATAGCGCACCGGGGCATATCTGCCGCAGTTATGTCGTAGCTAAGGCCCTGCCCACCGTTACCAGTAAAAATAACGCAGCCTAAATGTTTAGGGTCTTTACTCGAAAGTGCACATAGTTTCGCGCTCATGATGAATGTTGTGTCGGCGATCATGAAGGAAGAGGAACGCGCCTGCGTTAAAAGCTGCAAACGGAAATATGTTGCAGCAAGCAATCAACAACCGTGCGTGAAACTTTATGTTCACAGTGCTCAAGTTCTGGCAGTGAAGTTCTCAGTTATCAATGCGTAAGCATTGTGTGGCTATGTTTGCGGTTTCGTGTCATCACAGCTTGTCATCACGATAACGTTCGAACGAATTGAGTTTTAAGAGAATGGTTGTATTAGATAGAGCATCAAAAAATATCTCAAGGGAAGTCATGAGGTGCATATGGAGTAATTAGTTAATTGATTAGAGCAAAAAATGTCAAAAAAGTAAGCGGGGCCGGAGCAAAAGTGGCGCCAAATTTGAAAACATATTTGTAGCGCAACCACGACAGGGACAAAGAGAACAGAGACAAACACGAGCGCTACGTGTTTGTCTCTGTTCTCTGTGTCCCTGTCGTGGTTGCGCTAAAAATATGTATAATTTGTCACAAATCCAACTAGCCCAACATCTAACTCTTTTAAAATTTGAAAACACTGGAAGTGGGCGGAGCTAAAGCGTTGCGCCAAAGTTGAAGTTGAGTAAAGGAGGCAAAGAGGGGCGAGGAGACGTCAATGCTTACGCATTCCTCCAAAGCGGGTTCCGCAGTGACCTCATAATTTGCGAGTTCTGCACTTCGCAGCAACTAAGCCTGCTTGAAGTGCCGAACAGGAAGCGGGAGAAAGCCAGATGCTTCTGACGCTTATCTTCGGAGGCAGTAAGAGTCGAGACAAAACAGAGCCACACGGAAAATCAACTTGTAAAGCACTGTGCACATATTGATTGTGCTATACTCTTCGTTACTATACGTAAGTCTGGCGTAAGATCATCACTTGACGTAAGAGCAGAACCAGGAAAGACGAGCGTCGTGAAGGGGCGATGCGTTACGGTGATCTTTGTTACGCTCGTCTTACGTGTATGCCTTCGTCCTCTCCTTTAACGGCCCTACGAGCCCAACTTTTTTTTTTTTTTGGCGTCCGCGACAGGACAAGACTTTCTATGCGTGTCATCACCCTAGAAAAGCTGCTCCGGAATGCGCGGCCGTTTGGTACGGACTTAGAACGCGGCTTTGCCTGAGAACCACGCATCTTTTTCGTATGATTACTTTTCTCCTGTCCGGCGAAGACTTCACTTCGCGTGGAAAGACAAACATACACGTCTTGGTCCTGAATATACACGCCCTGCCGTCTTTCTTTATCTGGAGCCGGTGCTTTCGAACTTCGTGTCCATGAACTCGGCGAGAACATGCGAACGGAGGCGGGACAGTCGTTTACGCCTTTCCACCAAGACTGTGCCTTTAAGAGCCCCCCCCCCCCCCCCCCCCTATTTTTTTCCCCGGCTGGCGTGCGTTATTTTGGCTTTTTTTCGTTTTCGTGGTTTTAAGGATAGAGACAAGAAAAGAATGGTGTAGAAGGAAGAAGGAACGTCAAGTGTCGTTCGGGGACAAAAAGGCTGAGAGGGGGGGCGGCGCCTGTTGCTCTTGCTCGCGCAACACCGATGTACGAAAAGAGGTGACCAAAAAGCAAAACGTCCGCTCCGGCCGCTAGATAAACGGCAAGGAGGAAAAGGAGAATAATTCAAGAGAAGAAAAGGGAGGAAAGGGGCTGCGGAAATCAGCAACAAAATCGAAGGACGCTCGTACAGCCAGGAGCAAAACATGTTTTTTTTTTACTTTACCCTTATGTAGGCGATGATTACCTGAGCAGTTATTGCGAGTGGTAGCACCGCCAGCTGATTAGTATCGCTCTGTTAAGAGCTTCGCTCTTGCTCGGTAGTTTGACCCGTTAGCACGATTATTGCAGACATTTGAGACGCTTTTCACACCAGGGGTAATTGATTACACAAGTCACAAAAGCCATCAAGATCCTGCGCGCTTAAAAAAAAAGTTTAAAGGCGGTGTGATCATAAAAACCAGTGCCGTTCGAACTCAGTGAGTGAGTAGCCCATCTCTTGTATATGAGTCTGCACCAAACACCCTGGCCGATTCCCCGCCGCGGTTTTGTAATTCAGTGAAGGCAACGATAACGTAACGCGACACGATATTTAGCGTCAGCTGCGTGTGTGAGAGGGATTCGGAAGAAAGAAACTAACGAGAGATTTTTTGGTTTATGGGGGTTTAACGTTCCAAAGCGCCTCAGACTACAACGGACGGCGTTGTGAAGGGCTCCGGAATTTTCGACCACCTGGGGTTCTTTAGCGTGCACTGACATCGCACAGTACACGAGCCTCTAGAATTTCGCCTCCATCGAAATTCGATCGCCGCGGCCGGGATCGAAACCGCGTCTTTCGGATCAGCCGCCGAGCGCCATAACCACTGAGCCACCGCGGCGGGCTAGGGATTG
This sequence comes from Amblyomma americanum, assembly GCF_052857255.1. Classification (NCBI taxonomy): domain Eukaryota; kingdom Metazoa; phylum Arthropoda; class Arachnida; order Ixodida; family Ixodidae; genus Amblyomma; species Amblyomma americanum. The sequence goes on from NC_135503.1 coordinate 24,876,094, forward strand.
TGTTTTGGGATTCAGTTGATTAATTTGGCATGTGACCAATATCGGTCACGTGACTGGCGATAGTCAGTAACGTAACCTTGCTTTATGATGACGTCATTTTATGTGCACAAGGATCACGAGATTTCGAGGAGGGAGGGTAGGTAGGAGAGAGTGAGTGAGGGTAAAACCTTATTGGCTCTCGGGAGTATCCGACGTCCTGTCCAGCAGGCGGGTCCCTTGGTCCAGGGCTCCAGCGACCATGGCTGCAGCGAAAGCTCGGTGGACCTAGCGGACTTGGTCGTCCGGATCTTCGCTGGACAGCGCAGCCTCCCACTCACTACTCCGTTTTTTTATTCTCTATGTGTGGGACTGCTGTGAGTTTGTGACAGCCCCATGTTATGTGGTATAAGGGTTGGCCTGCCTTCGCACCAAAGACATGTGTCTCGATATATGGTTGGGTGGATTTTACTCAGAATAAAGGGGCTTGGGAAGGTGCCAGCAGTCTGCAGTTGGGTCTGCAGTTGCCTCCAGCGTACAGACGGCTCCCCGCTTAGTTTTGCATGAGGGGGTTGGGGGGTTGGGGGTTGGAAAACACTGCCTGGTGCCCCTTAGATGCTGCAGTATGTCGCCGTACGCTTTGAGTACCGGATCGGTTCCCGCTTAGCTGGTGACCGCTCGGTTAATACGCCACGAGCTGTGGTGTTTGCGATTTTATTCCTGGTGAGGCCGGCGTGTGCTGGAGCCCATGTGATGGTATGTTGTCCTGAACTGGTGCTTCCTTGGTTCATTCACCATTTGGAAAGGTTTCTTGCTGAGACGACTGCTTGTGTAACTATTACAGGCTGTCTGCGAGTCTGAGATAATTGTCGAGGATCTGTGCCGTCTGTTGCACAGGAAGAAAGGACTAAAGGAATCGTTGCGCCACCTGCATTCAGAAAAGGGCGGAAAAGATGAGCAGTTTTTAATGCTTCGCGGCTGGTGCGCACGACTATAAGCGGCACCAGAGGCGTGCAACCATGCCGAACATTCCTGTAGTGGCGAGCGCACGGATAACGCTGATTACGAGCCAAAGAGAGACATAGCGCACAGCAACTGCTGCGCGCTGAAATGCTCGGTCAATCAGCGCTTTCAAGCGCCGCAACTTTAACGGCACAGATGCAGACACGCCACGCGCTCTGCGCCTCGTTTCACGAGAGAAAAAACAAAACAAAGAAGGCAAGCAAAATTACGAATCCGGGGTAAACGTCACGCCAAGCGAACTCACGACCGAGAACTCGCCCTTGGCAAAAATTTCCTCCGCCGAATCCCCGTTACGCGCCGAGGGACTTTTCTTTCGCTGCCGAGCCTCCTTCGCTTTTCCTTCTGTTCTATTTTCATTCCTCCATGGGCCGTTTAGAGACTTGCTCGCGCCGATGTTCTCCATGGTTTCCTTCTCTTTTTGTTTTTGCTATTCTTGCGCATTTCCATTTTTTTTTCTTCCGCCGTCACAGGCACGCCGCTTGCCTCATACAATTTTTCTGCTGCGCTGCTGCTTCTCAACCGTTAGGAAAAGGCGGGAACGTCTTGCGTATGTATGGCCGCGAGGTGTCGGCGATAATCGGCGCGCGGATGAGTCAAGGAACGTGCAAATATGCATCCAGGCGTGCGCGCGCGTTTGTGGGCTGGGTTCCGGTGCGGTCCCCTCTGGCGGAAGTTAAATATCATTTTCCGCGCTACTGAATTCCGGAGCGTCGTTCGTTTGAGTCTTTCACGCTCCCTATACGAGGCCAAGGTTACGCGACGGTAGCGACGCCTTCTCCGGCTCGAAGTTGAAGGCCTCGCATTGGATGTGAAGTCACTGCTTCCCTTTTGAAATAAAAATAGCGCTTTGCGTAGAGCGTATATCGTTAGCGGTACAATGGACATGGTTTCACGAGGATCGGCGTTTGCGTGGCACAGGATAAGCACGGGTGCAGAGTAGGGTTAGTTTGACCCTTGACCTTTCCCCGCCGCTCACGCGATCTCCTGATATTGCTCCGTCGACAACGCTGGTGTGTTAGTATTTTATGAAGAATTTGGCAGTGCTGTTGCTGTAGTTGTCAGAGGCTCGGCATTTCTTACGATGTTAGGGTGCGGTGCTGGTGCCGTGACAGTAATCTCGGAGCGCGCTGACAATGGGTGCAAGAAACAATGAGGCAGACGGCGCAATACCAGCGATCACCGAGGCGTAAATGGAAGTTCTTTAGCTGCATTTCTGAATGCAATAAGCGCCCTCATATGGTTGGAGGCTAAGTGGAAGCTACATGACTGGGCACGTCAGCTCGTCACTGGAGGCACCAGGGCCCGTATACTTTTCATTTGACGTAAGTTCTATCCTGTCACCTTGTAACTACGGCTGAAGGAACTCTCTGGGACATGTGTGAAGATAGCACCAGACTCACCTCAAGTTCTTGCCGGTCGCTGTGTCAACGTTTCAAGTTTTCACAGACTCGGCTAGCCTATGCCTGTAGACTCTGACCGAGAATTTGCGCGCGCATGCTGCCCATCCATGTTTCATCTGTAGAGAAAGACACTCGCACGGGACCCTCAGTGGAAATCGTATTCAACTGTGGCTCACGATGCGGCCTCAAACCCGTGTATGCCTTCCCACCACCCTTAGAAGCTGTTTGCCCGAACACTCTAATTGTTGCTGCTTGAGCGGCGTCTTTTGTGTAATTGATAGGTAATATACGTCGAACCTACCAGGTCTTGTATTTTGGCAGTGTAAAGCTCTCAAAGGCGTTTTGGCGCCGAAGGCAGCCTGTCGGCGAGTCTTTAGTGGATATTGCTGCCAGTCACCACGACGGATAGTTAGCAGCCTTTGTACTGGGCTGCTAGGAATTAAAGGCATTTGCTTTAAGCTTTTGTCTACCGATGCTAATCTTCTCTGTATCGTTCCAATTTTAGTATATGTACTTTGGAACTACTAATTATTATTTTGTCTACCGAAAAAATGTGCATAGCAAATAATAATAATTGGTTTTTGGGGAAAGGAAATGGCGCAGTATCTGTCTCATACATCGTTGGACACCTGTACCGCGCCGTAAGGGAAGGGATAAGGGAGGGAGTGAAAGAAGAAAGGAAGAAAGAGGTGCCGTAGTGCAGGGCTCCGGAATAATTTCGACCACCTGGGGGATCAGTAGCCGAGCGCCCGAACCACTGAGCCACCGCGGCGGGTTGCATAGCAAAGCAATCTAGAATTTGCAGCAGCAGTTTCATGATCGGCGCTTGTCGGTAAAATGATAATATGGGGAAAGGGAAGCCAGAGTAAAAGGTGGCGCCCCCGCTGTGAAGTAAGGGATGTAGGAGGGAGGGAAAGGAACGAAAGGATCGCCGTAGTGAACAGCTCCGGATTAATATCGACTGCCCGATGTTCATTAACACCCAACGACAAAGCACAGCATCTTTATCGCACTTCGCCCGCATCGACACGCACCCGCCGCGGCTGGGATGCGATCAGTCGCCAGCCACTCGACTGCCGAACGCCGTAACCACTGAGACACCGCAGCGTGTACACCACGCAGTCTGCGCGAGAAATCCGGAGACGACTCGGTTCTGCGAAAACTTCTGGAACTTTGCGTCACCCCTGACTTAGCTTACCGTAGAACGCTCCACATTCCAGCAAATTGGACCGCGAATGTCCTCCTGTTTAGCCCACCCCCTCTCCCCTGCGCTGCCCGCGAGAGGTCGTTGAGCCCGGTCGTTATTAAGCGGCTTTCTCTAATTCGCCCACCATCCGCAGTTGTACATATTTTTCTCTTGTCTGACTTCCCACGGGAGCAGGGCGAGTCCCACAGAAAGGGAACGCTCCTGAGTGGAACGGGGGGCCGGTCAGTAACGGCCGCGCTTCTTCTTCGCTCCGGGCGGCCACTTGCCCGGCCAGCCGCGAGCGGAGCGAATGAGAGCATGCAAAACGCCTCGAGGGTTGCAGATTAAAGCCCGTGCCGCACTAAATCGACGAGCGGGCGGCGTCCAGTGCTCCAAGGAGAGCGCCGCGCCGCGCACTGGAGCAGGCTCCCGCTTGCGTACAGGCAGCGGCAGTTTGTGGAACGGAGGCAGCGTTATGGCTGGGAAACAACATGAGAGGATATACGTATTAGTGGTGGAGGGAGAATGTTTGGAGGAGGAGGAGGAGGAGGATTTGCGGGCCTCTAATTTTCTCCTTTTCCGCGTCCTCGTCGACGCAGCAGTTCTGTAAGATGGCTCTGAAGATGGCGCTCGCTTCGCACGCTCGCTAAGCGCGTACAGATCGTACAGATGAAACTGAAAAGACAAGCGCGAACCTAAATGTCTGCGAGCGCGTACCCACCCTTTCTTTCGCTTCCTCCTCGTAAACCAGCTCCTGTCGTACTAATCAGCTCGGTTCTGCAGCGGTGACTTTCTTCGTCACCACCGCGCCAATGGACGCCGCGGACGAGATTTGCCGCGGTCAACTTTTACCGCTGGCTCGCCTGTAAGCTGCGGTTCCCGTTTGTAAGCTGCAGAGGGCGAGAGGAATCGGCATGGCTTTGCGTTTGCACGGCTTTGCGTCGTTCGCTTGGCCGGCCGCGCCTGGCGCTTCTCGTGACCGACCACGCCGCGACCGTCCTCGCGTGCACGCGCCATGGTTAGATTACGTTCGCATCTATTTGCCGCGGCCACGCAAGGCAGGCTTAACTCGGTAAGAGTCAGCTTACGCTTCGCCTCTTCCTTCCTTCTCCACGCCCTCCCGCAAACTTAGCTAGTCTTATCTGTGCGTTTCCACATTTCTCTCTCTCACACAAACAGACGCACGTGCAGTGCAAACTCGGAAAGTGGACGAACAATGGAGGCTTGAGTGGCGCGGAGGGAACACGTTCGAAACGCATGTTCGCGTGAGCCGCCGCGCTCTGCTATATACACGTGTAGCACTACGAGTGGAAAAGGATGAGGCCATTCGCCCCGCCATGCATCTTTCTCTATACCTTTGCGCTGGTCCCGTGGTGGTAGCTGGTGCTGGCGCCTATTCTTGCGAAGCCGCGGAGCTGCTTTCCCGCCACCTGATCCTGTTTGTTTCCAGTCGTTGACCGTTATGTCGACTTCTTCGGCGGGCTTCTGCGGCCGGGAATAGCCCCGGGGCACCCGCGCGCGAGCGCACGAGAAACGGGCGTTTCTCGTTTCTCGCTATGCGTTCGGCTTTGTTTTCGGCCCATCGTGCGAACGAGAAGCCGTAGCCGCGTTTTGACTGCAGCGATGTGTACACGCGTGTCGGCGTGCGCGCCATTAAACCCTAACGAAGCGAGGAATGATAATTGGTCGGGCGCGAAGAAGCGGTACGCGCCGATGCTTCCTATCGATAAGAGCATGACTGATGCCCTCTCACGCTAACGCACTGTTCTGCGTCGCTGTTAAGAAAGAGAAAAAGCAAAGGGGACAAAAAGGCCCCAGGCTTAGTGAGCGTGTTTTCGAGCGTCGCCGCCGAGTTGGCTGTTGCTCTGGCGTGTATTTTCTGCCGAACGTGGCGAGACGAGTGCGAGCAGGTTATACTACGACGCGTGCGAGGAGAAACCTGAGCAGAGACAGAGAGAGGCGGCGATTCAGGGGGTAAGACCAAGGTATGTAGACATAGATCTAGGGATTTTCTAAGACTAGCTGTAAGACTTGCTGGCGTGTTATTTCAAGAAAGGGCTGATCAACGAAATAGCTGGATGAGTACACACACAGACACGAACAAAGACGTGCATGATTGGGCAGAAGCTACGCCGTTGAACACTGGGCAATAGTTGAACCCCGTTGAACCGCCTGGACGTGACGGTTGAGGAAGCGATTGAACGAGGACACGCGTTGGCAGTTATGGCGGTGAAAACGTTGGGTTTTCCCACATGCGATTTTTCTCTTTCAAAAGCAAATTCTATATGCGAATTAGAAGAACGGTTGGAACAGTAGAAAGTTCTGGTTCATGATTTATGGGGGTTTAACGTCCCAAAGCGACTATGGGGCACCTTATTCCCTTTTTACTTCCATACGGGCGTGTTCGTGTTTAGAGAGTAGGAAATAAATAGGGTTTACCACAGATTCGAAATCCCCGCAGAAAATTTGCTGTTCAATGCCATGCAGCACATGGTGGCAGCGACACAAACTAGGAACGTTTGTCCACATTTTCTTGTCTCTAGAATGTCGTTTCTTCCAAAGGCCGCCAGGTGCGCATCACGATCGACGTCGGCAGGAATGTGCATATTCAGCAAGCACAACGCTCCAAGAAGGCAGTGACCCACATTCAGACCTGGGACGCAGCCTCCATGCGGAAGCAAATGCGCGTGGGCCTTCGCTATGCTGCCCCTGTGGTACGCGAGCAATGGCCAAGACGGCGCCGGCAGTGTTCGATGTCTCAGTTTGTGGAGCGGCGCGAATCACCTAACGCACCCATGTGACGGGTTTCCTTTTGTTGTTGTTGTTGTTGTTGTTGTTGTTGTTGACCTCACACAATGGCACATACGTCTTTCACTACACGCACGGCTTCTTCTTTGCGCTCGCGCACTTGCGTTCTCGCCGGTGCGCAAAAGTGCAATGCAAAGCTGAAATCGTCTGTTTGCATGCGACGCATGTTTAAAATCTACTGTCTGCGTCATAAGGAAGTCAGTGGGACTTTTTTTTTTAATTTGTTTTTGGGGAAGGAAATGGCACAGTATCTGTCTCATATATCGTTGGACACCTGAACCGCGCCGTAAGGGAAGGGATAAGGGACGGAGTGAAAGAAGAAAGGAAGAAAGAGGTGCCGTTGTGGAGGGCTGCGGAATAATTTCGACCACCTGGGGATCTTTAACGTGCACTGACATCGCACAGCACACGGGCGCCTTAGCGTTTTTCCTCCATGAAAACGCAGCCGCCGCGGTCGGGTTCGAACCCGGGAACTCCGGATCAGTAGCCGAGCGCCCTAACCACTGAGCCACCGCGGCGGGTTCAGTGGGACGGCGTGAACTACTTTTTGGATCCGTATCTACACGAATATGCATAGCTCCGAATAAACACTGATCACAAACCTCGCGAGATCTCTAAAAAAAATCTTAAAAGAAAACGCACAAAGTTTGTCGTCATCACAGGTGAAAAAGTGACAGGGACAGTTGTATCTCAGCCGTAAAAGACGCGTGTCTGGCTAACATAATGAAGGACATGCGGCTGGGCTAGTCGGTTGCAACTGTTTGGTTGAAACGCGCCTAGATACGACAAAATGGATACAGTGCTGATGAGGGAATATGCTCTATTAGTAGAAGGTAGCTAGACGTCCCCGTTAGCTCACTTGATAGAGCATCTGCCCCGGTGAGGGGGTGGCCCTGGGTTCGAACCCCGGACCAGACCGATGTTCTGAGGAAACCGTGTAGCTTTTAGTTTAGTTTAGTTTAGTTTAGCTTAGTTTAAGGGGGTTTGACGCCCCAAAGCGACTCCAGCTATGAGGGACGCTGTAGTGAATGGCTCCGGAAATTTTGGCCACCTGGGTTTTTTTTTAAGCGAAATTTATTTCCCCAGGGCATCAATGATGGGTGAAGGCGTGATGAATGATGTAGTAGATATTAAATCAATGGAAAAAGGTTAGCTGATTTGATGAAGTCCAGTAGAGAACGATGGTGCGGTCCCTGCGTCCAGGCAATGTATGAAGCAGGGTTGCTTGGTGAAAGACCTGCTACCATCAGGTGCCGGATCCTTGTAGGTTTGAGAGCTGGGCAGCCTCACAGTAAGTGATGAATGTCGGCCTCAATGTCCTCGTGTTTACATATCGGACACCCTGGTCGAGTAAACAATTCTCGGCACTGAGGCCACTTCCGAGTGATGGCTGGTGTGAGGCCACCTGGGGTTCTTGAACGTGCAGTGACATCGCACAGTACACAGGCCGAATTTCGCCTCGAATCCATTGAAATTCGACCGCCGCAGCCTTTGTAGCCGTATGGCTGCGCTTGGGTGGATACTAACGAGTAGTTATTCCCTTATTATAATAAGTAAGAAGAGTGCGCACTTACAGAGGCACAGTGACACAGAGGCACAAGACACGGAAGCCCTTAGAATGCTATCGTTTTTATCAAGATAAAAAAGCCACTTTTGCTTGAGTGTAACCGCAATTTCATTTATCAATACAGGGAAAATTTGATTTTTCAAGTATTCTTTTTAAATCCTTTCTCGATGATTTTGGTCTTTTTTTTAAATTTACACGGACATGAAAGGACAGGTGGTGCCTTACAACGGCACCGGCTACATCGTATCGCTTAGTGGAATGAACGACATAATAAACAACAAAACAGGGCTACAACATACAGTACACAACACAAAGAATGGACAGTAAACAATAGGCAATGAGCAGACTTAATCATAGTAATTAATAAATTATCCGAAATGCAATAAATGAGCAGTAAACAATAAGCAAGACCATAAGGTCGTAAATATAAGGCCAAAATAGCAGCCTTCATGAATATAATGCATAAAATTATTTAGTGGCCAAAAAAAAATGAAAGTGCATTGAATGCAAAGCAAACTATGTAGAACATCTGGTAAATCCCAAGGCGCTTTTGTAGCAGCGGGATCAGCCATGAACCTATAGTAGCTTTTGAAGACTGAAGGGTCGTATATCAACGGTGGTCAAGTACCTCTTCAGTCGCGTCATAAAACTGTCACGTTGTCAGCATTCCATTAACAAGTGTTCTCTGGTGGTGGTGGTGGAAACATTTATTGCCAAATACCGAGGGGGGAAAACCGCCTAACATGGCACGAGGCAACCCTTAAGGGGCTGACCTTACAGGGCAAAGGACAGCCCTTGGAGGGCTATCCGCTTCAGGGTGTCGGTAATTATCCGGTGCTGGTCAGCAGCAGCGGAGCAGGAGAGTCTCCCAGTATGACTCCGCCGTGGTGGGGGATGGAGGGTGTGGGAAGGCAGGACATGTGAGAAGGACATGACTCTGAGCGCGTGCTTATTATGAGACCCGGCAATGGAAAATCTACCCAGTACGCAGGTGCTACAATTATGGATGGAGGTACAGGACCTCTTTTTTCTCAGCTGCTTTTAGAACCAGTGAGGTGCTGCTGCGGAAGGTGAGATTCAGTGCGAACGCATCTTACGGGGGTGTTCAAAAACGCAAGCGATTTCACGTGCATTTCAACGGTAGGTGAAATCACTTTTAAGCCATTAATAGCACTCGTAGCAGGGCTACCGACACACTTAAGCACTTATTTTAGCGAAGAGTCTGCTGGAATATACCGTTGTGTTTTAATAATATAATAATTGGTTTTTGGGGAAAGGAAATGGCGCAGTATCTGTCTCATATTGGCTCAGTGGTTAGGGCGCTCGGCTACTGATCCGGAGTTCCCGGGTTCGAACCCGACCGCGGCGGCTGCGTTTTTATGGAGGAAAAACGCTAAGGCGCCCGTGTGCTGTGCGATGTCAGTGCACGTTAAAGATCCCCAGGTGGTCGAAATTATTCCGGAGCCCTCCACTACGGCACCTCCTTCTTCCTTTCTTCTTTCACTCCCTCCCTTATCCCTTCCCTTACGGCGCGGTTCAGGTGTCCGTTGTGTTTTGGAAATTTAATAATTTTTGCCTACATTGTACACCTCGCAGCACACAGGCGAAAATTCGAAACTCAGCAAAAAATATTTGAAGCCTATTCTAAAATCCAAGTTAACATGAGCTAAACGTTTAAAAAAATCGGTCATGGGATAATCTGAGTGGATATAAATATGTAAATGAATACATAACAAACTGGTGCTTCGTCCTGTTGTCTTTCTGCTTGTTTGGTCCCTCACTGGCGCCTTTTATCCGAGATATTGTTTTAATAGTCGCGCTTCCTGTTAACCTATCGCTTATTGTGACAAACCGTAGCAAACCGTATATTTGAGTTCCACAAATCGTCAAGCGTGCATAATTTACAAAAGGAACCAACATCTTTCAAAGCAATGGGTGCTCGCTGCACCATTCACGAGCGTGAATTTTAGTCTGCACAAACACCTTCGTAGTGAATGGGTGTAATTTTAACTGAAACACCCGTCATTCAGCCTAGCTTACGCCAATTTTAGCGGTTTGCAATAGCATGAGCTGTGGACACATCAGAACACCTTTAACGGCGCAGATTTCTTAGTGGTGTTATTCACCATTAAAAAAGTACAACGTGTGCTAGCAAGACCACGGCGTCGGGATGGCGGTGGTACCATTCAGTATCCGGTTGATGCAAGGGCTGATTTACGCAACAACTAGTCTTTTTTTGTCACACACAGCCTAGTATGGATTTGAACGAATCACACCACACTGTCGCTTTGTACAGCTCTATGTGCTCAGAAGAGCAACCCGTTTCAGACGAACAGATTGAAGTTGATTTGACCGCCACTCTCCGGCCTTGTGAGATATAAATAACTAATGACTGGCCTCCATAGGAGCTATAGTCGGATACAATTTCAGAACGAAGCGGCTGATTCCCCTAAAACGAGGCCTTCCAGCCAATGGCGTCGACTAATTTTCATGACACTATGCTAAATCCGTTAAAGCCATGGTTAATCTCCTTTAATCTGCCACGCTCTGCGATGTCACGCGAGAAGGTCCGTGGGGATTAACCACGACTTCACGAAAATCGGTCGACGTCATTGTCTGGAGGGCCTACATTTAGAGGTATTCGGCGCTTAGTTCTTGAGTAGTATCCAACTGTAAGAATATGTGACATCCTCATTCCTGTTTAACATTATCATACCTGATGCTTATAACAATTATTCAGATGCTGACTTTACGTCGAAATGTTGACATGCCTGGGCAATGCTTGGCACGATGGAGTATGCCTGGCCCCTCGCGAATACAGAAGCACAGTTAACTAAAGGCAAACTAAGGAATCCGGACAGTATCGGGCGTTTAGCATTACTTCCAGTTCAGTTAGCTTCTCTCAAGTGGGTGATAAATTATGTTTCGTGCTGTAGTCATAGCAGATAACGAAATCTCTAAAGACTAGTGATTATTTGATACTGAATATTATACACTTCGGACTTCCGCAAATTCATAGCTTAGGTGCATGCCTGCTTACAGCGGAAACACGTAAGGGCATGGGAATATTTTAGCCTATTGTACAACGAATCAAATAATGTTATATATATTCGCGCACTAAACTGAGTATGAATGTTAGTTAACATTGAATAATTTCGAATATTTTAAATGTTTAGAGCGCCTGCAAACACGTCGCATTTCGCTAAGAAGTATAACCAACACTGAACTCAAAGATAATGTGCATGTAAGATTTACCTCTATGCTAGACGCCGTGACTGTTACTTGTTTGAGCGTTTTTTCTTGAGTTATTTTTTTTTCCTCTCAAAGATGCGCTTCGTTTTTCTTTCTGGGTGTACACTGCGCGCATCAAGTCTCGCGGAAAACCGTTAAAAATAATAGTGCGTGACCTTATAATAACGATTTCACGAGCATCAAAAGCCTTTTAACGGCGATGCGTCACATACGTCGAGAATTTTCCGAATTCATAGAGAGATGGGCACACAGCCATACGTATTTGTCCGTTCCGAACGCCTGGCTCGATTCGGAAACTATATCAAGACAAAATGATTATTGGTTCCGTATTCGACTCGAAAATAAAGACCGCTAATACAGCATCACTGTAGAATAGTCTCTAAATGACCTTGAAAAGCTGATGGTTCTTCCGCGGCGCCATCTGGGCAACGCTGACGGAGACGCTCCGAGGTACTCTTCCTCTACCGGCCGCTAGCAGGAGCAACGCTTAGCGGACTCTCCTCGGGCGCGCACGGTTTTTGCGCCTGAATTAAAGTTACTACGTCACGCAAGTTACGAAGCTCCGAATCAAAATCGGGCATGACTCGCGATAAGTTACTGGAGGTTCGCAGGCGCCGCCTATGAGCGGAGCAGCTAACTATCGGTGGTGCCCTGCAATTGTTTATCTGTCATATCTTGTTTCGAGTATGGGTGAGTATGCAGGACAGAAAGGCAGCTAGCGTCGGAAACAATTGATCACTACTATGTTTTGCAGGAAACTGATTACGAATCACGAAGAATAAAGACAGTGATGGCAAAAATGCTAATGCAATGCAAATATGAAACACAGCAAAAAGATGTTACACGTAGCTTCAAAACATTTGTGATGAAGTTTGTGTGTTACTGCATCATAATCAAGATTTTTCCAGTCTGTGATTGTCCTAGGAAAATAAAAATATTTATCCGAGTTAGTTCTGCCGTTTATTTGTGTAACTGTATGCGCATGTCATTGTCCTTTGTTATATCCAGAACGGTACGATATGGCTGCCGCGGTGGCTGAGTGGCTATGGCGCTCGGCTGCTGGCCCGAAAGAAGCGAGTTCGATCCCGGCCGCGACGGTCGAATTTCGATGGAAGAGAAATTCTAGAGACCCGTGTACTGTTTGATGTCAGTGCACGTTAAAGAACCCCAGGTGGTAGAAATTCCCGGAGCCCTTCACTATGGCGTCCCTCATAGCCTGAGTCGCTTTGGGACGTTAAACCCCATAAAACCAAACCTTCTCTTCAGAAGTCTTAAAACTGCCTTCCCTATTGACAAATGTGTACAGGTTTGAATAGGAGACGAATAGGATTATGGCACATTTCGTTCGTTTGACATTATAGGATGAAGCTTCCAAAGCGATTCAGCCTTTGAGTGACTCCTTAGTGGAGGGCTCCGTATAACTGCCATTACCCGTGGTTAATTACCGTACGCTTACATCACACAGTGCATGCAAGTCGTGGGTTCGAACCCGCGCACTGCGGTAGCACTTCGATGGAGGCAAAATGTGAAAATTCCGTGTACTGTGCATTGTTAGTGCCCGTTAAGAACCCCAGGTTGTCGAAATTATCCGGCGTCCTCCACTACGGCGTCCGTCATAGACTGAGCCGCTCTTGGACGTCCAATCCTATAAAGCCAAACCAAATGTGCCATAATCCTATTCGCTGACCCGTTCAAACCTATATACATTTTTCAGTAGGGTTCGTAGCGGTTTTGGGACCCTCCATCATGGCTCAGTGGCTTTGGTGTTCGGCTGCTGATAAAAAGTTCGCGGGTTCGATCCAGGGTGCAGCGGATGTATTTCGATGGAGGTGGAATGCAATAAAGTCCGTGTGCTGTGCGATGCCAACCCACGTTAGAGAACCTCAGGTAGCCTAAATTAGTACGAAGCCCTCCACTACGGCGTCCCTGATAGCCCAGTTTTCGCTTCGCGACATTAAACCCCACAATTTCCAATTTAGCTGCTTTGGAGGAAGAATGGCTGTATCTTTGAGCGTGTTTAGTAAAAATAGCGAATTGTGTTTTGTAAATCATTCAGGGGAAAGTGTGAGATGTCACCAGAAGTCTTGCGGACATGACCACTGTGGCAGCCATCGGCCGATTACCATGACCCTGCTAGTGTGACAAAGCAGGGAGTGGTACTTGAAAGGAGATAATCTCAAGGTACGAAACAGCGCAACTAACACGAAGGACCAGAAAAAGAAGAAACATGGACACGCGCGGGCAGAGATAATCTCTTCCCTCTATGGTCGGGGATAGACACCTATCTCCATTGTGGCGCCGCTCCCTGCATTGTCACGCCATCAGGGTAGTGAGAATCTGCCGACGCCATTGGTTGGAAGGAAGTCATTTCACGGGGAAAAGCCGCTTCGTTCTTGAGTTGTATTCGACTGTAGGGATATGCATGGGCTAAGTTTATGAGGCCTAGAAGCTATATATCAGGTTAACGAAGAAGTTTTGTTGCGACGCACTAAAACGGAACTGCTGATATTCCTCCAGGTCAGATATGCGTGGTTACGCGGCTGAAACGAACATATTCAAGTTAACGCCGTTAAAGTGCTTTATTTACATCAGTGTGTTGCTGCAACTACTCAGTTTTCTAAGCAGCTGTCTCCACTGATTTGGGAACTTGACAAGCGTTTGTTATCCGTAATTTCGCTCGCAACCTATATCCTGTAATATGTCAATCAAACATTGCCTCTGTATGAAGGTTGCTAGAGCTACAGGCGTCCCTGCCCGTTCCGAGCACTTGTGCCTATGTTCACTTCCATTATGTTTCAGACACTAGCCACCGGGCATATTTGTTATCAAACCACGCTCATAACAACGTATGGCAATTAGTTGTCTTTAAGCAGCAACAGTTTATGTGGGTCAAGAATCTACTTTTTTAATCCAAGTCTGTCCGATTTATAGTAAAAAAAAAATTAAAGGCGCGAAGTCATCAGCACATGCTATGACATCTCTAAGATGACGCCGACGGTCCACAAATGTATTCGCCTTTTCATAGCCGGGCTGTTGAAGACGACCTCTGTAGTCTTCTCGCTAAAATCTTCAGCGTCCACAAGACTACGAGCGATGCGTTTAAGCCAGCTACCACGTGAAGAATCCCGTCGTAAGAGCCGTGCAGATCTCTGTAATACCCTGAAAAAAAAAATCTGAGAGTCAACATCACTCGTTGCAAACGAAGTAAATTTGGCGCATTCTCCAGGCAAAATGAGGGTTGGGACTGGGTACAAAGCAGTTCTTAAAGATTCGATTCAAGTGTTCACATTGATGCTAACAAACCAAAGGGTCTTTTGTAATGGCAGCCTTTCACTCTTCCTAATTGATGCAATAATTTGAAAAGAAAAACTTGGGGTTTTAACAACGTTATTAAAAAAGAAAATGGGATAGGACTTTGTTGCCTGATATATGGTGCCTGCAATGAGTGCTTAATGTTGTTCTTGCAATTTTTTCGCCAAGACTACGATTGGAACCGGTTCTATTGCCCTTATATGGCATGTGTGAATCATCACCTTCTAGAATGTTGGAGTACCTTACATTGAATTATCGTATATGGTTTATGGGGTTTAACCTCCCAAAGCGACTCAGGCGATGAGCGACGCCGTAGTGAAGGCTCGGGATATTTCGGCCACCTGGGGTTCTTTAACGCGCACTGACATTGCACAATACACGGGCCCCCTAGAATTACCTCTAGAATTTCGCCGCCATCGAAATGCGACTGCCGCGGCCGGGATCGAACCCGCGTCTTTCGGGTCAGCAGCTGAGCGCCGTAACCACTAGAGCCACCGTGGCGGCTTCATCGAATTTTCATATGGAGTTATGCTAATCCGACCCACTAAATGACATCAATCCACCCACTAATCATCCTAATCCACCTGAATCTATTTTCTGGAGTAGGCGAACTTGCAAAATTTTGGGGGTCCTTCCGAATTTTGATGATTCTTCGATTTTCTAATTTGGTGCTGCCCTATGATTTGTCCACGGGTTATTTGGTGATGTGGACGAGGTCACGACCCTTTAGATCGCATCATCGATCGCCGGGAGTTCTCATACCACTATTGCCGGTGTGGCGCAGTGGCGCAGTGGCGCAGTGGCGCAGTGGCGCATCGCTTAAGCGATGCGCCACTGCCCCGGCAGGTGGCTGTTTCGAACACAGCCAACGGTGGGGCATACGAAACCCAGTTTGCTCTTCCAGAGCTCCCGTAAGGCTCATGCGCAGCGCCGCGGTGGGCAGGTGGCAATTACATTGGGTTTTGCAGTGGTGGGCAGTGTGCTAACAATCCGATGCGCAGGTTATGATGACGTCGCAAGGTCTTGTGACTTCTTCCGACCAACCAGGGAATATTGTGACAGAGAACCCGGAGGTGTTTTTGCGAGACATCCCCTAAGGCAGCACTTTAATGCTCTCGCTTTAAAATGACAAAATGCGATAAAAAATCATTAAAATTTCCTGTAAAAGAAAATAAAGAATCATTACCACTTGCCATGCCAACTTTTCAGCGTGTGCTTACTTTATAGCTGGGTTCTTGGAAATTTATTCGCAAGACGAGAATGGCGTGAACTTTCTTGCGCTCTTTTAAAACGTCATACTGTCCCGATGTCGTTTTGCACCACCAAGAATTGAGTTCAGAACAGTGACCAAAGTGCCACAATTGCAGCCTGATGAAGAGCACCGAATGTTCCAGCTTATATTGCTGTCGTACGCTTCCCTATAGTCTCCGGGCTTTCTATTTTTTGTCATACGCTGTATTGCCATGGCCGCTTGTCATGGCATATTAATCTGTCGTTAACATTGCTGTAAAGTACATAGCAAAGTTTGAATTAGTTGGAATCAAAGATATAGGTATACGCACCGAACAAAAATGGTCGTGTGAAATGTACAAGGCCAGTGCAGAACACCAATCCTCCCATCATGAGCGGCAGCGAGTCGACCCCGAAGTCTCTGGCGAGCGCCGGCGCTTGCAGCGAGATGCGACTGCCGTTACTGACGCCTACGAGCGTCGAACAAGCCAGCATCAAGGGAAAGCTGTCCAGCCAGACGAAGAGCTCAAACGCGCAGCCTTGGAGGATGTACCCCAGGAGCATGACCACATCGAGGCTCAGCACTCCCGAGTCGATTACGACTCCACTCAGGGGCCTCAGAACAAGGTCTCCGGCTGCAAATGCGTTCAGAAGGAGCACCGCTCGCGCAGGCGGTACGCCTCGGTCTGTGGCCAAGTCCACGTGCAAGAGGAGGAACGTTGTGAGTCCGAATACCACCACCGAGAACGACAAAGCGTTCACTGCGAACGGTACGGTGGCAAACGGTTTCAACGTGTGAACGAAGCTTTGGTTGTCCCTATCTGCAGGCCTCGGATATTGTGTACTCCTACAGGAAGTCAGGAGATTCCGGAGACCGACCTTTGGCACCGACCGCTTTCCACAGGCTTTGCAGATTTGTTCTTGTTTCTTCTTCAGACACGTTTTCTTCATGCACGGTATGTGGGACCAGAAGAGATAGTCCTGCCGTCGCTGCCGATTTCTTCGCGATCTGGGCGTCCTTAACGGAAGAGGAGCTGTTTGGTCGCTCCATCCAGACGGGGCTGCGCAGGATGATGACAGCGGGAGAGGAGTTGAGTATGATGCCACCCAGCAAAAGGAGACCTCCTCGTATTCCGTACGTTGCTCGCAGCAGCTCGGCGAGTGGCGGAATGTACACTAGGTTAAAGCCGGTTAGGGTGAATATCACGCCGCAGGCGGTTATGCGCCGCTTGTCGAAGTGCTGCGATACCAGGACGTTGACTGCGACGTACGCCCCGGACACTGCCAAACCTGGAAGCAAGGATGCAAACAGAAGCAAAATACAAGAATAAAGGCACCGTACGGTTCTCTGAGCTTTGTGCAACCCCAGTCAAAAGTGAAAGGCTTGGGTAAAGCTGGCAAACGAACTCTCCTTAGGCTCTTTACAAATACCCTGCTGTGCCCGCCGGTTCTCAAGCCCTTTGATCCTTCTTTTGACGGCGATCCTCATTCTGTGGGGAGTTGACCGACACCTTTCACATGGTTTCGGGATGCAGGCAAAATCCTTTTCTACCCCCCCCCCCCCCCCTCTTTCCCCATCACCCCTTCTTATACCCGAGAGGACTACCGGGAGGCGGCCCTGCTCGGCTGCCAGGAACTATCGGCCCAACAGGCCCTGGTTCGGCGCACCTGCGCAGCAGTCAAGACCAACGGTGTCCCGGAATGAGGGACCTTACCTTGTATTGTAAGGGGCGAGACCCACTGGGGGCCTCTCCCTGTGCACCTTTCTGTAAATATAGCCAAATAAATGTTTTTCACCACCGCCTACGCTGTCAAGAAGATGGCGGGGCGGTGTGTCCGCCCTCGAATGATCTTTTCAGCACCGAATGACTCCATGTCTTATCCCGCTCTGAACATCAATGCCGGTCCAGTTGATCGTGTTCTTAACAATCTTTGTAAATTATTACTTGACTCAATTCTTAGTTATCATTTTGAGCAGCAAATATCGATAAGAGCATCACCAACTAAAGGAGGAAAGGGAGTTCTTAAAAGGAGGAAGAAGGGGTGGCCTGTGCTCGCTGGCTGACATTTGAATATTTTTTGTATTTTTTCGTAGTGCTTTATTTAAAATAAATTGTTCTCCATTGAGGTTGGAGAATCCACGAAATACGCTTCTTGCTGAAATCATGATTGTAGCCTGAGCGCGTCAAAGCTGTATTCAAGTGCATGTTGAGTAAATAAACAGCTTGTGTCATGAAGAACACAGTAACGTCGATACTCCAGTGATAACTTGGAGCGTCAGTGCTGCGATTTGTTTAAAAAATGCACTTTTTAAGTGAATGTGTTTTTTTTCTACAGAGATCGTTTACCATAACGACTATCAAATGGTGTTTAAAGAAGTGGAACAATCACTGAAGTCCGATTCACGTCGAAAGGAAAATTTTTTTTACCAACAATGCAAAAGGGGTCGGAGGTGAAGTTTGACAAAGTGTGGTTGAGTCGAAAGCTTATGTCTGACGCCCAGACGAAGACAAGTGCTCTTGTCGAAACATTGGCAAGCACGCTGAGGTTTTGCCTCCCTTGTTCAGTTTGTGATTTTGCAGAACCATCTGACTAACCTCTCTCTTCCATGGGCTCCTGTCATACTCCATAAAACAAGCAGTATTGGACATAAAATACGTCGTCGAGGATGCACATTTTAGCCTTTCTGCCCTTGTTTTTCTTTCTCTCTCCTCTTCGGACTCACATCAACCTATTTACTCGCATTCTTCCTATCATCCCTCGAGAAAAATAAAAAGCAGCGATAAATTAGTTTTATTGATCGAATTACGAGAATTCTTCAAGAAAGGAACCACAGGAAACGCTACCTCAGTAATTCGTCGATGTTTAATTCATTGGCGTCCACCTAAAAGTAGCCTTTCAGCACAAGCCAATTTCATTTTCATGCTTTTTTGTTAACTTTACAAAGTCAGAAAAAAAGCAAAAATCAATTTGCAAAAGGCAGTTTTCAGTGCCATGTTTTCGCCACGATTCTTTTTCTTCTTCAGTTCAGTTCAGTTCAGTTCAGTTTTATTCCTTAAAGGCCCCCATTTCAGGGGGTGTTACATAAGGGGTGGGATTACATTTGTAGTGAGGAAAACAAACAGCGATGGTAATTTAACATTGAAGGTGATCTGTTACGCTTTCTTGAAAAGCAGATGTTGAAGCGATGGCGACGATGTCATGGGGTAGGCCGTTCCAGTCCGTGGCTGCTCGAAGAAATAACGAAGCTGAAAACGTAGTAGTGCGTGATAGTGGGCGGGCAACTTGAAGGGGATGACTGGTGCGGTGAGATATGCGTGATGCGGCGGCGATATACGGTGCTTGATTGAGAGGAGAATAAAAGAATTTGTGATAAAGGGTGAGGCTAGCAATGCGACGACGAAAAGAGAGGGGTGGCAGTCCGGATGTAGCTTTCAAGGATGAGACACTGACGTCATATGAGTATGAGGAATGAATGAATCGGGCAGCACGATTCTGCACAGCTTCCAATGCGGTGATTAGATATGCTTGATGTGGGCTCCAGATGGGGGATGCATATTCTAATTTGGGTCTTATAAGTGATTTATACGCGAGCAATTTAACATTTGGTGGGGCAAGACGAAGGTGACGTTTTAGAAAACCGAGTGTTTTGTTTGATGCTGAAATGATGTTACCAATATGAACCTGCCATGATAGATTAGAAGAGAGGGTGACTCCTAGATATTTATATGATTGTACTTGCTCAATCTGTGTGTTAGAAATTGAATAATGAAAGAGATATGGATTGTGACGACGAGTGAAGGATATGAGTTTACATTTAGTAGGATTGAGGGACATTAGCCAGTTATCACACCAATTTAGTACGTTGTTAAGCTCTGTCTGAAGAGTGTATTGATCGTGACAGTTATTAATGGTGCGGTAAATAACACAATCATCTGTGAAAATTCGAATACTACAGGAAACATGCAGGGGCAAGTCGTTAATATATATTAAGAATAGGAGGGGACCGAGGACAGAACCTTGTGGGACCCCTGATGTAACCGGGAGAGATGTAGACAGATGGCCGTTAAGATAGACTGACTGAGAACGGTTAGTTAGGAATTCTTCAATCCATTTGAGAGTATTAGGGGGTAGGTTCAGCTTTGAGAGTTTTAGTAATAGCCGGCGGTAGGGAACCTTGTCAAAAGCTTTGGCGAAATCAAGAAAGAGGGTGTCTGTCTGCATATTACGGTCTAGATTAGCGTGCAAGTCGTGAAGGAAAAGCGCTAGTTGGGTTTCGCAAGAGAGGCCCTTACGAAACCCATGTTGTGAGAGGTGAAAGAAATGGTTTCGGTCCAAGAAGTTTACGATTTGTGAGTAGATGACATGTTCCATGATTTTACAAGGCACACTAGTCAATGAAATGGGGCGGTAATTCAAGGGCGAGTCTCTGTTATCTGATTTGTAGACTGGAACGACCTTCCCCGTTTTCCAATCAAGAGGCAAAATTCCTGAGAAGAGTGACTGTGAGAAAATGAGACATAAATATGATGCACAAATTGATTCCACGTTTTTCAATAGTTTTGAATTAATCAGGTCCATACCAGCTGATGATGAAAGTTTCATATTACGAATTATGGATGAAATGCCTTCTTCGACGAACGTGACTGCCGGCATGGGGGTTTCTAAGTTAAAGGGTGGTAATTGTGAAAGTGCGCTGGGTTCGGTAGTGAACACAGATGTGAATGAATGGTTAAATATTTCTGCGCAATCATGGTCAGTCACTGCTTCATGTGAATCATTCGTCAGTTTAATATCGGGAGGATGTGTTGGGTTTAAAACTTGCCAGAATTGCTTGGGGTTTCTTATAAGTAAGTTTGGTAAGTCATTGTGATAAAATGAGTACTTGGCGTTACGGACAGAAAGTAGGTATGATTTTTCGGCCTCGAAGTATTTTCCCCATGCGGCGGGCGTGTCGTTTCGTTTGGCGGTACGAAACAATTAGTGAGATGATTTAATTTGTTCTTGAATATCAGCCAGTTTTCATGAATTGAGCGAGTGTGAAATGCGGACACGTATTCAGGAAAAAAGGTGTTAAGTTCTTCAGTTATTGCATTATAGTTACCCTTATCGTAGAGGTTTATCGTTTTATCGGATGTCTGTTTTTGAGTCGAGGTAAATGAGAATAAAGCGTGCATGACTTTGTGATCGCTGATTTCAGGAAGGTAACTGATGAATGATACATTCTCGGGGCTGCTTGTTAGTATCAGGTCGAGTGTGTTTGCTGATTCTCGTGAGACACGGGTTGGTTGGGAAATTAATTGAGTGAGGTTAAAATTTAAACAGACATCGATGAAGTTCTTCGCCTCTGCATGACACGTTATTGTGGAACTAGCTATGTTCTGCCAATCAATATCCGGGTAGTTAAAATCACCAAAAAGAAGAATACGGGCATTTGGATATGTGAAAACAAGTTTATGAAGGATGTTGTTCAGATGACGTGGGAAGTCTGTACTAGTCTGGGGGGGCCTGTAGCAAACGCCAAGCAGGACCGTTACGGGGGGAGTGCGACAGATGAGCCATATGGCTTCAATGTCGGATGCAACGTCAACAACAGAGCGTGATATGCCTCGATGAATGGCAACGAGAACACCGCCCCCCCCCCCGTTTGCCTTTCCGATCGTTTCGATATACTTCGAAGTTGGGTAAATCGGCCAAAATTTCCGCCTCCGTTACGTCACTATTTAGCCAAGTTTCTGTTAGTATTAGTATGTTGCTTCCGGATGACGACATGATGTTTGATATGAGTTCGCGCTTTGGAAGAAGACTACGGATGTTAGTGAATATTATCGAAAACGAGAGAACATTGTGCGGTGGAGCGGGTCGACGATTTGTTAATGTTTTGTGACGGGGCAATTGCTATGCGATTTCCTTAACGGTTTGGAATGATGCGTCAAATACATAGCGTTTTGAGCCGATGTGCAGGGTTTTGAAGCGCAAGGAGTACTTGTTAGAATTGGTTTTGGCAAACACTAGTAACTGTTTACGCGCGTGTCGAACGGTGCGGGAAGAGTCCTCTCCAATACTGTAGTTTGTGTCTTTTAATTTACGGCCATTTGATAACAGTGCGTCTTTGGTTTTATGAGATAGGAATTTTACGATTGCGGGACGAGTTCGGTCGGCTGAATGATTTCCGAGGCGATGCGCTCTTTCAATGTCGTTAGGTTCCAAGGTTATATCAAGATTATTGCGGCAAACATCAATGACTAGTTTTTCTGACTCAGCCCACGTTTCAGCGCTAGCAGGGTCAGGGATGCCATAGAAAATGAGGTTATTCCGACGTGATTGGTTTTCCGCGTCATCCAGGCGTGTTTCTAGTTCTTCAATTTTTTTAGCTTGGTTGATTGTGGTTGACTGCATTATTTCAATATCGTTTCTGAGGTGAAGAAGTGTTTGGTAATGCGCTTCGAGATCGGCCATTCGTTTGTCTAGGCTTGCTATGGTTTGATCTGTTGTGTTCAGCTGTGTTGTGAGGCCCTGTATTTCCGTAATCAACAGGGTCTGTCCCGCGTTTAGCTTCTGTAGTTCAGCGAGTACAGCAGCGTTTCCCTCAGGACCAGGGTTAGTCTCAACGTCACCTGATAGCATGAGCAAGGAATGAATTACATGAGCACACTCAACGGCAATGGCGACACAGCAGTGCGGGCTCGGAAACTGCACCAAAATATAATTACTGGATTTTTTAGCGAAGAGGGCATACGATGTACTGACCTGCATCGCAAAGGTAAGCGGATTAGGTGGCTGCGCTGTGGTGCAGTCACCGAGCCCACGAAGCAGCGTCAGCGGGTGAAGCTCTTTTATACATGTTGGCATTGTTGCTGATGTCGATGTGGCCACCCATGGTACTGTGATTTCCGGTGTGTGCAGCTCTTCTGGCGGCACATCCAGTAGGAACGAGTACTCGTCGGGCGGTAGATGGCAGGAGCCCGGTTCATCCCCAGTGTACGGCAGTGCGCACACCGATGACGCCCCCGTAGACAGGCCTGCCAGGGACGGCAGCAGCAGGCTGGCAAATGCGAGGACGGTCGTCTGCATCGCAAAGGTAAGTGGATTAGGTGGCTGCGCTGTGGTGCAGTCACCGAGCCCACCATTCTTTTGCTCCTGTACCATTGGCTGGCCACCTGTGAGTTCATCTGATAGCAATCAGGAGAAATCATTCGGGGCTTTTAGAATCGGAGGTAGGGATGTCCAATCGTTGGGCGCCAAAAAAAAATGAAAACGAAATGACAGGAAATATGGCACTAGCGTAGGCCTCCACTGAAAATATTGGGAAAAAGTGGCTGTGGCTCAACTCAGCTGAGCCAGGATATACAGAGCGAAAGCTCTGTTAAGCATAGTTAGACACGGTTTATCTTTAATTGGTTCATCTTTATTGTGTCAAGAGTTCGGCGAGTGTAAATCAAGTGATGCATTACGTGCCACAAGTGCAAAAGCGAGCGACGCAGAGCGGCGGTCGGCTCAGCTGCGGACGTGACTGCCAAGCGTAAGAGCGAATCACGAGACACATCATCGGGAAAAATTCATCATCATCCTGACTACGCCCACTGCGGGACAAAGGCCTCTCCCATGTCTCTCCAATTAACCCTGTCCTATGCCGTGGCCGCCCTATAACCCCGCAAACTTCTTAATCTCACCCGCCCGCCTAACTTTCTTCAAGAGGGGCAAAATTTCTTGCGCCCACTTTGAAGCTCAGTGGTGGTGCAAACAAAGAAATCTGGAAATTTTGTAGGAACTATGACCAATGTGCAAATTTTATGCGCCGAAACTAAAAAAGTAGTGTAATTTTCATTACTATTGTGAATTAATTGTAATGCAATGCCATTACTTTTTGCGAGAAGTAATGTGAAATGTAATTTAATTATTTTCGTGGAATTTCTGGGAAAGTAATTAGTAAGGAGGTTTAATTACTTTTCAAAACCAATTTTGCCATTTATGCTTTTCGCTCTAAATGTGCACAAGGCGCAACGTATGCTTACCGTGAATGAGACCAAAAGCAGCAATGAGGAAGAGGACGCCATCAGCGAGGAAGCAGACGCAGACAGAAGCGGCCCCGAGAGGAGTGCAGACGAGCAGCACGCTCCGGCATGAGAAACGCCGGCACAGGTATCCCATGCCGGGGGCTGGAAGGAGGCACAGAAACAGCAAGTATGTACGAGAACTTTCGACGTACAGTCCTCAGATTTATTAGCCTGAACACGGGAACACGTATCGCGCTGTGAAGGCAGCGAATCCTGGTGTGCGCTGGGAATGATGTTAGGTGAGGGATTGGCGCGGCTACGGCTTTTAGACGAGCGGGTACATTTCCATCCAGCGCCCGCGCGCTGCAGACGCGGCGGCCCGAGCACTCATTCACCGGGCGTTCCCATTGGCTCCTGAGCACCTGGAACCTGAAGGTAGCTACTTACTCTCCTTCAAAGCTATCACATCCTATTACAAGGATAGGTATCGCCTCTACCCGGCCCCTGCAAAGGGACTGGGGAAAGCAGACGAACGCGTTCTACTCCGATTATTCACGAACACAATGCTGTGCCCGGCAGTACTAAAACACTTCGATCCCGCGTTCACTGGCAGGTGCAAACACTGTGGGGAGGTGGCTGATACCTACCACATGGTTTGGGCTTGCCAGCGCAACTCAGCTCTCTCCCCCCACCCCAACCCTACCAGAGAGGATTGGGAGGCGGCCCTGCTTGGCTGTTCGGACCTTCAGTCCCAAAAGGCTTTGGTCAAGAGGGCTAAGCTGGCGGCTTCGACCAATGGGGTCCCGGAATAAGGACTCCACCCATTGCGGGGCTCTTTAAAGAGCCTCACCTCTTTCATTAAATAAAGGCTTTTCACCACCACCACCGTCGACACCACACGACAACTGATGACATAGCCGCGGATAATGAACGGGAGCCTGGCTACGTTGGTAAAGGCGCTTTCGAGCCACCAATCCAGCACGCTTTCCGTCAGGACAACAGTGTCGAGATCTTTTGAGAACACCTTTGCTTCCGAGAGGAGCGAGAAATGAACTGAGCAAGAAAACAGGATTGCTGAAAATCAGAATGCAGAGGCTCTATATATCTTTATCGAAGAACGAAACACGAAAGAAAGCGTGCCGTGCGCAGCGCGCACAGCCGGCGGGCCAGGATAATCGAGGAGAAAAGTGCGGAAGTGGACGAGAGTGTCGCTACCTTCAATATCAAGGGGCGTTAATCTCGACAACAGGCACGGGCTGTCATATGGTGACGACGGACAGTTCTGCCGCTGCTTCCGTGGTCCCTCCACTTTTGCTCATGCCTGTGCTTGGTTAATGCCTGCACCTTTCACCGCAAGACAAGCATTACACTCATGCAGATGGGTGTACGCAATGCTGTCATGGTTATTACCTCGGATAGTTTGGGAGTTTAGGTTCTCTAAGGGATCGTCCCGTGCAGGGATGAACGAAGGGAACACCGGTGAAAGCGCTTGTCCTTACTTTTCCATTTTTCTTTGCGCTGCGCTTTAGAAGATAGGCTTTAGAGAGTTTTTATATGCTTGTGTGCCACGTAAAGAACTAAACGCTAATGCACATATATAGTTGTAAAAGTACTGCACGCACCTCCTATGCCGATGAGGCTCCCGCTGACCACGAGCGGCCACGACGCCTGCTTCCTGGTGACACCGAAGGCTTCGATGATCCCGTAGAAGATGACGCCTGCCGCCTGTTGGCCCATCAGAATTCCGCACAGGACCCAGCCGAGGAAGCCCGCGGTGATCCAGCTCCAACGAGAGTCGACGCCGAACAGCGGGTCTTGCTTCAAGGAGGCCTCGCTGCGCGCCATCCCTGCGTCATTCAGTATGACGAGGTTTAACACGGCACAGAGCTGGCCTAGCTCACTGCAGACCCCAAAACGAGACTGTAGGACAACGCAGGCGAACGAAGTCGCCAGTACACAGCACTGCACTTGGTTTATCTATGCTATTCCAAAATTTAGCGCGTCTGTGCGCTTTGGATCCAGTATAACTTCAGTGGCCGCGTGTTACCTCTCTGCATGACGGCCAAGGTGTTTTCTTCGGACTGTTGACACCTCTGGGCAGTCGTATGCAGTGTTGTACAACCACAGGAAAGCGTCAAGGCCTGTCGTGTGGCCTCGAATGCGCGGCACGTGGAATGCTTCGCGTTCAGGCCCCGCGGCGGCTCTTTGGGCCAGCTTTTTTTTTTTGTACCTACTTCTCGCTGCTTGATAACGCACGACGACTGCATTAAGCAATGTTTCCGTTGCTATCCGCTTTACCGCGGCTGCTGGCTCTGTCCTGATGGGGCGAGCCGTGCCAAATGCAGGGCTGACCTTTGCGGCAATCACTGAATATATTTTTCACCCTCTCAACATTTTCGTTAGAATTCCAGCTCTTGGCTCGGGATTTGATGTTTGCAGTTATTTCGGGAGACATGCAGATGCTTATCTGAACAAATTGCGTGGACGTAATTGACTATGAAACAAAAACAAAGAAAAACCCTCACCACAAATATTAACACGAGCCTGCGTGAAATTACTTGTTTCCGAATGACAGAGTAACTGAAAAAAAAAAATCGAAACCGATTAGTTCGCAGTTGTGCACACCAGTTTTTTGCATTAATTCGAAAATGAACTCAGAGAGTGAAACTTTCGTTTTTATTAACTTGCTCTGATCAAAGCAAATTTTAATATCAATGTCGACATCTGAATGACGCAAGGGATGGCATCCAGTAAAACTAATTTCCAAGTCACAAGTTATTTTTGCCAATTTCCACTTTGCCCATTCAGTCCCGAACCATGAGTCAAATGAGAGCAACGGCTGAATATGCATGGCGTACATGATATCGACGGTGGCTCATAGAGTGTCATCACTAGACGGGCATCCATATGGGCTACTTTCCTACATGATTTCCTATTTTAAATATCTGCTGTGGCGCCGTCAGGAGGGAAAGTAAACCGCAGATACACGCGAGGAACTCTGAGCATAACTGCTGCAGAAATGCATTCGCGTCTATTGATCATTGTGGCTCACATATTCTCTGGATACCATCTCCTTGCCCCGTCCACTAATAATTCTTCCTCTCCTTCGTCTCCATCTTCGTCCAGTCCCACCTGGAAAATACGGGTAACATACGCGACCATGCATTGAGTTACTCTTATGACGACATCGGTGGTCGTTGTAGTTAATCACGTGACCTTGCCCTGGACTGGTCAGATATTTAGGGGAGTAGATTTGTAATAAGGAAGTAATTACTCATTGTCATCCACCCAAGCGCACCCATACGGCTACAAATGAAGGATATACAGCAGCTTTCTGAGAAACTTCATCGTTAGATCGTAACATTTGACCAACACTGTTTCCACGTCGACTTATTGATCAATTAGTTCTCGCCTTACCATAATCTTGCGTTTCAGTTAGCTTTGTTGGTAGAGCTTCTGCTCCGATAAAACGGTGGTCCTGGGTTCGAGACCCGCACCAGGACGAATTTTTCTTTGACTACGAAGTTTCTGAGAAATCTGTATAGCTTTTCTTTGTAGCCGTGTGGCTGCGCTTGGTTGGATGCCAATGAATAATTACTCCCTTATTGACCTGGACTGTTACCTAGGTGAGGTGTGCAGCGCGAAAAGCGTCGTCGCGAAAATCTGGCACCCAAGCCTGAGAATGCATTTCTGACTTGAAAAAGAAACTGCCTATTTCTTTGCTATTGCTAGCAAAGGGCGTTAAGAATGCTCTGCGCATGTGAGGAATTTTGCTCAACAGAAGTTTCTAAAAAGTACGGCTCGCCTGCCAGCTTTCTTCTTTTGCTTGGTGCAGTAAGTTTTGAACAGCATACTCCGGATTTCACAACTTTACTAGACTGGCTTCTTAAAAGATTGTAACCAGCACCTCTTTCTTCTTTCACTCACACTTTCCTCCATTCTCTCACAGCGCGGTCCGCCGAGATGTCGGACAATTCCTGCGCCATTTTCTTTTCCTCAAAAACCTAAAAAACCACTTGGGCCACGTTTCGGTTGAGGCCAAACACGAAAAGCCGCCCGTGTGCTGTGGGACGTCAGTGCACGTTAAGAGTCGCCAGGTGGTCAAAATAATTCCGGAGCCCTCCACTGCCTTTCTTCTTTCACTCCCTCCTTTATCCCTTCCTTACGGCGCGGTTCGGGTGTCCATTAAGATATGTGAAACAGTTACTACACCATTTACCTTCCTGAAAACCATTTTTTTTTCATATTTAACGTGCACTGACATCGCATAGCACACGGGTGCCTTTGTGTTTCGCCTCCATTGCAATGCGGTCCCCGCGGGTCGGTTCGAACCCAGGAACTAGCTCAATGGCCAAGCGCCCTAACCGCTGAACCATTGCGGCCAAGAGTGCATTTCTGCATTAAAAACATAGTTAAATCCGTGTACGGGAAAAGATCAGTGTCGGCAAGCGCCACAATACTAGAGCGACATATGGCGACATGCGCGCTCTAATCCGGGTCGTGGTCACGCCAAACCTCCCAAAGTCACATGATCAACAGCAGCTCCGGAATGTTGCGTACTGTAGTGAGGCGCACAGTAAGTATGCGCACCGACGGCGACGCGAGGCATCCTCTGCTTATCGGCTTATCGCGCTTCGGATAACGAAAGAAAGTTATGCTGGACGAGCTACAACCGCTGCCACGCCGCTCGACTCAAGGGCCTCTTGTTCCTTATCTAGAGCAATACAAACGCGGTCGCGGTCGCACTGATTGCGACGCCCACAGCCCAGCACACGTAGCTACCGTTGCTACTACCGGCATGTGGGGTGACGCCTATGCTACTAGCTGGGTGACTCACGGCCTTGGCCACAAACAGCGCGCTGGATGCGAGAACGATTGGCATGACAAGGTGACCCCCGTCCGCACAGTACAGATTTCCCCCGCCCTAAGCAGTCAGCACAGTATCGGCATATAGCCCTCTTGCGCTCCTCGTTATCAGCAATTCGCTCTCTGTTTTCTGAAGAAACGACGCAATCAAACCACGTGCGCCGCGCTGTTCATCTACTCGCTGCGTCAGTCTGGAGAGTATCGTACCAGAACGCAGCTGTCACAGCTCTCATTGGAGCTGACAGCAGGCGCAAGCAGGAACTGCGCTCCATGTATGCCTCAAAATAATGAAAACTCGCATATACTGCGGCGAGGACATTCTTTCAGTTGGGTCGAGAGGGGAGCGAGCCAGCACCAGGAGCATGGAGAGGCACGCCCCTTTCGACGCCCGTCGCGGCGCGGCGCTGGGCACGCAGCCGCTCTAGAGTACCTCAATGCCAGCGCCGGGGCAGAGACAACTTCAGCGGCGCCGCCATATTGAATCACACGCGTTTGTAACGGCGCCGTTCATGCTCTCGGCGCGCTTCAAAGTGCTTTAACTTGAACGGCCTTTTGCAGCGAGAGCTACACTGGGCTACCAGTCGAGCATTTCGCGGTACATGGGAGAGGGCAGTTGTGATTCAATGTGGCGGCGTCGCTTAAGTTGTCTCCACCCTGAACGGCGTCTCTAGCATTGACGGAATCCGAACGTACACCGCGGAAGTGTTCATCGAGTTGCCGCTATCGGAGCAACCGGGAGCAACGCGCCAAGCGCACGGACCGTCGACCGCCACCTTCCTTGTCACCCTCATATAAACACGGAGCAGACGACGTCTCACGATACAAACGCCGCTTCTCAAGGTGCTACGCAGGAGGCCCATCGCGGCATTCCTATGCACTGCACGTATGTAGCCTACACAGGAATCGTACGTGCACCTGACCCTCGGGCTGCGAGTCAGGCAAGCTAGCTCTAAGCCACGCAGGCATGTTCGTCCGGCTTGGTTAAAGCGTGGCTTTATATGTATGTCGTGCGGTCTTTGCCATGTTGATTGTGACTGTGAAAGAGGAAACAGAGTCCGTCATGATGCATGACGAGGATGCTTAAATAAATGAAAAAAAAGTTCGCTGATCTAATGAAATCTAGGAGTGAACGATGATGTGGTCCATGCGTACAAGCGGTATATGAATCCGGATTGTTCGGTGAAAGACCCGCTGCCTGCCGCCAGGTGCCGAATTGTCGTCGGCTTCAGCCGTCACTTCAGTGCCGGGCAAACCCACAGCAGGTGGTGAATATCGGTCTCAGTATCTGTGTTCTTGCAGACTGGACAACCGGGGCGGGGATATAAACCCTGAAATTGCGGCCACTTTCGTGTCACGGCTGGAGTTAGGGCAACCCCGACCCGGATCCTCCTTAGCGAAACCTCCTCTGCACGGGTAAAACCGCGGGGAAGGGTTACCGCACACGGAGGGATTAGAGCACGTGTGCGGCGCCGGAGGTGTTCCTTTCTTGTTAAAAGTTGGGTGGTGTCATACAGAGTAATTTTTTTGGCATATAATTTTGAACACTCTCACATACTACTTGTCACTTCCGAGTATTATGTGTCTGCAATATGTCCGTGTCACTGTTTTTTTTTTGCTTTCTGCTAAAACATGCAAAACTCGCGTTTGCTTGCCTATTAAAGCTGCTTATTTTTTTTTAAAGCGAAAGCTTCATTCACTACGCCAGTCAGCTCGAGCCGTCAGTGTGGCACGTAGTCTCACCTTGAGGAGGTTTAGAGGTCAAACTTCTGTGTGCAGCTTAATAATAATAATAATAATAATAATAATAATAATAATAATAATAATAATAATAATAATAATAATAATAATAATAATAATAATAGGTTTTTGGGGAAAGGAAATGGTGCAGTATCTGTCTCATATATAGTTGGACACGTGAACCGCGCCGTAAGGGGAGGGATAAAGGAGAAAGTGAAAGAAGAAAGGAAGAAAGAGGTGCCGTAGAGGAGGGCTCCGGCATAATTTCGACCACCTGGGTATCTTTAACGTGCACTGAGATCGCACAGCACACGGGCGCCTTAGCGTTTTGCCTCCATAAAAACGCACCCACCCATGTGAGTTTTGAGCAGTCACGTCGGTGTTGCATTTGGGTTGCAAGCCCCAAGGGTAGCGTTGGCCTGGCGGCCTGGGGCAAAGCTGGAAACATTCGAAGGTCCCGGCAAAGGATGAGTCGACTGGCAACAGAACAACTTGTTTATTCTGGCATCGCAAAAGAGCAGCCGGTCAGGGCGACCACGTTACTCGAAGGAAGGAATCGAAGGCCCTCGTTGGCGTCCGGGGCAGCTCTCTTTATATACCCTCGGAGTCGAGGGCAAGAAGGAGCGGCTTGGGATGAGTCGCACAAGACGGCGACGCATGAACATGTTCAGGCGTGACGGGCGCGTCCGCCAGGCCGGCGCCGGTCAGACCTCCTCGCCTCCCAGTTGGGGAGCTCCTCTCCCCGGCTGCCGCGCTTTGACAAGCGTGGGCAAAACATGCACACACACACACACGCACGCACGACGACACGTGGCACTGAAACCTGCCTGGACGCGCTTGGCGGGAGGCGTTGCGGCCGCGATGAACGAAGCCGCGGCGTCCGTTGCATCCGCGCCGGCTATACCGCGCGTCGAAGGCGAGACGTAACAGACCGCCCCGCCGGGAGAAGGAGATCCCGATGGTCAGGGGACTGCATCCGCTGTCCAGAGGGATGTCGCTCGATGATGCTCGTAATCGAAACCGATCGTCCCTCGACGTTGCTTGAGCGCAGCGCACAGAGAAGGCCTCGTTCTCGGGTTCAGGATCACATAGGACACTGCAAAGTCACTTCGGGAGAGTTGCCATTTTTGTGCTCGTTCCCAGCAAGCGTTAGAACTACGCCGAAACGCAACCGCTCAGTCAGCAAGCACGAGACAACCCTCACTAAGCTCTGCCAGGCTCTTTCCCCTTTTATACTACTGCCTAGTTCCTTACAGTAGTCAAGCAGCACTCAGAACGCGTCCACAAATTGGAAAATTGCACTAGAAAGCACATAATCACTTTGAAACACTAAACAAAAGCAATATGTTAAAAATCCTGCCTCAGGAAGAAAACATCAGTAACCAACAACTTTGAGGCGGATTCCTACGTTAGGGGCTTCGACTTAAGCCATCGGCGTTACCGTTGAGACTCCCCTTTTTGTAACGCACCTCAAAGGAATATTGTTGCAAAGCGAGGCTCCAGCGCAGGAGGCGGCCATTTTTGGGAGATATGGTCTGCAGCCATTGGAGAGGGCAGTGATCCGTCTCAATGATAAACCTCGAGCCGGCTAGGTAGCATGACAATTTCTGAACGGCCCACACGAGACACGCACACTCTTTCTCGGTGGCGCTGTAGGCCTGCTCACGACAGGTCAGCTTACGACTAGCATACAGGACGGGGTGTTCCACTTCTCCATTGTCCCTTTGGCACAGTACAACGCCCATGCCTCGCTCACTAGCATCGCACTGAACAACGAACCCTTTTGTGTAGTCTGGCGATCGTAGCACAGGCTGGCTTGTTAGGGCGCTCTTTAGGGCGCTGAAAGCTCTTTCCTTGGTCTCGCTCCAGACGACTGTTTGGGGCTCTGTTTTTCTTAGAGCATCCGTCAGGGGAGCCGCGATATCGGAGTACCTGGGGATGTACCTCTGATAGTAGCCGGCGACACCTAAGAACGACCGAATATCGGTCTTCGTGCGCGGTTGCGGGAAGTCTCGCACAGCGGCCACCTTTATTTCAGAGGGGCGGCGACGACCCTGTCCAATCACGTGACCGAGGTAGACAACCTCGGCCTGTGCTAATTGGCACTTGGGAGCCTTGACTGTCAAGCCCGCTTCGCGCAGGCGGGTTAGCACTGCCCGCAAGTGTGCCATATGCTCAGACCAGGAGGCGGAGAATATCGCTACGTCGTCTAAATACGGTAAAGCGAATTCTTCCTGTCCTCGCAACACTTTGTCCATGAGGCTTGAAAAGCAGTATGGCGCGTTCTTCAAACCAAAACTCAAAACTTTAGGACGGAATGTTCCCATTGGTGAAATGAACGCCGCATACCTACTAGCCTCTTCTGTAAGTGGAACCTGCCAATAACCTCTGACAAGATCTAGGGTGGAAATAAACTGAGCGCTACTAACTTTCTCAAGGCGCTCCTCGATGTTAGGGATCGGATAAATTTGATCCTTAGTGATGGAATTAAGCCTGCGGTAGTCGACGCAAGGACGAGGTTCCTTGCCCGGTACCTCAACTAAAATCAAAGGGGAGGTATAATCACTCTCACCCGCCTCAATAACACCGAGCTGTAGCATTTTCTTTACCTCAGCCTCCATAATATCGCGCTGGCGGGGTGACACCCGGTACGCCTTGGATCGTACTGGCTCTGGCGAGGTAAGTTCTATATCATGAGTAAGGACAGAAGTCCTACCAGGCCTCTCAGAGAACTGACCTTGAAACTCTTGTAAGAGTTGGTGTAGTTCGGTTCTCTGCTCAGCTGACAGCGGTGCTTTAATGATTAAGTCACTAATGACCTGATCAGTGTCTTCCCTGTTCGTCACTGAGCCTAGTCCCGGAAGCTCGACCGGAAGCTCTTCGGGAACGTTTACCATCATACACACCACTGCTTCCCGTTGTCTATAGGGTTTGAGCAGATTACAGTGGTAAACTTGCTGTGCTTTCCGCTTTCCTGGCAGACTCACCACGTAGTTAACATCCGACAGTTTTTGAACAATCCGTGCTGGGCCCTCCCACTGCACGTCGAGTTTGTTTTTTAGCGATGTGCGCAATACCATTACCTCATCGCCCACCTCAAAACGACGGGCCCTGGCTGTCCGATCATAATAAACCTTGGCCCTCTGCTGGGCCTTTGACATTGCTTCACTTGACAACTCCTGTGCCCTTCTTAAGCGTTCGAGGAGACTAAGCACGTATTCGACCACGACTGGGTCGTCGCCCCTGCCTTCCCACGAGTCTCGAAGCATGCGAAGCGGAGACCGCAGCGAGCGACCGTACACCAGCTCAGCTGGCGAAAACCCCGTAGCCGCATGCGGCGCGGTCCTTAATGCAAACATCACCCCAGGCAGACACAGCTCCCAATCACTTTGTTGCTCAAAACACAATGCTCTCAACACGCGCTTCATGACGGAGTGGAGCTTCTCAACGGAATTCGACTGTGGGTGGTACACTGAGCTGTGTAACAGCTTTACCCCACACCTTTCGAGAAAGGCTGTCGTCAAAGCGCTAGTAAACACTGTGCCCTGATCTGACTGGATTTCCGCAGGAAAACCAACTCGCGCAAATATGGACAGTAGTGCATTGACTATCTCAACTGAGCTGAGTTCTTTAAGCGGCACTGCTTCAGGGAACTTTGTCGCTGGGCAGATCACAGTTAAAATGTGTCGGTACCCCGTGGCTGTTACCGGCAGAGGTCCCACTGTATCAATAACGAGCCGTCTAAAAGGCTCCGTAATGATAGGCACCAACTTCAACGGCGCCCTCGATTTGTCCCCTGGTTTGCCAACCCGCTGACAGGTATCACATGTCCTCACAAAGGTTTCTACGTCACGAAAACACCCTGGCCAATAGTACTCTTGCAAGAGACGGTCCTTAGTCTTCTTAACTCCTAGGTGTCCGGACCACGAACCGCCATGCGACAAGCGCAACAGATCCTGACGGTAGCACTGAGGCACGATCAGCTGATCGAATTCGACTCCCCTGCGGTCTAGATACTTCCGGTACAAGACCCCACCTCTTTCCACAAAACGAACATTTTTCTTGGCGATACCTTCCTTGACATTGCAGCGCATGTTTTCTAGGCTGCCATCCTTTTTTTGCTCTGCTATCAAAGCCGACCGGCTGACTTTTAGCAACCTATTAAGTCCATCGGACGTAGGCGCGATGAGCAAATCTGCAGATAGCTCTTCTAACTTTCCCGTGTCGGGCGTTTCCTCTCCAGTACCTGGTGCCTTAAGCGCTACAGGCTCAATTTTATTCAGTTCGGACGTGCTCTGAATATCAGCTTGCTGCGCCTCCGACCCTTTTTCATTGTTCGACAACGTCGGCCCCACAACTACCGCCTTTTCAGCGAACTCCCGAACTCTCGATCTGGTTAAGGCCTGAACGCTAGCCTCACCAAACAAAAGCCCCTTCTCGCGCAGGAGGTGATCGGACCTGTTCGAAAAAAGGTACGGGTACTGGGGGGGGCAGCCTAGATGACACTACGGCCTCCGTCTCAAGTGCTCCGAAAGGTCCTTCAATAAGCACTTTTGCTACGGGCAGACACACGCTATGAGCTTCCACTGCTTGCTTGATCCATGCGCACTCGCCCGTGAACATATCGGGTTCTACGTAAGAGGGGTGAACTACATCCATTGTAGCTGCGGAATCACGAAGCACTCGGCACTCTTTCCCGTTCACGAGGAAGTCTCGCATGTAAGGCTCGAGAAGCTTCATGTTCTCGTCAGTGCTACATAATGACAAACACACGACTTCTCTTTTTGTTTCTGGACACTGCGCCGAAAAGTGACCCGGCTTCTGGCACGTATAACACACGCGCGCTTGCCTCCTCTCGAACCGCTTTCTGCGTTCGGCTTCGGCTGCCGCCGTCTCCTTACGTTCGGTCGGACTGCTTTCACTCGCATCCGCACTACGCGTGTCCCCCCTTGCTCTCATGGGTGTGAACTTCGGCCTCTCAGACTTGGAGCCAAATTCACCCTTTTGACCGTCCTTAGCTCCGCGAGCCCGACGCGTCACAAACTCCTCGGCTAGCTCGGCGGCTTTAGCCACTGTACTAACGTCTGGCCTATCCAAGACCCAGTACCGCACGTTCTCAGGTAACCGACTATAAAACTGTTCCAGCCCGAAACACTGCAGAATTTTCTCGTGGTCACCAAACGCTTTCTCTTCTTTGAGCCACTCCTGCATGTTTGACATAAGCCTGTAGGCAAACTCTGTATATGACTCATTTCTGCCTTTTTCATTTTCCCGAAACTTCCGACGGAACGCCTCCGCTGACAGCCTGTACTTTTTTAGCAGACTCGATTTCACTTGGTCGAAATCCTCTGCCTCCTCTCTCTTCAAGCGAGCGACTACGTCGGCCGCCTCGGCGGGTAACAAAGTGAGCAAGCGCTGTGGCCACGTTTCCCGAGAGAACCCCTGCTTCTCGCACGTTCGCTCAAAGTTAACCAGGAACAAACCAATGTCCTCTCCAAGCTTAAACGGCCGCATCAGGTCAGTCATTTTGAACGATACCCGTTCTCCTGCACCGTGTGCCTGACTTCCATTACGAGCGCGTTCCATCTCTACCTCGAGACGCTTCATTTCCAAAGCGTGTTGACGGTCGCGCTCTTCTTTCTCTTTCTCTTTTTGTTCTTTACGTTCTCGCTCCTCTTTCTCTTTTTGTTCTTTACGTTCGCGCTCGTCTTTCTCTTTTTGCTCTTTACGTTCGCGCTCGTTTTTCTCTTTTTCTTTTTGTTCCCTCTCCTCAATGGTCTCAAGGCATTCCGACAGCTCGTCATCCTCAGCCTCCAACTCAAGAATAGCCCTTAGCAGTTCTGGTTTTCTGAGTTTGTCTGAGACATCCAGACCCAACTCTCTTGCAAGCTCCAGCAATTTCGGTTTGCGCAACGACTTCAAATCCATGGCTGCTCCGAATGCTGCTTTCTCTACTGCCTACTATTGTCTTGCCGCAAACTAACCCGGCAGCAACGACAACCACAATTACCAGCTCTGTTTCTGACACTAACAAAAGCCTGGCAAAACTCAGAAGAAGAAAGTCCCGCACTCACCAAACCTTGCAGCCAAGAATTCAGCGCAGTCGTTCCGCTGCAGGCAACCAGTCATCACACAGGGCTCGTTGCACTGCTCCCGGATGGTCGTTGTGCTGCTCAGCATACAGTTGACCGCATATCTTCGCTGCTGGCCTCCGTTGTCGGGATCTCACCGCTGGCAACCAGTTGTTGCATTTGGGTTGCAAGCCCCAAGGGTAGCGTTGGCCTGGCGGCCTGGGGCAAAGCTGGAAACATTCGAAGGTCCCGGCAAAGGATGAGTCGACTGGCAACAGAACAACTTGTTTATTCTGGCATCGCAAAAGAGCAGCCGGTCAGGGCGACCACGTTACTCGAAGGAAGGAATCGAAGGCCCTCGTTGGCGTCCGGGGCAGCTCTCTTTATATACCCTCGGAGTCGAGGGCAAGAAGGAGCGGCTTGGGATGAGTCGCACAAGACGGCGACGCATGAACATGTTCAGGCGTGACGGGCGCGTCCGCCAGGCCGGCGCCGGTCAGACCTCCTCGCCTCCCAGTTGGGGAGCTCCTCTCCCCGGCTGCCGCGCTTTGACAAGCGTGGGCAAAACATGCACACACACACACACGCACGCACGACGACACGTGGCACTGAAACCTGCCTGGACGCGCTTGGCGGGAGGCGTTGCGGCCGCGATGAACGAAGCCGCGGCGTCCGTTGCATCCGCGCCGGCTATACCGCGCGTCGAAGGCGAGACGTAACATCGGCCACCAAGTAACCCGTGACTAGGGTCAAGGTCAAAGTTATCCATCAATAGCAATGACGTCAAGGAGATGACGTCATAACTGAGGTGGGGTTATTCATGACGTCCCGGTGTTGAAGCGATTGCCGCTAGAGGAGAGCGGCATATATGCTCGACCGCAATCTGCCTGCGGGCAGACGCCGTTTGCAATGGATCATTAAGACAAGCATCCTGCTGTACTCGCTCGCCGAGCAGCTACGAATAACCGAAGAAATGAAGCCAAAAAGCCGTCAAGAGAAAGAACTTGTGGGGTCGCTGTGGGTGACTACAAAAAAAAAAATCCCAAACGCGACACGACGTCCATACCAGTAGTTGAAGAAAGGTTTGACCTGCATGGAAATACATTCTACACAACCCAAGACAACAACCCAATGGGTGTCGCTTCCAGCCGGATAAACCAGGGCATAACCACCAGCTAATTTTTTTTTTCTGTCACATAATGTTGCATTTTTCGAATTTACACCGAAAGCTGTCATGGTTTTCGTTTAGCGGTATAGACCTGCAACCGTGTAATCAACAGCGTCAACCGTAAGACCTTAATTATTTAGTGAATTATTTTAATTCACTCTAATGACCGCAATCTCCCCTCCATGATTAGCAAAGCGGGAGGAGACGGAAAGGTCGAGAGGGCAGTTAGTAAACAGGTGGGAGGCGGCGGATGGTCAGATCAGATTTCTCTGAATCGCATGAGCACGCTAGGATTTCTCTTACGGCTAGAGATGTCGATTCCACGGCCGAATGCAGGGCTGAGGGGCTAAACGAAACGTGTAAGATCTTTCGCTGATTAATGCGCTTAGCGCTACAATTTTTTCATCATTTGCTGCGCTACCTATTTCAATTTAGTCTTTTTGTTAGTCCCTGAAGTTTAATCCCGTATGCATTTATTGTACTCTCCTCACTAGTGACGCAGAGAAATTGTTGTTAGCTGCCTGGGGGTGACAGTCAAATATATCACATTTCGTTATTCCTCTATTACTTCTTTGATCTGAATTGCTGAGATTTTTCCTAGATTTATGTAATCCTTAGCTATACTCCCATTATTTCATCGTCCAGAGCATTAGGTCTTCAATGTAACTAATTTATAGGCCTTTTTTGCACTTTGCTTTTGTAGGCGCTCAGTCCTTGTGATCCCCTCAGTTGAATTCAAGGGCATCGTCATCGGGAATATCAGTTCAGCTGCTTTGCTCGGCAAGCTCCGTCGAACATCGTCCTGAATCCGCAGCGTAGTTGACGCCGAAAGCAGGTCTTATGTTTGGTGCAGTGGCAGCACTTATTTGATGTGTTTGGCTAAACTTAACTCACCTGTTAAAGTTTTTACAAGACTCAGACACACAGCTTTGAAGACAGGCTGAAGTTTTATGTTGATTTTGGCTCGAAGCTTCCTCTGGAACGGGGTATGACTTGAAGAGGTGGGAATTTAAGAATACGTGACTTCTGAGATGGGTTTGAATCAAGGACCATTTATGCGTAGGCACAAAAAAAAAAGTTTTTTTTTAATTCTTACATGATCACTGACTCGCATTAGAGCATGCCATGCCGAGATGATAATTTCTTGGTTAATTGATGGCACTTATGAGGCACCATGTATAGGGGCTCTTAGTATTGTTTCTTAGCCGTACTCAATACTTCGCTGCTTACGCATTGCTTACACGTTTAATAGTCTTGTAGATGGCACTGCAGCGGCTCCACAAAATGACTCAAAAGGAGTGGTCAGAACGCAATGCAGTCAAATAACAAGGCCAAGCGGTCGACGACGCAAAAAGAGGTTTATCTCATAGCAAAAATCGGAGTCGGCGCCTGAGATTGGACCCGGGCATTGCGGCCTCGGCAATCTTGCGGAGGCCGATAATCAGCACGCCGAAGAGGACGAACGTGCCCCCTAACAGGCTGAATATGTCGGGCTGCACGTTCAGGAATACGGCCTGCATGAATATGAGTTATTGGCAGAGCGCTGGGAAAAAGATAACGTTACGCTGCTTGCAAGCAGAAATATACGATATTGTGTTCACGCATTTTGAAAGGATTGAGAATCTTGCACAAATAATGGAAACGTGTCATTCATCTACATTTTGTTGAAGAGCATAGCTATTTAAATTATTGTTTTAACTAACCAGGCAAAATGCTGAAGTTGCATTGACACAAATATGTATTTTTTTCACTGCCGTGCCCGAACGGAATGCTTGGAAGCAATGGAAGTTAAGAACGTTTACAGGGCTAAATGAAGTTATTACATTACGGTACAGCAGGTTCCCAACTTACGAGCGAACACTGACACGAAGACCTCAAATTAGACATTAATAATTCAAGTTTGCACCCGCAAGAAACGAAGCTTAAAGAGAATTCCTTACCTGCATAATGAACCCGAATATGACATCCGAAGTCGTCTTGACGACGGTCACGATGGTGGCGCTTTCCATTTGTAGCGCCTTGCAGAGAAACATCTGAACGGCGAAGGTGAGATGAGAGATGAGCAGGAGATAGCCGATCTGGGAGCCGTCGTAGAATATCTTCAGGCGGCCCATGGCGACGGACACGATGGACACCAGCAGCATCGAGAGACATCCGTAGTGGAAGACCACGACGCTTCGCGAGACACCCCTCGTTGCCCGGATGCAGACGGTGATGACTCCGTTGAGGATGGTGTGGCTGAGGCCGTACGCGATGCCGATGTACTGCTCCTGCGTGAAAGAGGCCCCCGTGGTCGCG
The DNA here is from genome assembly GCF_052857255.1 of Amblyomma americanum. NCBI lineage: Eukaryota > Metazoa > Arthropoda > Arachnida > Ixodida > Ixodidae > Amblyomma > Amblyomma americanum. Next base: position 24,915,985 of record NC_135503.1, read on the forward strand.
AGAAACGGCGGCTTCACCACGAGTGCCACGCCCAGAATGGAAAGGGCCGCTGCAGCCCCCTGGGTCCAGTGGCAGGGCTCGGCCAGGAATAGGCTCGCCGTGATAGCGACCATGAGGGGGGTGAGGCAGGTGATGATCGAGGAGTCAGCGATGGTCAGGTACGAGAGGCTGGACAGTCGCAGGGCGGCGGAGCCTAATGACAGGACGGTCCTCACAAACAGCAGCGGCTGGGCGCGTTTCGGACCGAAGGGCTGCACCTCTTCCGTAGCCGCGGGTAGGATGCCGATGAAGACGCCGAACGCCATAAAGGTGAGGATTTCAAGCGAGCTGACAGTCTCCAGGCGCTTGATGATGACGTTCACCAGAGAAAGGACGGCGCTGGTGCCGCCCGCCAGGAGGATACCCAGGATGAGGGAGTGGTAGCCAGTGCCCCTCTGGAGGGTGCTGCTTTCGGTGCTGCTCGTTTCCAGAGGCATCATGGAGACGGAGCTGCGCTTGCGGACCTTCTTGAGCACGCTCGCCGCAGGTGCCAGCGTGTGGTACAGCGTCGCCAAGATGGGAAGGAGGCGGAACGAGTCCCGCTCCTTTGTGTCGCTGCTCGGAGTGCGCCGCTCGTCCGCCATCTTCCTGGAGCCGGTGACAGAACTAGGAACTATGTTGGCGTCGGCAAGCGGCGGGCTTCCATTCTTGGCGCCAGTGGATGCGGATGCTTTCGATTCGTCAGCCCGATGATCTACCAACGGTGTCGGTGTGCTCAAGTCCACAGGAATCGTCGTAACATGCTCACCTTCATTGTGACCAGTCTGGAGTTTAGGTGCGCTCTTAGCTTCATCGTCGAACACCTCGGGAGTCGGTGCTTCGTCCTCTTTCGAAAATCCGAGAAGGGCTTCGACCCCCTCTGAAGCGGTCTCCATGGAGCGAGAGGCCGTTGTCCTCGGGTAACTCGGGAAGAGTATTATAAGATCCTTCGGCGATGAAGGCGCAGCGAAGACTGAAACGTAGGAGCGCACGAGCGCATACGAGTCTTCGTCGCTTTCTGTCACTGTCCCTGGGGGGCTCGAGAGGTTTAGCTAAAGGAAAATAGTTCCTTGTTTAGCCTCTAAGTAAAAAAAAAAAAAAGAAAATTATGTTGGTACGTAGGTTTGTCATGTTTGCAAGGTTTTTGAGCGTAATGCTATGGTTAGACGGAATAATGACCCTCTGTTTTAGTTATGAACTAAAGTAGAAGTCATGGTTGCACATTCAATTATTGCGGCATTTGAGGAACAAGCGTTGGCAACATAGAGGAAGAAGGCCAAGTATGTTTGACCCACGTGGGTATACGCGCCATTAAACCTGAGGACATCATCATTGTCATGTGCCATCCAGCAAAGGACAAGAACAACAACAACAGCAGCAGCAGCATATCGTTGCTTTTATGTGGGTGGGGGATGTAAGAGAACGAGATGTAAAAAGGCCTTTATTTTGTTTTGCTGATTTATTTGTCGAAAGATACCCGCAGGTCCACGAAGTCGTTTTTGCAGAGGGGACGGGCAAATCAGTAATACATGACAAGTGCCACAGTAACATGATGAAATGTTCTAACAGCGCCGTTGCCTCCATTGAAATCTGTGCGGTCGATTTATGTGCGTGTTAAGGTGCAGTTTGAATTTTTGCATCTTGTCGCACCTCCGCCGTTTATTTACATTTGTTTGTTATGGGATGGGAAAATACGCTATCCGCACCAGCCGCGTGGCGAAGTCGATCATTTTGAGGATTCTCTAAAATTAGGGGGACCCCTATGCTCCGCCTTTACGGGTATGATGCAACAGTTTTAGTGGCTCCTTTTAGCGGTTTCTCTTCGCACACAGTCACTGTATGTTCACACAATTATCACAATTATCGCAACACAGTTTCTACATTCTTGACTTTGAACTCTTCCACGCCGCATTTTAAGCGTAAAATGTTACACTAATTAGTATTTCGCGAATTAGAACGCCTATATTCTCTCCACTAATTACCACATTACTAAGCTTCAAATTTCAAGGTTGCGTAAGTTGGCTCTGGATTTTAAAGCAGACAGACTAGTATAACACGAATAATCAAATCAAAATAAATAAAGCGGACAGCATGTTTTTTTTTCTTTCTAAGGTGTTGGAGAGGTTAGACTGGAGCGCACAGGTAACTGTTGAGCGCACTTGTTGGTTGGGAACACGTTTGAACCTTGCGAAGGACGTGTGCTTATTCCGTGTTGAGTGACGGGTGAGGTTTGGGTAGCATTGTGCTATTTTCCCTGGAGTTCTGGTAGTGTTCAGCTATTTGCTCTTTGTACGCTGCGGCGTCTTCCGCTGACGTTCGATGCGGCTAGGGGATCGAAGGCGCCTAGATGTTGGCTTCGCCGGCCCGTTGATGAAACAACTCATTTCCCTCTGTCCCAGCATGACCACGCATCCAACGCAGGGTGTTTTCAATGTTCTGACTGTGGCTATAGGGTTCTGCTGGAATGTCATGTAGGTGGGTTTCTTGTAGCCGGCACTGAACATTGCGAATGGCTTTGCTGGAGTTCGTATAAATGTTGCTGTTAATGCCCTTATGTTTAATGAGTATAGATGGTTCTTGCATGGCGCATATTATCGCGTGATTTTCTAGACTGGTGACGTTGGGAGGTTTGGAAAATGGCCCAGTTGTGTGGATGATCGGTGCTGTCTGTCCGGGTGTTTTGCTGGAGTCCTATAAATGTTGCTGTTTGTGCCCTTATGTTTAATGAGTATAGATGGTTCTTGCATGGCGCATATTATCGCGTGATTTTCTAGACTGGTTATGTTGGGAGGTTTGGAAAATGGCCCACTTGTGTGGATGATCGGTGCTGTCTGTCCGGGTGCATATATTGCATACGTGTACGAACCCGTATTAGACTGTGTAGCGTCCGTGTACATCCTTATATACTATATATCCTGTTTCTGCGGTGATGGTTTACGTGTGCTTGACATCCACCGCCGTCATAGAGATGTGACGTCATGTTTTTGGTAAGTTTGGAAATGCGATACCGCGCGGTGGCTGAGAGCATTGGCTAACTAGTGTCCGGTTGGCGGGTACGTGTAACGCCTGCTTACGTCAGGATGTCGCATCCCTGCTCCGTACTAGATAAGCGCGCCGCTTGCCTGTCTCTGTGTTGTGCTAGTTCGGCGAGAGTGAGAAGACGACAGTGTGTTGAAGTCGACGATTTGAGGTGTATATGGGTAGACCCAAAGCGGCCTTCTGAAGGGTGTTGAGTAAAAAATTCGAATTTTCTAGTCTCTGCGTGTTGGCGTGAGAAACGGGGGGGGGGGGGGGGGGGGGAGTCTGCTATGCACGAGTGCACTGACGAGCTGCGTTGCTTGTTTTTATCTTTGGCCGTGTTTTTTTCCAAGGATCCGTCGGAATAGGTGTGTGAGGTTTCGGCAGTGTTTTTGAAATTGTAAAGCGCTAGAGTTTGCACTGTTGTTGTCATGTATTATGAGTCCGATTACTGGTCACCTTGGTATCTGTTTGCATATAGGAGGGCGAGTTGCAATAGGGCGTTGGTGTTTTCGATTCATCAGGACGAGTTCCGTCTTTTCTACTGAAGGCTGGAGTCCAGCTTTGTGTAAGTGGTCCACTATGGTGTCTTTGTCGTCCTGGAGGGCTGCTTCGACGTCTCCTGGACATCCGGTTTCGCACCATAGAGTAATGTCGTCGGCCTAGAATGTGTGATGAAGGTTGGGGATTGTGAACAGCTCCTGGACAGAGCTGTCATACGTAGATTAGAGAGGAGGGCGGATCCACGGGTAATGTTCACTAGGAAGGAGAGTGACTGCGCGGCCTTGAAGCGGGCTGTCCTACCTTTGAGGAAATTGCGTATTTAATTGGACATGTTAGCGCCACAGCGTGTGTCGAGTAAAAATTTGAGTATGTGATCGTGTGAAACGTTATCAAATGCCTTTTTTACGCCTATTGTTTAGCGAGGGTGATCCTCGATGAGACGATTCTCGCTGCCGATAACAAAAGTGTCAGGCGTGTTCTTGATGCACGACGCTGCGCCAGCCGTACTGGGCGATTTTCGTTGCTGCGCTGACGTCATTGTGCTAATCTTTTCATCGCGACTGCGCATTGTAGAAGTTCCTTGGGGCATTATTGCACAGCAGGAATGAGCCGCCTGAAAGAATTGGCAGTGGAAGGGTTCAAGGGTAAACCCTGCCGAAGTCGCGACAGGCCGATGCATTCGATAATCCAGAGTTGATAGAAAACATGCTCGATGACACGGAACTTGCTTGTTGCTGGATCCGCATTCATGAGCGTGACACAGCAACCTAAGACAAAATGCATACTCTGCAGTGTGCTTTAAAATGTTGCATTTCGCATATTATCTGCGCTAGAAGCAGCCTAAAGAGAAAGGTGTTATTTTTCAGAGTGCGCGCACATTCTTGCCCGACGCTCTTGTATCTATGCCAAGAAAAGCACACGCAGCTTTTTTTTCGCTGTTTCTAGCTCCCTGCGCGATTATCTACCAGAAGATCTTTGTAATCAGTTAACTCTATCGTTTGTCGGCTGCCATGTAGATCAAAGACGGAAATTGTCTCTATCGGCGTGCATTTATCGTAGATAAGCACATCTCTAGCAACCATGTGCAGTACTCGCACAGTCGACGCTCTACCACTAACAGTGCCAACTCGTTCTGACCCCTGCACCACTTTTATCCCGTTTACTCGCGAAAAGGCCGATTATGCCAGATGAGAACACTGCTGGTGGGCCTGGCAAGATTATTTCATCCTGGCACAGCACAGCTGCCTTCGGCGGTGTGGTGAGTCGTAGTTCTTGACCGGCTTTATACTTCTTATCGGGATTATCCAAGAGTTTCTCTGCAACAAGAAGTATGTACGAGTTCGGTAGCCTTTGAATCCCGATAGATGTGGCCTGGCTTGCGTTCTGGAACCGTCCGTTTGAGCGGCGAAACGGAAGAAGAGGCCATTGAGTGAAAAACTGGCTGCTTAGTAGTTCCGTCGAACCATTCTGAGCCACACGACAAGCAGACGATGTTCATTTGTCAAAGATGCTGGGAGACGTTTTCGACGGCGATAAAGCTTCTGTGGCACCGAAAGGAATCTGAGTGTGCCTATTGTTACTCTCGGATGCGGTCAAGAATCCGGAGAGAGCTGCTCTCGAAGAAGCTAGCGGATGCGGACGCCCCACAAGCGCCTGAATGCCCTGTTGATGTCGACGCAGAGAACGATCGCATCTCGAAAGAAACGTCGCGAAAGAGGCCATGCATCCAAGCGCGGTCTTGGGAGCGGGACCAGCAGCGCGTGGAAACAAATACAGAAACCGAGGGGGAGCCGGCAAGAGGAAGTGCTCCACGGCGTTCGACGCCATATCGATTACGCTCCCGGCGCTCGGAGGTGGACAAGGAGGGTTAGCTACGCTTTCCGAGTCGGATTTGCGGCCACGGGCCCCGCGGCTGGCAGTAGTCAGGTTCCTCACGACATCCCGTGACGATGGCCGCTGACACCGACTGAGCAGATGCCACCTCGAACAACACACTGACGCCGAGAAACGCCGGGAGCTAGTCTTCAGCTATCTGTGATGCGCTTGTGGCGCGACCGTTGGAAAAAAAAAAAACATGCGAAAATGTGAGCCGAGCAAGTCTTGCTACTGTCCGAGCGAAGCTGGGGAAACATCGCCGTGCAGATGAAGCTGACGTAACTGCGTGTGGGTTCGCGATTCCTTTTGCCACACCGGTGCTGCCAGACAAGACTGAACCGACCCAGTCGTCGAAGGCGATAAACTCATGTTTCTGAAAAGTGGCCCTGATAAGGCGAAGGACTGGAAGTGATAGTTTGCTGGACGAGGGAAGTTTTAGTTTGTAATTTCAATGGTAAATCGCGCCCTAGAAATGCGGTGCGGTTCCATCTCCATTGTTGTTCACATTGCCGTAGCTGCGAATATACCGGGCGTACAAATACTATACTGCATGAGAAATACTTACTGCGGAGTTACTTAATGGGCCTCCACACCTGCGATGGACACAATAAGAGCATCGTGCACTAATTTTTACAGTAGAAAATTCTTCGTGCGACAGGTTAATTCTGATCTTCCCAGAAAATGAAAAGACCGGCCCGATAGGAGGTTATTTCGGATACAGCCGAAGGCACCAATGCACTATTTTCCTCAGTGTTTTTTTTTTCAGCTTTTTCTTCTCAGTTTAACTGCATCGCGTCATTTCATTGAAACAGTCGCCTAGCGCAAACGACACAAGTGTCATGTCACGTCATAGTGCAAGAGTGCCGTCAGAAGCAGCGGGAGGTGAAGTTCTGCATCCAGAATACTCCGGGCACTGTACAAGTAACAGCCGGTCGCTCGATCAAAGAAGCACTCTATCGCTACCATAAAATGTACGGGAATGCCAAAGATGACGTCAGACCGTCTTATAAAACACCTGCCGCATCCGTCATCGTCATCAGCCTACCTACGTTCCCATCAGGACGAGGGCCTCTTCCAGTTCCTGCCCCAGCAGGGGCACCTTATCGCCGCAAGCTTCGTAATCCCTCTGACCACCTAAATTTCCTGCCGCCCCCTGCTACTGTTGTCTTCTATACTGAAGTCTAGTTCGTGGCCTTTCACGAGCATGGGTTACCTTGCCTTCGCATTTAGATGCCATGACAATGCCGATTTCGTCTTGATTTCGACTAGTGTCCGTGGTGTCCACAGTGTTCATATCTAGTGCGGGTAGAAGAACTTCTAGGGCAAGGCTAATAATAATCCTGAAATAAAATAAGGGGCCAGGAAAATAAATGGCTGTGGTTTAGCTCGGGTTAAGCCTGGAGTGACGCGATAGCTACAGCTGGCCGAGTGGAACTTGCTCAGTTGAATTGCAAAGTCGGTCTTTCGCCGCTCCCTTTCGCTGGGCGTTCATTGATCTTCGTCCCACTTGACACGCCGCATGCGCACAGCTGTTTGTCACGTGACCAACGGCCCCACCATGTGGTCAACCCACGTGACCAACGGCGCCGTCACGGAGCTCAAGTGGTGTCACGCTGAAGGGTCGAAGAGGTGGCGTATAGTGTAGCTATCGCTACAAAAAACTGCAGTATTTCGGGGTGCGTCCTTTTACATCAGCCCTCGTCTCACTATTTTTTCTTGAGTAATGTGCGAAAGGATGTTCGACAAACACTGAAGTTGTGAGTGGTTGTGAATATATGCTCCGTCCGAATGAATTTCGCGCTGTGCTTGTCGATTTGCAGCGACATGAGATTATTCCTAGCCATTAAACGAGGCACAAGAAGCGTACGCTGTTCTTGTGCGTTCTTCGCGGGCGGGAAGTTCGTGCACTATTTGCGAAATATTTGGAAGTATTTCTTTCTCCCGGAGTGTCAAACGTGAATAAATTTCGCCGCTGCTTGCACTGCGGCTAACGTACATTCGTCTTATTATTCCTTGGTATCCTGGTCAGTTTTACGGAACTTTATCATTGGTTTCTTTTATTTTTTTATTATGCTGATTCTGTTTATCACAAAGTGCATGACAGGGACTAGACCTTGACGAAAACGTTCTTTCTGATATGGATAGGTGCTGTCTATAAGCAGATTAACTTAACTTCGATCAAAGCTTAACTTCAGTCTAATATCGTCGCCAGATGTGCCGGTGACCCAGAAAAGCAAAGCCATGAGCAAAGCAGGCTAAACACATGCTTTCGCAAGTTTGCTCTATTTTACTACGTTAAAACCCTATCAATTTTTTCTGTTCTGTACGGTCTTCTTTTGTTTTTATGTTTATTTTCACTATAAAGAAATGAATGTAAACTAGATTTTGAGCGCACTTTTGTCAAACGTGGCATTCCAGAAAAGCAGGTGCTTCGCGAATTGAACATTTATTTTGCTGTATATAAAAACAAACCGCCCCTTGGCACATCATTAAGCTCGTTCCGGGCTTCTTGTGAGCCCATTGTTACGGCACACAGCAGCGGCCGTCGCTCCCAGCTTGGCACCGTCGGCTAAAAAATGTAAATTACGAGCAGGTGTCATTCTGATAAACCTCATACCAAACTGCACGAGGAGGCAAAACGCGCGAAAGCAGCGAGGCGACGAAATTACTAACAAGGACAACATGCTTTTACGCATCTCGCACGGGGAACATTGGGGCATCACATAGAATACTAAAGCATGAAGAGACCTCCCAATGGTTTTCAAGCATTCCTCCATTTCTCGACGTTATTCTTTGCCCCCTCAAAGCTAGGTGGACAGCTGACTATGCCTACACGTTTGGTTCGGCAAAAAAATGTTTGGTACAGGGGCGGCTACAACGCGAACTCCCAGCCATACATTCACAGATTGCCTCCTGGGCGGACTGAGGAAAAATGGACAAATGCGGTGGTGCAGAGCGTGTTTTCAATATCTCAGACGACGGAATTTTCGGCTTTGAAGCTCCTGGTTTAAGAGCTTTCAGTCGACGCTTTACTGCGCGTTTAGTCGCCACGTCACATGACTAGCACATGTAAGCTGTATGCAACGATAATTGGTACGACACCACTCGCGACGCTTTACGTCAATCAGTTGCGTATCATTGTTTGCTACGAATGTCGGGAAAACTGGCGCCACATGGCGGGTCGGCCAGTGGCGAGTATACATAGACGAACGACATGTATAGGATTGTATGAAGTGGTGGTGCTCGGCTGGCTGTGCGCGTCATATGACCGCTTGATGATGTCATCCCATTCTAACCATCGCTGGGATTCTCTCTACCACCATACCCCGCATTCTGCATACGAGACGGGTGCTCATACCACTAGGCCGCAGCCTTAGCTAGCTTCAAAGGGCAGGGCTCTGCCTTTCAAAGAGCGCTTTGTCCTGTTCAGGTTCCGGCTAACCGAAATCTGACTGTAGCTATATGTGAGAAATAGCCCCAACAGCGTTCGATTTCGAACTGCCTCAATTTATTGCGCCGCTCATGTTGCTGCTCCGCACGTGCCTTTTGTGCCTTACCGTGACATTTTGTGCACACAAAAGTAATCGCCATCAATGGCATGAACCAACATGTGGCAGTCTCTAGGAAGCGAAAGCACCAGTCAATACTCCTTCGTCTCCATAAGTATTAACCAGAGTCTGTAAGTCTTCCTGGCTATCAGTTAATAGTACAGTATCGTCAGCATACACTGAACACGGAATCCTCTGCTCTGTGAAGATTCCACATCATTTGTACGTAATATTATAACCTATATTACACTCTTGTCACCGTCTTTCCACATTTATCATATAAACCATGAGCAGCAGCTGCGATAGCGGACAGATCTGTACATTTAAGCCGTGATTGGGGTCGTGCGGAGGCCCAGGGAGCCTGCGTGCCTCGAATCTTTGCGTTCCCCTGCGCTTCGATTTGCTACAGCAATTTCGACTACTGAAGGCTACAGTACGCTATAGCGGGACGGGCACTTGTGTAATTGGTCTCTGTAGAGTACAAATCGACGCTGTGATGATGTCATATTCTGCTGCAGTCACGAAAGCAGGCAACACTGCACAAAAACCACCCCCAGCGCGGCTCCCATTTATGAAAGCATACTCGATATGATTGTAAGTGTACACCTTGAGCTAAACGCTGTGTTAACGCGAAGAGAGACTCCAAAGCCATATGGTACATTTTAATGACAAACAGGAAAGGTGCGATTCACAGTTAGACAAGGAGTGAATTGAGACAAATGGAAAAGTCTAGGAGATTGGCGAAAAGTTAGTGAAAGGCTTGACAAAGCCCCATCCCTTTTCCCACATTCAAAATTTGGCACTTGATCATAATGAATGGCAAAGCAGAAACAGCAACAATAGAGCGCACAAAGCCCAGTTCATCCGACACTTTCAACACGTCACTTCGAAGAGCAGAGAACACAAGCATGAGACACTATGAATAAAACACAATGAAATATGCACCACAAGATACTTTACATAATAAATGTAACAGTATGATGAATTTAAATTTGCAACGACAGTAAATAATCACAAATTTAGGTATTCAAACCTGTGGTAGATGTATTTTTTTCTCGAGTAACTGTCTTACGCAAGGATGTTTGTTTAAAAACACGGGGATTTTAAAGGTACTCTTTAGGATATGATAAGATAGTTCATGTTACATGACACAACATTCACTCCGGTGCCTCTACTGGGGAGCATTGCCATCAGGATTGCCATACTTGAGAAACATAAGGATCTTCGCGCCTTCCAAAACAGTCGGGTCTACTTCGCCACAAGAAGTGACACACGCGTCACCTAAGCCGTGGTGATCAGCACAGCGCACTGCAGAGACCGACGAAGGCGTATCGAGGCCTGGACCGTCGGTTTCTTCTCCAGTTATCACGAAGCACTTGCGAAGGACACCCACAGGCCAGGCATGGGAGAAACTCGGAAGATTATAGGTGATTTCGTAATCAGAGAAGGGGGAACTTCGAGCACTGACGACCGCTTGGGCATTCAACTGATCCAACGAATCTACCGAGGCATGGGCAGCTGCGGGCCAGGGGCACTTCTCATGGTTCTCCACTATCGATGCCTGTGGAGTCATGAAAAGGCCTTGGGAAAGGAATCCTATAAATGCAGCCTCACCCGTACTCGCTTTGCCAGGGTCACCAGTGTAGACGCCTGTTTCTCCTATCTTCCGCTCTTCCAAGGGCAGTGCAGTGCCTTGGTGTGCTCTCCGAGCTGTGGCCATCTCCTTGCAACGCTTCGATGATTCTTGGTGGCGCCGTAGGTTGAACGCTGTCGAGAGCCTATTTGAGCAGGTGGTGCAAACGAACCGCTTTTGGGGGTCGTGCGACACCAGGTGACATTCCATGTCCCCTTCGCGATGGAATACTTTGTTGCAGCCTTGCTTCAGGCAGCGGTACTCTCCGCTGGCATGGTCGAGCAACTTGTGCTGATTGAACTTGTAGAGAGTCGAGAACTCTTGTCCGCAGCAAGCGAAGGAACGGCTGGGCATATGAAGAGACCTGTAGTGGCGCGTGTAGTTTGAGGTACGGTCCGTGACATACCGGCACTCGCCGCACTTGTGAAAGTGGCCGCGGCGCACTGGCGAAGGCACATCACGCATGACAAGGTCTCTTGCTGGTGCGGCGATGTCTCCGACGTAACGAATCGAGGTCATGATGGCTGGAGAAATGCAGGGACCAGGCAGTTACACCAGCAACGTCAGTCGGACTTGTGGCTAGGGAGCCGGCCTATATATGTACGCAACACAATTTCGTGTGCTGATTTAACAGTGCATGGAGCTCAAGTGATCTGTGCTGGAACAACGCAAAAGACTTTTTTTACTGTCTCTTATCTCCACGAAGTAGCGAGCGAGCGAGCGAGTGAGCGAGATTTCAAGTGCGTCGGGGCTTATCTTCCCTCCCGCGGTTTTTTTAGCGACGCAACGGGAGCCAGCAAAGCGACTTGCCTCACAAACAAATGATTTATCTGCTTTGTAACGAAACTCTGTGCCAAGCGTTTGTATCACCCCTTGCGTTTTCATTGCAACTAGAAAAGCCTGCCTCCGTATATCAGGAGCGCTGTTATCAGTGTATCAGGAAGCTGATATACTGATATCAGTGTATCAGGAAGCTGAGGCCATGCCGTTCGACCATCATTGCGCCGACGCATTGTATCGGCGATGCTTCTCAAACGTCTTGCTCGATTTCGTTAATCTTGTCGGTAGAAAGCAGGGCCTAAATAGAAAGGGAGGAGGCGGAAACGTTGCATATATGCAACTTTATAGTTATACTTAGGTTTCGAAACTCTCGAAGCGCCCATGAGGAGCCGAAATCAGAATTTTTATCTTTTACTTCATTCAACAAGCCAGTTATCAAAATTTTAGACCTTATGATTTTCCTTGTGATTACATTCTTGTAGTGATTACCCTCTGATTACCTCTTCGAGGGATAAACGCCGTAACCAGAAACAAGATTTCCGAGCAGGGTGGGTTGCAGTCGGTCAAGCTGGCCGAGCCAGTCCATGCGTCATATCGGCTCGTTCGGACTGTGCGTGTTCTGCGACGCGCTTGGTTTTTTCTGCGTGACCTGCGAAAAGAAGATTATATATATATATATATATATATATATATATATATATATATATATATATATATATATATATATATATATATATATATATATATATTAGAAGATAACGTAGAGGAAAATGAGGGGCTCGATTGACAAACATGAAGGGAGCGAACAGTCACCGAAGCCAAGGTGTATAGGGGAATGTTTAATTTTTTTACGCGTGTTGTGCATATCAGTGGGATAATAATACTTAGATTAATCTATCGCTTAAATAGAATTACTTATAAAGCAGCAGAAAAAACAACTATGCCGCCGGTGGGATCCGAACCCACGACCTCCGATTATCGCGTACGGTGCTCTACCAAATGAGCTACGGCGACGGCTGTCCAATCTGCTGCTCTCGTGGGTATTTAAGTTTATTGGGTGTAAGCGAACCTTGAGTGTGTTCACCAGCGCAACCCTCGTCCGCAGCGGCGGACGTAGCACGTTCTGTAATACCGCGAGTGTGATGTGGAACGTCATCTTACCGCGAGGGCGGGAACTATATGGCACCCTGGCACCCTTTAACTATATGGCACCGTTTAATGACAGACAGGAAAGGTGCGATTCAGTTAAATAAGAATTTCATCGAGACAAGTGGCAACAAATATGCACAAGGCAAGTTATATCATTAATTTTACACTATGACGACTTTAAATTCGAAACGACAGTAAATAATCATAAATTTTGGTATTCAAACCTGTGGTCGATGTATTTTTCCCGAGTAATTGTCTTACGCAAAGCTTGGGGATTTTATAGATACTCTTAGGATATAATAAGATAGTCCATGTAGCACGTGGCAACATGCACTCCGATGCCTCTACTGTGGAACGTTCACATCAGGGTTGCCATACTTGAGAAACATCAGCATCTTCGCGCCTTCAAAAACAGTTGGGTCTACTTTGCCACGAGAAGTATCAACCGCCTCACCTAAGGCGTGGTGATCAGCACAGTGCACTGCAGGAAAAGACGAAGGCGTAGAGAAGTCTGGGCCACGTGTTTCTTTTCCGGCTATCACACAGCATCCGCGAGGGAGACCCGCAAGGCAGGCATGGGGAAAACTCTGAAACTCACCTGTGATCTTGGAATCACTGGAGGAGGCACTTCGAGCACTGACGACGACTTGGCTGTTCGGTTGATTCAATGAATCTACCGAGGCTTGAGCGACTACGGTCCAGGGGTAATTCTCATGGTTCTCTACTACTGATGCCTCTGGAATCATCAAACAGCCATGGCAAGGCAATCCTACAGGTGCAGCCTCACCCGTGCTCGCGTTGGCGGGGTTTCCAGTGTAGACGCTTGGTACGAACGCAGCTGTTTCTTCTGTCTTCCGCTTTTCCAAGGGCAGTGGTGTGCTTTGGTGGGCTGTCCGCACTGTGGCCACTTCCTTGCAGCGGTTCGATGATTCTTGGTGGCGTCGTAGGTTAAACGCTGTCGAGAACCTATTGGAGCAGGTGGTGCAAACGAACCGTTTTTCATGGTCGTGCAACTCCAAGTGGCGTTCCAGGTCCGCTTTTCGATGGAATACTTTGCTGCAGTCTTGCTTCAGGCAGCGGTACTCTCCGCCTGCATGGTCGAGCAACTTGTGCTGTTTAAACTCGTAGAGATTGGAGAACTCACGTCCGCAGCACGAGCGAGAACCGACGGGCGTATGGAGAGACCTGTAGACCTGTAGTGGTGCGTGTAGTTTGAAGAACGTTTCGTGGCCTACCCGCACTCGCCGCACTTGTGCAGGTGGCCGCGGCGCACTGGCGGAGGCACATCACGCATGAGAAGATCTCTTGATTCTGCGGCGATGTCTCCGACGTAATGAATCGAGGTCATGATGGCTGGACAAATGCAGGTACCAGGCAGTGACACCAGCAACGTCAGTCGGACTTGTGGCAAGGGGGGCCGGGCATATAGGCACGCGACGACGATTTCCTTGCTGATCGAACAGTGCACGTTTCTCAGGTGTTCTGTGGTAGAAGGGCGCTAACGGCTTTTTATGGGGGGCGCTGCAAGCAGCCGTCTCGAACTGACGCACGTTCGCATCTCTCCGACTTTTCGAAGCTTTTTGGCCCAGACGTTTTTGGGCTAGGCTCCCTAAAATGGATGGGCCAGTGCCATCGTGTTCCTTGTCACCTGTGGACAACAGTTTCAACGTTTCCATGTCGAAGACTACCACAGGAAACCATCCGGATACATCCGATACGCCCACCGCCGATGCCGCCAACATGGCTCCCGGGGAGCCGCAGCAAGCCGCCGAGGCAACATCGCTTCGTAGCGGCACAGATAACGCGGCGCAATCTGTCGCTGTGCTTGACGCCGACGCAAGAGAGACGGACGACGAATCCAGCCAAGTAGTTGCGGCGATACCTGTCTCCGATCCCTTCTCTGTTCTTTCCACGGAAAACATGCCTGGAAATAATCATTATCAGGTAGGATCTTGCACTTTTCCATTTTCGAAATTTGCCAAGCAGCCTAGGATGGGGTTAGGCACTTCTCAGATAACTCAAGAAAACGCTCGCTTGGTGAACAAACGACACGGCGTAAAATTTGGCCGCTCGCAGACAGCAATAAATGGTTGCTACGCGGATACGCATTTTCAATCGCGGGGCCCTTCCTCGGCCCCCATGGTCACCACAATCGGCAGAACCGATCACTCGGCTGATAATGACCACTCTGAAGAGGATGACTAGCAGCCTGTTACGCGAAAGAACAAAGCTACAGCTGCCGATCCAACCTGTGTTAAACATACTGTGATAATGAAGCTAACTTCACCTGGACAACTAGGCTCACTCCCCGCACACTGGCTGCACAGAGCCATTGCCGATGAGGTTCAAAAAATCCATTTTCACTCAGGCTTTCAAGTACGGCCTCTTGAAAGAAGCAATCAGATTTCGGTTGACGTATCGCATACGCATGCCAGGGACCATCTTCTAGGACTGCAGTCTGTCTTAATTTATGGAAAGCCTACATCTATACAAGCCTATGAAACCATTCGCTCCGGCCAGATCCGCGGGGTCATATATTGGGCCAACGGGCTAATAAGCGAACAGCTCATGGCCAACCTCACGTGCTACTCGTGCAAGGTAATCAGTGCCAGACCAATGGGCAAGAACGGAGCAGCTCTCATAACATTTGAGGGCTCCAGCCTTCCCCGCAAAATCCATCTATACAGCATACTCCTGCCGGTCATACCTTATCACCCGAAATCTGTCATATGTGAGACCTGTCATAAAATCGGACATAGGAAAAAGTCGTGTCCACTAGTCGACCAACGTCGATGCTCATTCTGCGGTCGCCCCGCACATGGCAACCTCGAGGTATGCCCGACAGAACCACTATGCCGTAATTGCGGAGGTCAACACGTAGCTACAGACCCGAAGTGCCCTGTCCGGCGACAGGCTACCAAAACCCTGAGGAACGGCATTGTCCGCCGAATCCGAGTATCGCGACGAAAGGAGCGCAAGCAACAAGCCGAGCTTCTACATGGCAACGAAACGTTTTCGACGGCTGCGCACAAGAGCCCTGCCAGCGCACAGCGATCACCCTCGGAGCAAATTGTGCTTGTTAAGGAGCACTTCCCTCCAATACAAAGTCAGCCGTTACCAAAGGAACGAGGCAGTGAACATAAAACTAGAGGGAAAAAAGCGCACGGCCGCTCAACACAAACTGAGAGCACTAGTCTAAGGAATGCCACACCTCCATCCCTAACGAGATCTCTTGAGCATTCCGCGACGGCGCCAAAGCAAGCACACATATTTATTTATTGATTTTATTTATTGATACTGTCAGCCGTAAGCCCGTTACAGGGTGGATGCATACAATTGAATACGTACACACAGCCACAAGTACACAAAGCCACAAGTACAAAATTTATACAACTTAAAATCATCAATTATTTTGCCAGCAGATAAAGCCACAAGTGCCTGATGTAGGTTAATGTTCAAAATAATACACTCAGTTTCAGACCACCGAGGATCGGAACCGCAGGTGAAGAACATAATGATTGACAGCAAAGACAAATGGTTTCTATAGGCTTAAACACCGTGCTTATGCTGAAACTCTCCGTGCTACACAGCGCGGTGCAGAAACGCATCTGGCGCAAGATCGCTCACGCACGGTGCACTTAGATGAAGACCAACTCAAGCACATTATCGAAATGGTCACTGCTGAGGTGATCAAGCGCATGCTTCCACTCTTAGGACTGTCGCAGGCTTCTCCGAATCAAGAACCCGGAATTGGGCACACATCATCTTCTCTTCCGCGCACCTTCCAGTTTCAAAATGACGGGCACTAGCGCGAAACCTCATGACATTTTTTCTTCGGACTCTCCTATATGGTTCTTACAATGGAACTGCCGGGGAATCCGTCCCAAACAAGCAGAACTTCAAAGGAGACTGTCCATCACGCCGACGCTTCCTCTAGCTATCCTGCTTCAGGAGACTGGTACTAATAGGCCCAATCTAATAGGGTACAAACCTTACTGCACCCCTTCCATAGAGCACCGAGGTCCTGGGCCAGGATCGCGATCCGCGAATCCAGTAGCCTATGGGCAGGCATGCGTACTTGTTCTCTCTCGCGCTGCCCACACCGAGCTTGATACGTCCGCGTGGTGCACGCAGACGCAAGAGGTAGCGGGAGTGCGCCTTACATTAGAAGGGGACCAACAAGCATTGGTTTTTTCGGTTTATGCCAGATCCTTCGGTACTACGACATATCGAGTAGATATATCTTTTATAGAACACTTCTTAAGAATATATTCTCAGGATCGCGTTATAGTTGGGGGTGATTTTAATGCCATGCACACCAGCTGGGGATATCATCGCTCAGATGCTAGGGGAAGGCATCTATGGCAGCACATTGTCAAAGACAAACTGACCATCGTTAACGACCTTACGCTGCCCAGTCGCTGTGGCCAGCACAAAGGTCAACAAGACACTTCTCCAGACCTGACACTTGTTTCCCATCCTAATGAGATCATATGGTCACGGGCTGATGATGTCATGGGCAGTGATCACTATCTCGTGGTGGTGTCATGGGCCCCTCGAGGGCGAAAGTCACTAAAGCGGCAACAACGCCATCGAATAGAGGAGCACGTCTCATGGGACGATTTTCGCAGAATGCTCGGTGAGGTGAACGTTCCCACAGAATTAGACGAACTCATTACTCAGATCAACGGTGCCAAGAAGAAAGCCACAACGAAGCTTTCAGTTAAATACGATGCCCCGAAGCCGGACTCCCACCTTTTGAGTCTGTGGAATCGTAGGCTTTCTGCTCTCAAGGCGTACCGCCGCTCTGGTCGGACATCCCACCGTAGGCGCGCCCTCACCCGCATTACTCAAGAGGTCGAGCAGTATACTATGCAGCTCGCTCTCCAAGATTGGCAGCTGCTGTGCCACTCGCTCAATGGAACAGTTAACTTGTCGAAGGCCTGGCACATATTTCGAGCTGTACTTGGACGCAAAAGGCCGATTCCCCCTTCCCAAGGCATGGCCCTGAAATTGAACGTCTCCCCGGCGGTTCTAGCTATACAAGCCGGGAAGGTCTTTTTTCCCCAACCTGAAAAGGTGGATGCCTTGCCTGCGGACCCCGTCTCCGATACATCGAATGATTACGACGTTCCCTTCACATTAGACGAACTGGAGGCAGCCTTGTATGACTCAAACCATAAAGGTGCCCCGGGACCGGATGGTGTACGCTATTCAACACTTCTTAACCTTCCCAAATCACATAAACTTGCCCTGTTGAAAGTATTCAACGAATGCTGGACCAACGGTGCTCTTCCCCTGCCTGGAAGGAGTCAGTTGTCATACCAATTCCAAAACCCGGTAAGCCAAGTCGGACATTACAAGACCTCAGGCCGATATCGCTGACGTCCAACCTTTGTAAAGTCATAGAACGTATGGCTCTGAGAAGACTGGAATGGCACTTAGACAAGTTCAGCGTCCTGTCTCCTATGCAAGTAGGTTTTCGACGAGGACACTGCGCGCAAGATATTCTCAGAAGACTTCATAACGACGTTCTCGCATACCCTAGCAGCGCACAGCTCCGGGTGGTTGTTGGGGTTGACGTCAAAAAGGCTTTTGATTCCGTGCCCCACTCTACCATACTTCAACGGCTCCAGGAAGTGGGGATACGCGGGAACCTCTACCGCTTCGTGAAAGCGTTTCTTGCGGACAGAACTTTCTCGGTAATGGTTGGGGATACTCAGGGTGCACGGCAACATAACCGAACCGGCGTACCCCAAGGCGCCGTCATATCTCCGGCTCTTTTTAATATCGCGATGTCAGGTCTGCCGCCAATTCTAACGTCGATACCCGGTCTTAATTTTGCCGTGTATGCGGGCGATATAACGCTCTGGACCAATTCTGGGTCCCCTGCGGAGCAGCAATTAGCCTTGCAGACAGGCCTTAATGCCGTCCACGACTACATCAAGAAATGTGGCATGAAAACCTCTCCGGAAAAAACCAAGTACGTGACTGTCATAAACGGTCCGCGGCTGCGAGCCGAGGCCGAACGAAATGTTATCTCTCTTCATTTAGGGGACTCGGTTATTTGCCGGAAACAAACAATCCGTATACTCGGAATGCTTATTGACGAGGATGGAGGTGCCAAAAGCTGGATTCATAACACGGTGCTTAGTTGCCATCAGGGTTTACATCTTATGCGCCGCGTCTCTGCTCGTGGGTGGGGAATCAAAGAGGTGGGACTCCGTCAGATAGCCCTGGCACTCATAACATCAAAAATACCGTATGCATATTCCTACATGCGGCTTAACGCGACCCAACGCCTTCAGCTTGAGCGAATCAATCGGAAGGCGATGCGCCTTGTTACTGGCCTACCACAGTTCTGCCCAGTAGAGGACCTACACGCATGCAGCAAAATCAATGCCCTACAGGATGTGGCAGAGCAGCACTTGCAAGCCCAGCGTGTCCGTCTCTCCACAACGGCGGCTGGCCGTCAGATCCTGCGGGCATTAGGCTACAACACTGACAAATTAGAGCTGCTGTCGTCTCCTGCCCCACCATGGGAACTAATCGATTTAGTAGAGGGTATGCCACTACCAAAGAACATGAGTTCAGCTAATCCCCAAAGGCGCAAAGCTGCCGCTAAACGTCACGAGAAGATGTCATACAAGCTAGCCCAGGAAGGGGCTATCCAACTGTATACAGACGCCGCTCAGTTTCAACTTGGCGCCGCAATAGCTTGTCACGACTCTGAGTCAGATACCACAATAGTTGAACGGCTCTCCGAAGAACACACTGTCCCTAATCTCGAACTCATTGCCATACGCCTTGCCATTACTCGAATAGTAGATCGACAGGATCCGGCTCCATGCACCTACCATGTTTACACTGATTCGCAAGCAGCGTACACCGCATGCCGCGCGGGGGAGCAGACTATGCCGTTCTTAGCGCAATTCGAACTGAAGCCCGACGCCTGCGAGAGGAGGGCTACCCTATTGTTATTAGATGGATTCCTGCACACGAAGGAATCACTGGAAACGAAAAGGCACACCAGGCAGCGCGCGCTGCAGCTCTTTCCGCACCTTTGCCTGGATGCACACTCGTTTCCGCTTCTTGGGCCCGTGATGACGTTGCACATCCGTCGTCACCTCCTATGGATAGGGCCGAGACATGGCATCGCGCAGAATGCTATCGCCGCTGCATCCTCCAGCTCGTGGCGAACCCTGAGCAATTATACCGCCGCCCACCTAGAACTTTCCGAAGGGTAGAGGCGGTACTCCTCCGCCGCGCCCAGACTGGCCAGCTTCTGTCGCCAGAAAAGCTCAACCTCATCAACCCGCACTCATACCCGACCCCTCAATGCCCGGCATGCCCGGCCAGAGGCACGGCCGAACACCTTTTGTGGCGCTGCCCTGCTTTTGACGTGGTGCGGGAGCGAGCACTTCAGTCCCTGGGCGGACGCCGACCTGGCACCTTGCAGGAATGGGTCGATCCACCATTACACATCGGATCATCGGACGCACTCCGGCTCTGGCGGGCTTTTCTCCTATACTTCAAGGAAGAAGAAGGGCCTGGCCGTCTCTTCGCAGAGCCGACCACAGGACCACCCCACTTCGAAGAAGAAGTGGAGACCGGCCATCCTCCCCCTCCCCCACCCCCATGAAGCCCCTCATTTCTGCCGCAAGGCTAGGCCTATTTTATGCAGAAATAAAGAGATAAAAAAACGGCTTTTTATCGCTTATCGGCACGCCGTCAAGCCGAGCTGGCTGATACGCGAGGCCCTACTTTGCCGCAGGAACGCAGGCGGCTTCACAATCGTGAAGCTAAGGCACTGAGATATGAACGCGACCTCTCCGGACGGCAGTTGCATGCGTGGTGTGAGCAACTTTCTGCAAAATCCTCGAATGCCTCTCTCTGGCGAATGTTCCGTAGAATGGAACACGGTCGCCCTTCTACTGAAGCAGAGGCAACCGCATGCTTCGCGGCTAGCTTGTCGCCTGATGATTTCGCCAAAGAAGCAGTGCGAAAGCTTTTTTTTCCCAAAATACTATGCTGTGCCTTCTTCAGCCGCTAGTTTAAATATGGCAGGTATCCCAGCGCATGTATATGAAATGCCGTCTGATCTCTACGCAGATGAAATTGCGTGTCCGTTCTCTATGCCTGAGTTGCTGGCTGCAATACATGATGAGAAATGAAAAATAGCGCCCGGCCCGTACAATATTCAGTGCGAGGAGTACAAGAACCTCAGTAGCGCTACACTCCATCTAGAAGACACCATACACAAAGTATGTCTGGATGGCGTCGTGCCCGAGAACTGGAAATCCTCTGTCGTGGTTTCTGTCCCGAAACCAGGAAAGCCTCCGCCGGACCTTGCAAACTTACGACCTATCTCCTCAACTCCTACGCTGTGCAAGCTGGCGGAAAAAAATGCTAGCCACACGATTGTCGTGATGGCTAAAGCAGCATGGTTTTTATCCGACCCCGCGCAAATTGGCTTTCGTCCATATATTGGTACAGTGGACGGGTTGGCTGTCTTGGCATGTGTAGTTTTGTCATCTACCCGCAGCCGCAATGAGCGGACCGTTATAGCAATGGACGTTGAAAAGGCATATGACAACATCAGTCATGCAGCCGTTCTGAACTCCATTGACATGCTTCATCTCCCTCTCAGAGTGCGTAGTTTTGTCGAATCATTTTTGGAAGGGAGAAAATTTGCAGAGCGCCTCTGCGCCGAAGCAGTCGGATCATTTGTTCATCGCTGTGGCGTGAGCGACGATGTCAGTAACTTTTCTACACTTGCATGATTGTTTCATTTAATCCGCCGCCGCCACTCCGCAATTCCTGCTGCTGCCGAAATTGCTCCAGTTATTATTTCAAGAATAAATTTTTTATTCAGTTCCTTTTTTTCACTAGCATACATCTATCCCTAAAAAAAATTTGCACCCTCACGAAAAAAAAAGGTTTGTAGTCGCTTTTGGTCTGCGGCGTTGCACCACTTTTCATTTATTTCTGGAAATAAAATAGCCGCTAACTCACAAGAATTCGAATAAAATAAAAAAATCCAATGCGCTATTTAGCTGGAGGTTCAGTACTGACAGGGGCGACGGTGGACAGCCACTGCACTTGCTGCAGTTTGAACTGCCCTGTAATTGCCAGCCGCTCCACTGCAGCAACAATACGAGCCTGGTTTGCAGATTCGTTGGCCAGTGCGTTCCCTTGAATAGCTGCCATCCGCTCCAGCGCTGTGGCCTGGCGTGCTTGCGAGTCAGCCAGTGCGTCTGTAGCAGCAGCCAGGCGTCATATTAGCTGATTGGCCCAGCATCGTCTCTGCCTCTCGCTGGAAGCTTATCGCAACTGCACCCACCACGTATTTAAGCTGCTGCAGTTCCTGTTTGCAGAACAGAACTGACTGTTATATTACTCCTCTTGCTAACAACCATGCAACAAATGGAATATGTACATACAGATTTCGGCTGCCAAGTCTAACGACTTCTGGTATCTAGCAGCAATTTTTGGCAGGAAATCTTGAGCAGCTGGCCTGCGCGATGGTGTACACCGCTCCTGTTGCTGGCTTGTCCCTAAGGATACCCACAGGAAAGACATTGTTGCAGCGCTTCACCTATGCAGTCCGGATCTGATCATCAGATAGCAGTTTATAGAATGGCATGCAATAGGGAGGCTTGGTATCACTGGTGATGAATCGTGTGCATTGCTGAACTTACGTGAGAAGCCACTCATTCCGGGTCGATCTGCAAGAGAAACACGTGATGGAAATCGCCGCAGACGTGGAGTGGCTGGGTCAGCAGGAGCTGTGACGGGCTGCACAGCAGTTGGTGGAGTGAGCTGGGGGCTTGCAGCATGCCCTTCGAGGGATTTTGCAGAAGACGGCAGGCTGCTATCCTGAGCGCACAAGGCCATCACAATGAGCAGTGGTACTTTGGCTCCACGGTCTGCTTGAATAACCTCAATAATTAATATATAATTGTAGCAAAGTGTAAAATGAATGAAAACCAAATAGGCTACAGGTGCAGCCTCACCCGTGCTCGCTTTGCCGGGGTCACCAGTGTAGACGCCTGTTTCGAACGCAGCCGTTTCTCCTATCTTCCGCTTTTCCAAGGGCAGTGCTGTGCTTTGGTGTGCTCTCCGATCTGTGGCCACCTCCATGCAGCGCTTCAACGATTCTCGGTGGCGCCGTAGGTTGAACGCTGTCGAGAACCTATTGGAGCAGGTGCTGCAAACGAACTGCTCTTTGTGGTCGTGCGACTCCAAGTGACGTTCCATGTCCCCTTTGCGATGGAATACTCTGCGGCAGTCTTGCTTCAGGCAGCGGTATTCCCCGCTTGCATGCTCGCGCAACTTGTGCTGATTAAACTCATGGAGAGGGGAGAACTCACGTCCGCAGCACGAGCGAGAACCTCCGGCGTATGGAGAGACCTGTAATGGCGCATGTAGTTTGAAGAACGCTTCGTGGCATACCCGCACTCGCCGCACTTGTACAGGTGGCCGCGGCGCACTGGCGGAGGCACATCACGCATGAGAAGACTCGTTGATGCACTTGCAGTGGCTTCGACGTAACGAGTGGAGGTCATGACCACGGGAAAAATGCGGGGACACGAGTTCCACCTGCAACGTGAGTCGGTTCCGTGTCTATAAAGCGGCAGAGGATACGCACGCGACGACAATTTCAGATTCTGACCGAACAATGCACGGAGCTCGAGTCATCTGCGACAGAAGAGAGCTAGCGGCTGTCCTGTCTCCTGGTGCAGTAGCGAGGGAATGAATGAGTTTTGCAATGCTTCGGCCGTTAAAAGCAGCAGCGGGCCAATGTCCTTTCCTATTCCTCAGCTGGTTCTTTCCTGATGGGTATCGTCACTGAAAGCTGTTTAAAGAGGCTTCGGGCAGAGCGTGTGCGGCGGCCTGAATGGGAATAATAAAAAAAAAACAGCGGAGTAGGAGGGATCGTCGAGTAAAGGTACTGCGCAAAATAATACAAAAACGGACGAGAAGGGCACAAGGACGAGCGATGTACGACCGACTCGCCCAACAACATGCACTCTTGAGTAACTGAGAATCTAACAAGTGCCTCCGGTGTGCGAGGCGTGGCGGAGGGGGGGGGGGGGGGGGGCTGAGAGGAGCCGGCATCGTACCACTCGTCATGTGCGACCCGCAACACACGGTGTGCGGGACGTGGCGGAGGGGGGGGGGGGGGGTTCGTGCTGAGAGGAGCCGGCGTCATACTACTCGTCATGTGCTTGGTGGCTTTTTTGGTTGGAGGGTTGGGGTTACGGGTGCGGTATTTGGCTACCCTCTAGGGGAACACTGCACAGCACCCGGGAGGAGGGATTGGGAGTAAGGGTAGGGAGGAACAGAAGGATATGGATCCGAGCAGGGCAACACGGCACGCACGATGCGGGCGCACTCAGGCACTCAGTGGGCAAGACTTGAGCGTGGCGGGGACTGGAGCTGGTGATGTTTTTTAAAAGGAACTTAGAGCGACGCCACAACAACACCGTACCTTAGCGACATTGGTCTGCTGAGGAGGGACATAAATGGCAGGTCTGCCATACAGGGACTGTCATGATGCCGGCTGAGGGCATGAAATGCTCGCAAAGAGACCGATAGTCAGCCCTAGCTGAGAAGGGGGGGGGGGGGGGGGGGAGCGAAAACGCCCGACAGCGAAGAGAACGGGAGGGCAAGGAAAACGAGGGCCCGATGTGGTGATGCGGTGGCGGCAGAAGCGGACGAGTCCGGGGCGTCCACCCAATGAACACGACTACGCAGACTACCGCCCATAGATAGCGCAGTGCGTGCTCGAACACCCCGTGTAGGCCGACGACTGCGGCCAACCCCCGGGAGCACGCGCCACCACGAGAGCCACCCACAATATCCGCCGACAGGCCCGTCGCTCGAAGGGAGAATGCCGTTAAGGGCGGGAGCGAAATTAAAAGGTAATGCGACAAAAGGCGCAAAAGGATAATAGCGGGCACCAGGTGCGCGCGAAGAAGGCAGGAACGAGTTTAGTGGGCCGTAGTGGCGCGCCAAATAGGGCGCGGTCAAAACACCCGCAAGAGATGCCTTGAAGCAGGGAAATTGAGAAATGCGGCGTTTGGCGGGCAACAGCGAGGACGGGGAGGGCAAGTGCAGCGAGGCGCCCGATGGGGTGAAGCTGTGGCGGCAGAAGTGGACGAGTCCGGAGGTAGATAGGGACAGTTCATGAACGCGACATCGAAGACTACCGCCCTTTGATAGCGAAACACGCGGCCAACCCCAGGGCACACGCGCAACAACGAGAACCCCCGGAAAAACGCGCAGAAAATCGGACCGCCCGCGCGCAATAGCCGCAGATGGAGGGAAGAGGGAATTATGAAATGAGGGGACAAGGTGAGGTGTGATAAAAAGATAGATAGATAGATAAAGAGGATGAGGGAAATGCAGGGATGTTAACCAGAAAGGGGTTCCGGTTGGCTACCCTGCACTGGGGAAGAGGAATTAGGGGACTAAAAGGAGGAAGAGAGAAGGGGAAAAAGGCAAAACACACACACACACACGCACAACGCGCTCACAATTTGTCACTCAATCCAGTCGCTCTCAAGTAGGCAAAGAGTGCCTTGTATGCCTTGAGGGCAGACGACTGCTGTGGCCACGGACCGAGGATCTTTTGCTCTGTTAATGGGCGAGAATCGAGGCGGTCCAGGGCACAACACAGTGTATGTCTTGCGAGAAATAGGCGCCGGTGAGGCAAGGAGAGGGAATTAGGGAGGCTCGAAGGAGAGAATTGCCATTGAGGCAGGAAGGGGAAGCAAGTACTCGAGGTACGTGCGAAAAAGTCACCGTTCGTCCAGAGTCCACAGGGAGATGTCCGAGCAGCAGGCACACGCGAACACCGTACAGTGGTAATCCATTCTAGGGTGGTGGTGAGGGTCTGGTGTGTAATCCATGATAGGGCCGAAAAAGGGCGCGGCAGCGGTGGCTTCGTGAACGCCGTTGCGGAGGGAAAGGGGCTAGGCGATTGACGCCGGCGTGACGGCCCAGACGAGACCTTCGTCATGTGCGGCCCGCAACACACGCTGTCTTGTCGCGTAACTTTTTATGTCGTTCGTTTTTTAGTGCGAAAACGTTTCTTATCTCATGAGTGGCGTCATCGGAGGCCGTTGACGGACGCTGTAGACAGAGCGCGTACGCAAGACCTGAATGAAAATAATGAAAATAAAACAGCGGCGTAGGCGGATTTGGAGGAGGTGTGCGAGACGGGAACGCGTCCACTCCGTTACGTTTTTTTTCCACGCTACAACGAAATTTACGGGTTGCGCGAGAAATTTCGTTCTGGCGAAATCAGCGCAAGAAACTAAGATCTGACTGCAGTAAGAAAAACATGGCCTGGCTTAGCTTATGGTTAAGCCTAGGATGCGAAGCATACGTCGCTTGGCAAGCCGTACTTCTCGTTCTTCTCCCGTTTCCGTGGCTCTTTGTAACTCGCGCTTTGCGGTCTGGCGAGCCGCCCTCTCCCTGGCGGACATCTCGCTGCTCAACTGACTCAACGAGTGCGTCGCCTTTTATACAATTGCGTGACGTCAGTATCTCCTAGCGGTAGGAGCGGGAGTTAGGCCGCGGGCGGAGGCTGCGCGTCCGCAAGCGAGCGCACGAGTTGAGTCCCAGCTTTCACAGCTGTTGTGACGTCATATCACGTGGTGCGCCGATGTAGGTCAAGTGGTAGCTACGCAGGCCGCGCGCGGCGCAGCAAGGAAGAGCTCGGTTGTGCGGCTAGTATGCTTCGCATAAAATGCTTTCGCATTACTGCACCTAAGCAGACTTCTCCTTAGTGCACCTCTGGAATTTTTCCCCAGTCCTGCATGTCTACGCCAAAAAAAAATTTGCATTTTCAAGAAACAAGAAGGGTTTGTACTCGCTTTTGGTCTCCAACATTACGCCACTTTTTATTTTTAATTTCTGAAAACAATTACAATTCGCTAAGTCTCAGGAGTGATGATGCTATATATAGTGAAACAAATCATGATTAAAGCAGAATACTCCCCTGCGTTTCAACGTATACAGACACCACGTGAGTTTTTTTTATATTTTTAAGACTTTATTCACTGTTTGCCTCATCACTCCGTTATATTAAACCGCCGAGAGTGGCCCTGTTAGCGAGCGCATTTGACGGCCGCGCGAATGTGAGGCTTGGATGCTCGAAAGCACCAAACAAGTATCCGCTCATAGCAACAAAGCTGTGCTACATGTCTACATAGTTAGTGTCAGCGCTTCATCAAACATCTTCTGGCACATTGGTGAAATTTACTCAACGGTTGTTTATTAAATATACACTGATCCGCTTGTCTGTGGCCTTCCTCATTTTCTTTGGCGCAGTCACCTTTCTGCACGATACTGCCAGTTCCCACATATTCACTAGATAGGCTCGTGGAGGTACTGTAATTAGAGGGCAACTATTAAACACCGTCCTGCCACTTCTCACAGCATTCACTGCTGCTCCTCGCGGGCCTTTTAAGCTTCATCATGGGTTTTTGTGCAGCGGCAAAATTAATCGCCATCAACGCCGTAAGCCACCATGTGGCAGTCTTTAGGAATCGAAAGCAACAGGCAATGCTTCATATATGCGAAGAACCCGTCAAGAAGCCTTTTCGGTGATATAAATTATGTGCATATTTTTTTTTATTAGATACCTCTCCAAAGTTTCCGAACTTTCCTCGTTGTTTTCCCGCGTTCAAAATTTCAGGAAATTCGACATTACTTGAAGCAACACCTTGCTCATGCGTGCTTGTACTAAAGGAGAGCTAGCGGCTTTGGACGCGGGCCGCTGCATTGAGGTTTCCTGCAAATGTATCTTGTATCTCCTTCAAATGTATCTGCAAATAGAATCTTGTGTTTTTTTTTTGTTCTGATTTATTATTCAGCGTCCTGTATCTTGTTTGCTGATTTTGATGTTTTTGAATTTGTTGGTTTGTGTTGTCCACTCCTGCCTAAGGCCTGCAAATTAGGCTGGCAGTACCTGTAAAATAAATAAATAAGTAATGTTCGTTTTTCCTATTTTGGCAACACTGAGCTGCGGTAGCCATATTTTTCCAAACCAGGCGGCGCGGGTATTGGAAGCTCGGTACTGGGAAATCTTATAAAATGACTCGAATGAGCACCGCAGCGCTACTTCTTTGCATTAGTGCATCCGGTTGTTCCTTCTACGAGGAGACTGCAGCCAAGTGTCGATCACGACATGTAGCTACTATGGGCTCTATAGCTGGCTGTTAGGGCGTAAGCTGCCTGCGCCGGGCTGGCGGCGGAGGCGCCCCATGCCTCCGACAGAAACTGCGCAAACGATCAGCGTTATCGCGTGGAGATGACGAACAGCGTATAGGCGGCTGTTCGGTGGTAGCCGAGCGCCGATGCTTCATCGCGAAGGCCGGCGGAATTTGTTGCAGGGGAAAGCCCGGATTCGAACGGTGTCCTTCATCTAAGTAAGATGATCTCTGAATATAAAATTCCGCGTGTTCAGAGCACCGCATGCAGATAGGGAGGGGAAAACGCTTTTCTTTGAAGAAACAAACTCACCACGAAAGAGACAAACAGAGCGAAAGACAAGTCTGATTCTGTTGATTAAAAGATAAAGAGGGGGGCTGTAAAGCGAGCACGCGAAAGAAAAAACAAAGACGGAGGCAAGAGGGGTGTAGGCGTAGGTGGACGGGTGAGTTGCCTGCGATGAAATGCGGACAAGAAATATCACTGAGAGAGGTTTCCTTCGGCTGAAGCGAGACGTTCAAACACGAGGAAAGAAAATAGCATAAAAGAAAAGCACAGCTAGCAAAGAACACGATAAAAGACATAACACCACAGCGTGCATATGCACCACACAGATTGGTTTGGGCAGCAAAAATAAATAGATTCGAGAGGACACTTAAACACCGCCTGAAGTGTGTGACGCGATATCGTAGCGCGTTAGGGTTTTCATTCTGAGCCTACAGAGTTGTCAACGGCAACGCGAAGGCGCACGATAAGCCGGGGGGGAAGACTTTCTGCTCTTTCAATTAGGTGCTCGGACAAACGCGAAATCGCGAAAGTTTTGTTATTGAAAAAATATGTATGGAGTATCACTCTTACTTCTATTTGAAAAACAGAGAGAAAAAGACAAAAAAAGATAAATAAATAAGAGGATTGGGAAGTAGTATAGTCTGCTGAAATAATGGTTTCAGCTGCAACCTTTAGCTATGAGTAAGGAAAGAATGGTGGAGGGAGAAGAAAGGCGGCAGGTGCATGGAAGGAAGCACGCACGAAACTTGCCATGACCTCAGACGATGCAGTCGACGGGCTGTGAATTTCATTAGGTCTCTGTATGGAGAAAGTACAGGGGTTCCCAACTGTACCGGCCTGCACCGTTGCTCATGCTCACGGGTTTTTTGGAAGCCGCTCTGTAGCAGAGTAACGTTCACTTTAACTCGTGACCTTCTTGGCGAAGGTTTTTCTACAGGGGGAGGAGAGGAAGATGTTTGGCGTGCGTGCGGAGGTTACTGATTCTGATTCGGAAGGAATTCTCGGCCTGACCAATGTATTGCATTTCACAGTCGCTACACGCGAGCATGAACACTACGTTACTACTGTCACTATTCAAGTTATCACGAATGGAGGGCTTAGAATTAGAGCGTATGCTTTGAGCCAGCGTTGTTGTCTACCTGTGCTTGCAAACTTGGCATCGATTCGTCCTGCAAGGTAGGCAACCTACACGCTTTCCTTTACTGATAATAGAGTGAACTATATTATTTTGTAAAATATCTGGTCGTCTGTAGGTAACGCGTGGAACTGTTGCAAAAATTGAGTCGATCGCTTTGTTCGATGATGTTGAAATGTTTTTTTTATAATTCTGTTGACATTCGTCATGTTGTTTGCCAAGGTTCATTTCCGGTTGCTGAACGGGGATCCCAAACGTTTCGTTACGATTCATTGCTTCCGCTTTTTTAATCTCATCGTCAATTATAGAGGCCGGATTGCCTTGGTGTTTCAGGACCTCCCGCATACGGTTAGAATTTTCTTTAAATCCTCCGAGCGTAAGCAGATTCGTTTTATTCTGATGGCCTGGAAATATGAAATTGGAAGGTTTGCAGTGTCATGCATGGCAGCCCTTGTAAAGAAGGTACTCTTGTCTGTCAGTGGGCTTCCTCTAGATACTGGTAATCGATGCGTCCTCTTCTATTCGAATTATGACGTCCGATAAGTTATTTGACTGGTGGAGTAAGTATGTGTGAAACAGAGGTTTGGATGTATGTAGTTAAATGGTGAAATAACGTTGATGAGTTGGTTGTCAGCTTCTGTCCATATCATGAATATGGCGCCTAGAACCGTTGGTAAAACGCCGGTTTTGCTGGATATGAGCGAAGAAACTCGGATTCAATGCTATGCAAAAATATGCTGGCCTAGTTTGGCGCCATTTTCGTTCCCATAGCGGTGCCACTTGTTTGTAGGTAAAAGGAGTTGTTTAATTTGAAGGAGCTGAGTTTCAGGACCAGATCAGAAATTGCTGTGGTGGTACTTTGGCTAAGAGAATCCGGGCGTTTGTGTTTTCCATAGGATGTGGCCAGAGCTCGGATGCCGTCATCATGCGGTATGTTGGTGTACAGAGACACAACGTCAAGGGTTGCCAAAAAAGCGCTTTATGGAGCGGTATATTGAGTAATTCTTTCAGGAATGATTAGTATCACGAAATTAAGATGCATGTTTCGGAGGGATACGTCTGATGAGAGAATCACTGTAGCTGCAGGTCGGTTCTGTCTGTGCCGATGCCGGAAACTATCTGTCGACTCGGATGATTTTATTTGTGTATTTTTGGGAGCATGTAAAAGCGCTCTGGAGGTGCGCATGTAATGCCGTCCACGCTTTACTTATTCGTGGTGGTATTTTGCTTTCATTGATTAGTTGTTTTAAGGTTTTTCCTATACTTTTGCAGGGCTCAGTGGTGGACTCTGATGGAAGTAACCTCCAGGAATTGCAGTTTTTGAGCTGACGATATCTATTCGAAAGGTGCACACACATATAAATAGTCTCGCGGCAAGCTGTCAGCTGAGTTATCGTCAGGGGCGGTGTAAAGGGCAGGATAAAAGCGATAAAATCTTAAAAACTATAAAAGTTACAAAAATTTTAACAAGAAACGATGCCTGTGGGAAGGGTGACATGAGAGAAAGCAAACAACAAGATGCAGGTGAAGGATAGAAGATGGGCATGTTGTAAGGTAAAAAAAACGGGAACGCGGTTAACACTTGGTGTAAAATAGTTAAAAACTTAGAAAGCGAGATAAAATCACTTGTCTAGATAGGTAGTCTCCTTAGACATCAAGTTGATAGATGGACTGCTGATGCACGTGTCGCCCCGGTTTTGAATTAAGTAAGCTTCATGTATCTCACGTGTGCGCTTTTCGTGATATCTTTTCAAGATCTTTCTCTTGTCCAGGGCTGGCACGCAAGATCCTTTCTTGCAGGGAATGGGCAAGTTGCTGCCTGTGCCGGTCTTGAGTGAAGTCGAGTGTTCCATCAGACGCTCATTGATACATCTTCCTGTTTGTCCAATGTAAGACGCACCACACGGTAGCTGTATCTCGTACACAGCGAAAGTTACACATGGCTTTAAAAATGGCGTCCTGTGGTTAATCTTGCACGCGCTTTTCGGCAGATCTTCTTGGTTGACTCATCTGCATAGGCCTCCTAGTTTGTTGGGCACCGAAAAAGACAAGTTTATTCCGTGCTTCCCGGCTATTTTCTTGAGTCTGTGGCTTGCTTCGTGTACATAGGGAATTACCGCTGTTCTTGACCGGTCCGGGCTGCTGTTAGCTCGATGGGAATGGCGAAGCTCTCGAAGTAGTTTTTCTGCCAAGCTGGCAAGGAGCGAGAGTGGGAACCCCGCGTCTGCCAACCGTCCGACTTACGCCTGGAAACTGGTGGGGATGCAGTGAAATCAAGATCTTTGCAGTGCGTTCCTTAGCGCTGATATGGCAATGCTGCGCATCACAAGTTTCGAGTGTGCTGACGAAAAGGGCAGGAGGCTGTTCATTGAGCGTGGCGCGTATCTGCAGCAGATGTGATCTGGAATGATGTTGAGGATCATATCAAGGAACCTGAGTTCATTGTTTGCCGGAAATTCTGAAGTTAAAGTTAGACCTTGTAGTTTCTATTTAAAGAGGCCTATGATGCCTTCCGGTGTTGCTAGCTTGTTGGCGGCGTTCGGTTTGAATAGGATCATACGATATCCCTCCTGGATGTACTTTACTCTGTCTAGAATTACTATGCCGCCTGCCTTGTCGGCGGGTTTAATGTTCGTTTGCTGAATGATTCTTAGGCGTTAATTTCTTCTCTTGAAAGCTTAGGAGGTCCGGGCTTATGTCTATCGAAGGCTTGAATATTGTCTCGCTGTATTGCTTTTATATAGATGTCCAGATGCTTATCCACACGGGATCTCGGTGTCCACTCTTCCTGCCAGTCCATAAACGACTCTCCGGACAACTCCAGTTCAAACGACTGAGAGCCGCCAACAAACGCCGGTCATTGAAAGGAACCGTGCGGAGAAGCCCGCTGTTCCGAAACCTCACAGATAAAGGATTTCTCTGCTTTGTGCCGAAGCCCTGCTCCAGGTGTTTGTCCCCCCCCCCCCCCCCCCCTTGCGTGTTCACTGCACACAAATAGCCTGTCCCAGTAGATCAAGAGCGCTGTGATTTTGTGCGCAGGAAGCAGCGGCGATGCATTGCGACCATATCAGCACCGATGCATTGCGAGCTTCTAAATGCGGTTGTGTCTTATCGGCGATAGTCTTCAAGAGTCTTGCTCCATCCCGTTAATCTTATCGGTAGCAAGCAAGACCTAAAGAGAAAGGAAAAATGTGGAAACCGCGAGCTACCTACATCGTGCTCCTATTTAGTCCGTTATTCAACGTGTGCGGCGTAATGACATTCGCCCTATGCATTTGACCGCAACGTGGGTATAAGTGCTGGCACAAGTCGCGTACGCTGAGCAGGCATTGACGACAGCAGCGAAATTCCCTGCAATCGGACCGTAGCGAGTGGCTTCTTTTCCCGCGTTTGCGGTGTCGGCAGCGGGGAGAGCCACTCGATCGGATCGAGTGTTGGACACCTGATACCCACATTGTCAGCTTTGTAACTTCAAGTGCTCGATAAATCAGGTGCTCGAAGCTAGGCCGGTGGACCGGTGACCTCTAAACGAGCGGCCACCTGGATTAGGGGCGCATATATGCAAAGTTATAGTTCGGTTTTGAAACTCTCGGCGCGCCCATGGGGAGAAGACGAAATCTGCTCTTTAATGTCTTGCTCCATTAGAAACAGCTGGGTATCAAAATTCCAGACCTTAAAATTTTCCTTGAGAGCACATTCTTGTTGTGATTACCCTCTGATTACCTCATTGAGGGACAAATACCATAACCAAAAATAAGATTTCCGAGCAGGGTGGGTTGAAGTCGGGTAAGCTGGTCGAGCCAGTCCGTGCGTCATATCGCCTCGGCACTGAGCGTGTTCTCTGACGCAGCACAATAACCCCGAATGTTTCTTCTCGTTGAGCCGCTTGGTTTTTGCTGCCCATGCTTATACAGTGTGTTCAAAGTTAGGTTGTACTGATTTATAAAAAAGTATGAAGCGCCGTACGCTAATGCCGCTTTTGCACGTTGGTAAGGCGGCCAGGCGGACACAAATTGGGATAATAATTGTCCCCATAAATTCAATAATTAACTAAAATTCAATAATTAACTTTTTATTGGTTGAGGATAGCGTGCAAGTTTATATTGATAACTTGGAGGAAGTTGCTTTCGAGGGCTATTCCCTTTTGCACCATTTTAGTAACGCGCCTCTGTCCTTAGATGCGGACGTTTAAAATTTCGTCCCAGTTCGCCTAATTACGCATGGGATGCAGCGGCTATCAACGTGAAGCACCTCGCTCGTCTGACGCAGCTCTTGCGTAAGGGCCGTTATGGCTGTCCGCCTTGCAAAAGCGCGCAGCGAGCGGCATCGCGTCTTTCTGCCGTCTGTAGAAGCGATCGCTTAAAGATATAGCTCTCCCCGGTCGCCGACCCAACAGTTCATCGGTTTCTATCGCCGAGAAGGAAAACGGTGGCCCAGAAAGAAAAGTCATCCACCTCGCCGCTCGCTGCACACTCTTCCAAGGCGGCTTGCCATACGCAACAGCTGCGTCACACGAGGGAGGTGCTTCACGCCGAGAGCCGCTGTCTCGCATGCGTAATTAGACGAATTCGGACGAAATATTACACGTGCACATATCAGGACAAAGGTGCGTTAGTAAAATGGCACAAAATGAAATATCCCTCGATAGCAACTGTCTCCAAGTTCATAATATAAACGTGCACGCAAACTTCAGCCAATAAAAAGTTAATTATTGAATTTTAGTTAATTACTGAATTTGCGGGGACAATTATTACCCCAATTTGTGTCCGCATGGCCGAATTACCAATGTGAAAAAGCAGCATTAGCATACGGTGTTTCACATTTAAAAAAAACAGTAAAGTCTAATTTTGAACACGCTGTATATATAGTCACCAGAAATTGAATAACAAAACAGGATTTAATTCACAACGTTTGGTCCTCCAGGCGAAAAGTCCTGAATTAAATCCTGTTATGTTTTTCAATTTCTATTGACTTCATATTATACTGATCAATCAGCTGCCAAGAAATCACTTTTGGTATATATATATATATATATATATATATATATATATATATATATATATATATATATATATATATATATATATATATATATATATATATATATATATATATATATATATATATATATATAGAGTGTCCCAGCTAACTTGGACCAGGATTTTTAAAAACCTAAGCATTCTTCAGAATTGAAATCATATGGAGGTTGTTAAGGTTTATCTGAAGTTACGGTACCATTTTTTATCGTCCTACTTGAATGATAAGTCGAGATAAATTAGGTAACTTTTTGGTTATAGCTTGAAACGTTCAGGCGTCAGTAGGAAATTTGTGGAGCTCCACAAATATTGTCCAACGCAGACATTTCCAAGGAGATACACTTAGCGTGGCTGTTTTTATTCGGGAATAACAAAAGCGCATGAAGTTTAAAAAATACCACGTGACAGCACGCTCCGCGCGGCCAAACGCGCCGCAGTAACAGCGCTCTTATCCGTGGTTTGTGAAAAACATCGCTCGCTTCGCGCCTTTCGTGACGACGGAGCTTCGCGTTTTAGTTGTTTCCAAGATAAGCGCCAGTGGGTTGGGGCGGCAGTTGAAAGCTGGCTCCCGTTTCCGCGGCGATAAATGCCCTCTCGCGATAGCAGAATGCAGAATGCGTCGCCATCCGCCGCCGGTAATATCAGATCCGAGCACAGAAAGAAGCTCGTAAGCGAAGAGAAGGCGCGGAGCTGGCGTTGCTTTTTTTATAAATCACCGATGAGAGCGCTGTAATCGCGGCGAATTCGGGCGACGGAGCACCGCTGTCACGTGGCATTTTTTAAACTCTGCAGGATTTCGTATTTCTCGAATAAAATCGGCCACGTTAAGGCTATCTCTTTGGAAGTGCCTGTGTTCAGCAATATTTGTGAAGCTCAACAACTTTCCTATTAACGACTGAACGTTTCAAGGTGTATTTAAAAAAAAGATGAAGTAATTTATCTCGAATAAATATTCAAGTAAGAAGAGCAAGAAATTCGTACTGAAATTTTTGGTAAGCCCTAACAGCATCCACGAAATTTCAGTTCCGAAGAACGCTTAGGTTTCTTTTTTTTTTTAATATAGCGCTCCAAGTTAGCTGACAACGTGTATATACATATACCAGCCTGACTGCACCCACTGCAGACCAAATGCCTCTCCTATGTCTCTCCAAATAATCCTGTCCCTTGCCAGCTGCGCCCACCTTATTTTGCAAATTTCCTAATCTCATCCACCCACCTAACCTTCCGCCGTCCCCTGCTATGCTTGCCTTCTCTAGGAATCCCCTCCGTTACCCTTAAGGACCAGCGGTCATCTTCCCTTCGCATTACATGTTCTGCCCAGTCCCGTTTCTTCCTCTTCATTTCGACTAGGCTGTCATTAGCACGCGTCTGTTCCCTCACCCACTCTGCCCGCCTCCTGTCTCTTAACGTTACGCCTTTCAGTTTTCTTTCCATGGCTCACTGCGTTGTCCTCAACTTAAGCTGAACCCTTTCCGTATGCCTACATGTCTCTGCCCCGTAGGTGAGTACCGGCAAGATACAGCTGTTGTACACTTTTCTCTTGAGGGGTGCTGGTAACCGGCTATTTATGATCTGAGAGATCTTGCCATATGCGCTCCACCCAATTCTTATTCTTCTACGTAGTTATTTCCCTCTCGTGATGCGGATGAGCGGTAACTACCTGCCCTAAGAAGCCATATCCGGTCATCGCTTTCAGCACCTCGCTATCAATTGTGAACTGCTGTTCTCTTTATATACTGTTGAACATTATTTTAGTTTTGTGCATGTTATTTTTAGACCCGCCGTTCTGCTCTGCCTGTCTAGTTCATTGACATTGCTTTGCAGTTAATCTCCTGAGTGACTCAGCAAGGCAACGTCGTCAGCGAAATGCAGATTATTTAGGCATTCTCCATTAACTCTTATCCCCAACTGTTCCCAGTTCAGGCCTCAAAATAGCTCTTGTAAACAGGTGGTGAATAGGATTGGCGAGATCGTGTCTCCTTGCCTGACGCCCTTTCTTATTTGAACTTTATTGCTGACTTTATGGAGGACTATCGTAGCTGTGCAGCTCCTATGTATATCTTCCAGTATTTTGACATCAGGCTCTTCTACACCCTGATTACGCAATGCCTGAATGACTGCTGAGGTTTAAACTCGGCCAAATGCTTTCTCGTAATCAATGAAGGCTATATATAGGAGTTGGTTATATCCTGCGCATTTCTCTATCACCCGATTGATAGTGTGAATCTGATCTATTTTAGAATATCTTTTACGAAAGCCTGCCTGATCGTTTAATTGCGTAAAGTCTAAGGTTACCCTGACTTTATTAGCGATCACTTTAGTGAATACCTTGTAAGCTGATCGGTTTGTAATTTTTCAAGTCCTTGCCGTCTCCTTTCTTATCAATTAAGGTTATGTTCGCGTTCTTCCTTGCTTCTGGTACATTTGAGGTCATAAGACATTGCTTTTACACGGTGGCTAGTTTGTCTAGCACAATCTTCCCTCCGTCCATCTACAGATCTGCTGTTACCTGATTCTCACTAGCTGCTTTTCCACTTTGCATTGCTCCGTAGACTTTCTCTACTTCCTCTTTCTTTACTTGTGGGTTGACACATTACTGTGTTCTACTGTCTCCATCATTACCTTCTGATTGCATTGGCTACCTTATAGACTTGTGTAGAACTCCCCGGCTACATTAACTATCTGGGCCAAATTGGTAATGACACTGCCTTCCTTGTCTCTTAACGCATGCATCTGGTTTTTACTTATATGCCTAGCTTCCTCCTCGTCGCTTTTTGGCTACTTCCGTTCTTAAGAGTATGCTCGATTCTTTAAATATTAAACTTCCTTATGTCGCCTACCGCCCCCGTTGCGCTTATTTAATTACATCGCTAACTTTGCTAGTTCTACTCTGTCCTCATGCTGTCACGTTTCTTAATCAGATCGTTCGTCTCCTGAGAGAGCTGGCCAGTAGCCTGTTGATCCGTCCTACCGCCTACTTCTACTGTGCACTCCGTAATGATAGCTGTCAGATTATCCTTCATTATATGAACATCCTGATCGTCTTCCTCAATAAGCTGAATATCTGTTCTGCAGCGATATCCTGAATTCCTCTATTTTTCCTCTTGCCGCTCACTCGTTAATGGACTTCCTCTTCATTAGCTTCTTCCGTTCCCTCTACAAGTCTAAGATAATTCGATACGTTACCATTCTGTGGTAGCTACAGCGCACGTTTCCGAGAGCGTTCACATCCTGAACGATGCCTGGGTGAGCACAAATTATGAAGCCGATTTCAGTTTTTGTCTCCCTTGCGGGTCTACTTCCTGTTCTCTCGTTTTCGGACGAAGGTATTCATCATCCGTAAAATATTTGTATCTGCGAACTATAATAATAGCTACTAATAGCTTTCCCGCGCTATTCCTCGAACATATCCCATAGTCGCCTACCGCCTGGTCGCCAGCTTGCATTCTTCTTGTCCACCTTCGCATTGAAGTCGCCCATCAGTACATCAATAACGGTGCTGAAAAAAAAACTGTGTACAGTTCCTCTTATACTTGCCTTCTTTTTCATGGTTAAAAATGAAAGAAACCATCTATCGTACAACGGCTACGATTAATTATTGCATCGCGGACTAAACTGTCACTATTTAAGAGCAAATGTTTCGAGCACGTGGGCGCCGCACATGGAGGACCCGCTTTCATGCGCGGCGTCAGCTAGGCGAGGAAGTGCTTTCCCGGACTGTGCGGTCAATGTCCAGGATGTCACGGGGGGTGTGCGCGGGCCTGATGTCTTTTGCCCCCGCAGCGCCTGACACGTAACGGACGAACGTACCCCTTCTCACATTCACCGCGGCCCGCAGCTATGATCGCTCCTCCGTTCTTATCAAACAAACGTGCCCTTGAGCTTCGTCGCCTCTCTCGCCGGCATGGTGGGAGCTGGCTTATCGGCCCTCGAAGTACGTACCTCTCTATAAACGATTAGTTGGATGTGGGCGCTTGTGTTGTGTGCGCCTTTCCTTATTTAATTTGTATTTGCTCGTACGTGGTCTGGAAGAGGCCGTTCGCTGTCGTCTCGCGATCAAGTTCTCCGCGGCCGTAGTCTGTCGTCGGTGCTCTGGCTCCTCTTCAAACACAACGGCCGTCGCAAGTCACATGGCATGGTAGAAATGGTCGCAGGCGGTTCCCTTTTTACTTGCACTAGTAGCAAGCCATCTCTATGTGCAGGTAGCGTCATTATGAAAGGGAGCTCGTGTCCTGCGCGGTTCGCAAAGCACAGCCGCCGAGATCCGCTACGTTCATAGGCACATTTCATGGGCGCATCGGCATAGTTCATAGGCGCATAGGGGGATTGGCGTATTTGCCTGACGCCGCCCATTCTCGCCAGCTATCGGCGGCAGGGATTCACGACGCTCGCAGGCTCCGCGTTTTCGTGTTCCCTTTCATATTGCCGCTACATGTAGCTAAGAACGACGCAAATTAAAGTACACATCGCGGCGATCCACGCGGCAATAAGGATGGGCTTGCAGGGGACAGTAGAGCAATATTTTCCAGCGGTAGTAGCCGCTACCATTCCGCGCCTGATTTGTCATTGGTTTAAACTTGAGGGGCACAGCATAGCGACAGATTGACTTCAACAGATTGACCTTGCACGAGTGGCCAAAATCGAAGTCCAATCATTACTGGGCGTGCCCGACACGATGTCGACCTCCATAATTTCACCCGGGCCAACCCCGAAAATTTACCTTGTCTGCTTAGACCAAAATAGATGCCCAATAATAATTTACGTGCCCAACATGATGGCATTTGCAAATTTGGCACGGGTCATTTCCAAAAACTTGGTCTCAGCCACCCGCGAAATTTGACCTCCGCGAATTAGATCAAACGCGATGTCCAACTATAATTGAGCATGCCCGACACGATGCGCCCTCCAAATTTGGTCTGGGACAATGCTAAAATGATATCGCGCATAACTTTCTTCGTTCAGAACACAAATGTTCTAATAATAAATTTGTGGCTCGTGGCTTCATATTCGTGTTCTTTCAACACACTATCAAGAAATTATCGTTGGCATGTCCACAAAAAAAATGGCAATATAAAGTCGTTCTGCCCGAAAAAGACGACGTCACCTGAAGGCCACGGAGCTCAATTCTGCCTTCATAAACCATGATTTTTGTCTTCCAAGGTTACCACACAGCTCCCGCTCCAGGCTGCTATGCACGATGACCTTGAATTCTGCGCTCGCCCGAGTTGACGCGATGACAGACAGTGAACGACCGCAGCGCGGTTCACAGGATAGGAAGGTACTCAGAAATAATACCAAGTATGCCAAGAAGAGTGCACCCTACTTGTGCTACTACGACGTTTAAAACACAGCAGTGTGTGCAATGCAAAGCGCCAGAGCCACTTGATGTTGTCAGAGCAATATTGACGGTCGCAATCCCCTGACTTATTCTCTATCTGTGTACTCACTATCCAGAAGCCGTTTTAAAGGCTTTGTAAAGTCCTTTTAAAGTATTAGGTGAAACACTCTATAAAAGCGCGCGTGGCTGCATTTGTTGCTTGTTAAATTTTAAAGTATAGCGCTTCTGTCCTGTCGTCTCTTCTATTTTTCTTGTTTTCTTTGAAGGTCAATTCAGCGCATAGCTTTTCTAAAAGAGCGACCAACTAGCACAACAGCAAAACAGCACGCCAGCATGATCCTGAGTGCACGACGCCGCGCACATCCACAAGTGGCAACGCTGTGGTTTAGGCTATCCAAAACGTACAGAGTAACATTAACGCCACGCTAAATTTTCAGCTACGATCGCCAATGCAATAGACACCGCACAAAGCCGCCTCAGCGCAGCTGCTGTTGCAAAAGCATATTCGACACGTGTGTAATTTTCTCCCCTTGGGCTGAACGCTGTTTGCCATGCCGAAGAGGGACGTATGAAGTGAGACTGTGAACTCCAAAGCAACATTGGACACTTTAATGAAAACCTAAAACAATGCGATTCACAGTTCACGTAGCGGTGCACTGCATACACCCCTCTGCCTTTACTGCGGCACTTTCACATCAGGGACGCCATACTTTAGAAACATGAGCAGCTTCGCGTCTTCCAAAACACTTCGGTCAGCTTCGTCGCAAGCAATAACGCTCGCGTCGCCTGAACCGTGACCGGCACAGCACACAGAAGGTACTGAAGGCGTACCGAAGTCACGACCGTGAGTTTCTTCTCCATGTTTCGCAGAGTGGACACGAGGGGTATCCGAAACCCTGACACGCAGAGGAAGACTCCCAAAGGTATCTGTGGTTTCGTAATCACAGAAGGAGAAGCTTTGAGCGCTGTCAACGACTTGGGTAGTCAGCGGATCATCCAGGCTATTTCCAGAATACTGAGGAGCTGCCCGACCGAAGGGAAGCACAGCGCTTCCGACTAGAGCTCGTGGCAGCGGATTCGAATCTGGAGCTGGATCCGTAACTTTGAAGCGCTTCTTTAGAGGCAGGAGAATAGGCAGGTTTGAAGAGCACGGAGTGATGCCTGTGGACTGAAGTACCTCCTTTGCGGGAAGTGACTGGGAGCCTCCAAAATCACTTTGTTGAGGCTCTTGCTTTTTGGACAACTTATCCAGTGACTCCACCGAGGGTTCAGTGGCGATGGTCCTGGATAACTTCTCCGGCATCTCCGTTACCAATGCCGGCGGAATAATAGAAAGGCCAGTGCAAGTTAGGCCTACAGGTGCAGCCTCACCCGTGCTCGCTTTGCCGATATCACAAGTGTAAACAGATGGTTTGAACGCGGCCGTTTCTTCTATCTTCCGCTTCTCCGAAGGGAGTGGTGGGCTTTGGTGTACATTCCGAGCTGTGGTCACCTCCTTACAGCGCTTCGATGATTTCTGGTGGCGCCGTAGGTTGAACGCTGTCGAGAACCTATTGACGCAGGTGCTGCAAACGAACCGTTTTTTATGGTCGTGCGACTCCAAGTGACGTTCCATGTCCGCTTTGCGACAGAACACTCTGCTGCAGTCGTCTTTCCGGCAGCGGTATTCCCCGCTGGCATGGTCGAGCAACTTGTGCTGGTTAAACTCATAGAGAGTCGAGAACTCACGTCCGCAGCACGAGCGAGAACCGCCGGGCGTATGGAGAGACCTGTAGTGGCGCGTGTAGTTTGAAGAACGCATCGTGGCATACCCGCACTCGCCGCACTTGTGCAGGTGGCCGCGGCGCACTGGCGGAGGTGCATCACGCATGAGAAGGTCTGTTGATGCAGCGGCGATGTCTCCGACGTAACGAATCGAGGCCATGATGGCTGGACAAATGCAGGGAAAAGACAGTGACACCAGCAACGTCAGTCGGACTTGTGGCTAGGGGGGTCAGGTATATAGATACGCGACGACGACTTCCTTGATGATCGAAGAGTGCATGGGGATCAAGTGTTGTCTGCTGGAAGGGCGCTAACGGCTTTTTATCGCTTATCGGCAAACCGTCCGTCAAGCCGAGTAGGCGGCTACGCGAGACTCTCATTGGTCGCCCATAGGTACGCGATTGCACTGTCTTACAGCTGAGGCACCTAATATGAAAACGACCCTTCCCAACGGAAGTTCCACGCGTGGTGTGAGCAAACTTCTGCGAAGTCCTCGAATACCTTTCTGACGCAGAAGCGACCGCATGCTTCGCGGTGTACAAGAACCTGAGTCGCGCTGCACTCCCTCAACTACTTGACACCGTAAACAAAGTATGGCTGGATGGCGTCGTGCCCGAGAGCTGGAAATCCGCGGTAGTGATTCCTATCCCGAAAGCAAGAAAGCCTCCGACGGCCCTTGCAAACTTACTACCTATCTCCTTAACTCATACGCTGTGCAAGCTGGAGGAGAAAATGCTAGCCACACGATTGTCGTGATGGCTAGAGCAGCACGCTTTTTTTTCCGACCCCGCACAAATTGGCTTTCGTCCATACATTGGTACAGAGGACGGGTTGGCTGTCTTGGCATCTGCAGTTTTGTCCTATATACCGCAGCCACAATGTGCGTACTGTTTTAGCAATGTACGTTGAAAAGGCATATAACAACATCAGTCATGCAGCCACTCTGAACAACATTGACATGCTTCATCTCCCTCTCAGAGGGCGTAGTTTTGTCGAATCATTTTTGGATGGTCGAAAATGTGCAATACGCCTCAGCGGCGAAGCAGTCGGATCATGCGTTCCTCTTTGTGGCGTGAGCGACGATGTGAGTAACTTTACAACAGCTGCATGATTTTTTCACTTATTCCGCTGCCGCCGCTGCGCAATTGCTGCTGCCGCAGAAATTGCTCTTGTTATTAGTTCAAAAATAAATTTGTATTCCTTTTTTTTCCACTACCACACAACTATCCCTAAAAAATTTGCTTCCTCAAGAAAAAAAAAAAGGTTTGTAGTCGGTTTTGGTCTGCAGCGTTGCACAACTTTTTATTTCCCTTTCATGAAATAAAATAGCCGCTAACCCACAACCCTACTGATGATAGTGAAATAAAGCGCAATTAAAGCATAATGTGCTGCGGCATTTCAACGTGTGCAGGCACCACGTGAGAGTTCATTTTTTATGACTTTACTTACTGTTGGCCTCATCTGCCTGTAAAATTAAACCGCCGAGAATCGCCCTCTCAGCGAGTGCATTTGACGGCAGCGCCAATGTGAGTTTTTCAAGCTCGAAGTCTCCAAGCCGGTGTCCGCTCTTGGCAACAAAGCTTTGGCACATGTCTACATAATTAGTGTCAGAGCTTTAGCAAGCATCTGATGCCACGCTGGTGCAATTGACTCAACACACAAGGCCCAAGAGGCCTACAAGCCAGCGATGGGAAAAACTCCGAAGATTATCTTTGATATCGTAACCAGACAAGGAGGAACTTCGATCACTGACGACGACTTGGGCATTCAGCTGATCCAATAAATCTACAAAGGCATGAGCGGCTACGGTACAGGGGCACTTCTCATCGTTCTCCACCATCGATGCCTGTGGAATTATCAAAAGGCCATGGCAAGGCAATCCTACAGGTGCAGCCTCACCCGTGCTCGCTTTGCCGGAGTCACCAGGGTAGACAGATGGTTCGAACGCGGCCGTTTCTACTATCTTCCGCTTCTCCGAAGGGAGTGGTGTGCTTTGGTGTACATTCCGAGCTGTGGTCATTTCTTTACAGCGCTTTGATGATGTCTGGTGGCGCCGTAGGTTGAACGCTGTCGAGAACCTATTGAAGCAGGTGCTACAAACGAACCGTTTTTTGTGGTCGTGCGATTGCAAGTGACGTTCCATGTCCGCTTTGCGACGGAACACTGCTGCAGACGTCTTTCCGGCAGCGGTATTCCCCGCTGGCATGGTCGCGCAACTTGTGCTGATTAAACTCGTAGAGAGTCGAGAACTCACGTCCGCAGCACGAGCGAGAACCGCCGGGCGTATGGAGAGACCTGTAGTGGCGCGTGTAGTTTGAAGAATGATTCGTGGCATAACCGCACTCGCCGCACTTGTGCAGGTGGCCGCGGCGCACTGGCGAAGTCACATCACGCATGAGAAAATCTGTTTTTGCAGCGGCGACGTCTCCGACGTAACGAATCGAGCTCATGATGGCTTGACAAATGCAGGGACCAGGCAGTGCCACGAGCAACGTCAGTCGGACTCGCGGCCACAATTTTGTATGCTGATTAAAGACTGCATGGAGCTGAAACAATCTGTGCTGGAAGAGCGCGTAAGGCTTTTGTACTCTCTCTTATCTCCACCATTTGGCAAGTGTGCAAGGAAAAGTTCAAGTGTGCCGCGGTCTTATCGTCCCACCTGCGGTATCGCACCAACGCTACGGGAACCGGCAAAGCGACTGACCTCACAGACAAAGAATTTCTCTACTTTGTGCCGAAGCTCTTCACTGTCTCACTGTCTCTTCACTGCATCAGAATAGCCTGTCCCAGTACATCAG
The DNA here is from genome assembly GCF_052857255.1 of Amblyomma americanum. Classification (NCBI taxonomy): domain Eukaryota; kingdom Metazoa; phylum Arthropoda; class Arachnida; order Ixodida; family Ixodidae; genus Amblyomma; species Amblyomma americanum. The sequence continues at coordinate 24,960,094 of NC_135503.1, forward strand.
GAGCGCTGTGACTTTGTGCACAGGAAGCAGCGGTGATGCCGCTTCGACCATAACAGCGCCGACGCATTGCAAGCTTCTATTGGCGGTTGTGTCTTATCGGCGATAGTTTTCAAGAGTCTTGCTCCATCCCGTTAATCTTATCGGCAGCAAGCAGGACTTATGCAGGAAGGAAAAATATGGAAACTGCGAGCTACCTTCATGGTGCTCCTATTTAGGAGCACGATGTAGGTTGCTCCGTTATTCAACGTGTGCGGCGTTATGACATTCCCGTTACGCATTTGACTGCAACGTAGGTGTAAGTGCTGGCACGAGTCACGTACGCTGAACAGCTCTTGACGACAGCAGCGAGACTCCCAGCAGCGGAACGTGGCGAGTGGCTTCTTTCTCGCGGTTACGGTGTCGCAGGCGAGGAGAGCCTCTCGATCTGATCGAGTGTTCGACACCTGATAACCACATTGTGAGCTTTGTAACTTCAATTGCCCGATAATTCAGGTGCTCGAAGCTAGAAAGATGGACCGATGACCTCTAAACGAGCGGCCAATGGCATTAGGGCGCATCAATGCAAAGTTATTGTTATATTTCGGTTTCAAAACTCGGCGCGCCCATGGGGAGGAGATAAAATCTGCTTTTTAATGTCTTACTCCATTAACAGCAGCCGAGTATCAAAATTCCAGACCTTAAAATTATCCTTGTGAGTACATCCCTTATGTGATTACCTTCTGATTACCTCTACGAGGGGCAAGCGCCGTAACCAGAAATTAATAAGATGCCCGAGCAGGGTGGGTTGCCGTCGAGTAAGCTGGTCGAGGCACCCCGAGCGTCATATCGGCTCGTCGGGACTGAGCGTGTTCTGCCTCGCAGCACGATAACGACGAGTGTCTTCTCTTCGCGTAGAGCCGCTGGGTTTTTGCTGCCCGTGCTTATAGAGGGTGTTCAAAATTAGATTTTATTGATTTTTTTTAAATATGAAGCGCCGTATGCTAATGCCGCTTTTGCATGTGGTAATGCGGCCAAGCGGACACAAATTGGGATAATAATTGTCCCCATAAATTCAATAATTAACTTTTTATTGGTTGAAGATAGCGTGCAAGTTTATATTGATAACTTGGAGGCAGTTGCTTTCGAGGGCTATTCCCTTTTGTACCATTTTAGTAACGCACCTTTGTGCTGAGATGCGGACGTCTAAAATTTCGTCCCAGTTCGCCTAATTACGCATGGGATGCAGCGGCTATCAACGTGAAGCACCTCGCTCGTGTGACGCAGCTCTTGCGTATGGGCCGTTATGGCTGTCCGCCTTGCAAAAGTGTGCAGCGAGCGGCATTGCGTCTTTCTGCCGTCTGTAGAAGCGATCGCTTAAAGATATAGCTCTCCCCGCTAACCGATCCAACAGTTCATCGGTTTCTATCGCCGAGAAGGAAAACGGTGGCCCAGAAAGAAAATTCATCCACCTCGCCGCTCGCTGCACACTCTTCCAGCGGCTTGCCATACGCAACGTAACGCGAGGGAGGTGCTTCACGCCGAGAGCCGCTGTCTCGCGTGCGTAATTAGACGATCTCGGACGAAATTTTAGACGTGCACATATCAGGACACAGGTGCGTTAGTAAAATGGTACAAAATGGAATAGCCCTCGAGAGCAACTGTTTCCAAGTTCATAATATAAACGTGCACACAAACTTCAGCCAATAAAAAGCTAATTATTGAATTTTATTTAATTACTGAATTTGCGGGGACAATTATTACCCCAATTTGTGTCCGCATGGCCGCATTACCAATGTGAAAAAGCAGCATTACCATACGGTGTTTCACATTTAAAAAAATCAGTAAAGTTATTTTGAACACGCTGTATATATAGTCACCAGAAATTGAAAAACATAACAGGATTTAATTCGCAACGTTTGGTCCTAAAGGCGAAACGTCGTGACTTAAATCCTGTTATGGTTCTCAATTTCTATTGACTTCATATTATACTGATCAATCAGCTGCCAAGAAATCACTTTTGGTTTATATATATATATATATATATATATATATATATATATATATATATATATATATATATATATATATATATATATATATATATATATATATATATATATATATATATATATATATATATATATATATATATATACAGAGTGTCCCAGCTAACTTGGACCAGGCTTTTGAAAAACCTAAGCATTCTTCAGAATTGAAATCATATGGAGGTTGGTAACGTTTATCTGAAGTTACGGTACCATTTTTTATCGTCCTACTTGAATAATAAGTCGAAATAAATTGGGTAACTTTTTGGTTATAGCTTGAAACGTTCAGGCGTCAGTAGGAAATTTGTGGACCTCCACAAATATTGTCCAATGCAGACATTTCCAAGGAGATAGACTTAGCGTGGCTGTTTTTATTCGGGAATAACAAAAGCGCATGAAGTTTAAAAAATACCACGTGACAGCACGCTCCGCGCGGCCAAACGCGCCGCAGTAACAGCGCTCTTATCCGTGGTTTGTGAAAAACATCGCTCGCTTCGCGCCTTTCGTGACGACGGAGCTTCGCGTTTTAGTTGTTTCCAAGATAAGCGCCAGTGGGTTGGGGCGGCAGTTGAAAGCTGGCTCCCGTTTCCGCGGCGATAAATGCCCTCTCGCGATAGCAGAATGCAGAATGCGTCGCCATCCGCCGCCGGTAATATCAGATCCGAGCACAGAAAGAAGCTCGTAAGCGAAGAGAAGGCGCGGAGCTGGCGTTGCTTTTTTTATAAATCACCGATGAGAGCGCTGTAATCGCGGCGAATTCGGGCGACGGAGCACCGCTATCACGTGGCATTTTTTAAACTCTGCAGGATTTCGTATTTCTCGAATAAAATCGGCCACGTTAAGGCTATCTCTTTGGAAGTGCCTGTGTTCAGCAATATTTGTGAAGCTCAACAACTTTCCTATTAACGACTGAACGTTTCAAGGTGTATTTAAAAAAAAGATGAAGTAATTTATCTCGAATAAATATTCAAGTAAGAAGAGCAAGAAATTCGTACTGAAATTTTTGGTAAGCCCTAACAGCATCCACGAAATTTCAGTTCCGAAGAACGCTTAGGTTTCTTTTTTTTTTAATATAGCGGTCCAAGTTAGCTGACAACGTGTATATACATATACCAGCCTGACTGCACCCACTGCAGACCAAATGCCTCTCCTATGTCTCTCCAAATAATCCTGTCCCTTGCCAGCTGCGCCCACCTTATTTTGCAAATTTCCTAATCTCATCCACCCACCTAACCTTCCGCCGTCCCCTGCTATGCTTGCCTTCTCTAGGAATCCCCTCCGTTACCCTTAAGGACCAGCGGTCATCTTCCCTTCGCATTACATGCCCTGCCCAATCCCGTTTCTTCCTCTTCATTTCAGATAGGCTGTCATTAGCACGCGTTCCCTCACCCACTCTGCCCGCCTCCTGTCTCTTAACGTTACACCTTGGAGTTTTCTTTCCATGGCTCACTGCGTTGTCCTCAACTTAAGCTGAACCCTTTCCGTATGCCTACATGTTTCTGCCCCGTAGGTGAGTACCGGCAATATACAGCTGTTGTACACTTTTCTCTTGAGGGGTACTGGTAACCGGCTATTTATGATCTGAGAGATCTTGCCATATGCGCTCCACCCAATTCTTATTCTTCTACGTAGTTATTTCCCTCTCGTGATGCGGATGAGCGGTAACTACCTGCCCTAAGAAGCCATATTCGGTCATCGCTTTCAGCACCTCGCTATCAATTGTGAACTGCTGTTCTCTTTATATACTGTTGAACATTATTTTAGTTTTGTGCATGTTATTTTTAGACCCGCCGTTCTGCTCTGCCTGTCTAGTTCATTGACATTGCTTTGCAGTTGATCTCCTGAGTGACTCAGCAAGGCAACGTCGTCAGCGAAATGCAGATTATTTAGGCATTCTCCATTAACTCTTATCCCCAACTGTTCCCAGTTCAGGCCCCAAAAAAGCTCTTGTAAACAGGTGGTGAATAGGATTGGCGAGATCGTGTCTCCTTGCCTGACGCCCTTCCTTATTTGAACTTTATTGCTGACTTTATGGAGGACTATCGTAGCTGTGCAGCTCCTATGTATATCTTCCAGTATTTTGACATCAGGCTCTTCTACACCCTGATTACGCAATGCCTGAATGACTGCTGAGGTTTAAACTCGGCCAAATGCTTCCTCGTAATCAATGAAGGCTATATATAGGAGTTGGTTATATCCTGCGCATTTCTCTATCACCCGATTGATAGTGTGAATCTGATCTATTTTAGAATATCTTTTACGAAAGCCTGCCTGATCGTTTAATTGCTTAAAGTCTAAGGTTACCCTGACTTTATTAGAGATCACTTTAGTGAATACCTTGTAAGCTGATCGGTTTGTAATTTTTCAAGTCCTTGCCGTCTCCTTTCTTATCAATTAAGGTTATGTTCGCGTTCTTCCTTGCTTCTGGTACATTTGAGGTCATAAGACATTGCTTTTACACGGTGGCTAGTTTGTCTAGCACAATCTTCCCTCCGTCCTTCTACAGATCTGCTGTTACCTGATTCTCACTAGCTGCTTTTCCACTTTGCATTGCTCTGTAGACTTTCTCTACTTCCTCTTTCTTTACTTGTGGGTTGACACATTACTGTGTTCTACTGTCTCCATCATTACCTTCTGATTGCATTGGCTACCTTATAGACTTGTGTAGAACTCTCCGGCTACATTAACTATCTGGGCCAAATTGGTAATGACACTGCCTTCCTTGTCTCTTAACGCATGCATCTGGTTTTTACTTATATGCCTAGGTTCCTCCTCGTCGCTTTTTGGCTACTTCCGTTCTTAAGAGTATGCTCGATTCTTTAAATATTAAACTTCCTTATGTCGCCTACCGCCCCCGTTGCGCTTATTTAATTACATCGCTAACTTTGCTAGTTCTACTCTGTCCTCATGCTGTCACGTTTCTTAATCAGATCGTTCGTCTCCTGAGAGAGCTGGCCAGTAGCCTGTCGATCCGTCCTACCGCCTACTTCTACTGTGCACTCCGTAATGATAGCTGTCAGATTATCCTTCATTATATGAACATTCTGATCGTCTTCTTCAATAAGCTGAATATCTGTTCTGCAGCGATATCCTGAATTCCTCTATTTTTCCTCTTGCCGCTCACTCGTTAATGGACTTCCTCTTCATTAGCTTCTTCCGTTCCCTCTACAAGTCGAAGATAATTAGATACGTTACCTTTCTGTGGTAGCTACAGCGCACGTTTCCGAGAGCGTTCACATCCTGAACGATGCCTGGGTGACCACAAATTATGAAGCCGATTTAAGTTTTCGTCTCCCTTCCGGGTCTACTTCCTGTTCTCTCGTTTTCGGACGAAGGTATTCATCATCCGTAAATTATTTGTATCTGCGAACTCTAATAATAGCTACTAATAGCTTTCCCGCGCTATTCCTCGAACATATCCTATAGTCGCCTACCGCCTGGTCGCCAGCTTGCATTCTTCTTGTCCACCTTCGCATTGAAGTCGCCCATCAGTACATCAATAACGGTGCTGGAAAAAAAAACTGTGTACAGTTCCTCTTATACTTGCCTTCTTTTTCATGGTTAAAAATGAAAGAAACCATCCATCGTACAACGGCTACTATTAATTATTGCATCGCGGACTAAACTGTGATTATTTAAGAGCAAATGTTTCGAGCACGTGGGCGCCGCACATGGAGGACCGGCTTTCATGCACGGCGCCACCGTGGCGAGGAAGTGCTTTCCCGGACTGTGCGGTCAATGTCCAGGATGTCATGGGGGGTGTGCGCGGGCCTGATGTCTTTTGCCCCCGCAGTGCCTGACACGTAACGGGCGAACGTCCCCCTTCTCACATTCACTGCGGCCCGCAGCTATGATAGCTCCTCCGTTCTTATCAAGCAAACGTGGCCTTGAGCTTCTCCGCCTCTCTCACCGGCGCGGTGTGTCGACTTATCGGCCCGCGGAGTATACGTATTGTGAAGGGATCGAATGGGCAGCTGCGTTGAATCACTGTGAGGTCGATCACGTGCCCAGTCCGTGGGCTGCCAGGACGCGTCCCCAACACACTCTCGCCACTTCCGGCACATTATGGTTCCTGCTGTCTCTGCGGCAGGGATGAACAGCCCTAATGGGGGCCCACTCGGCTTCGAAGGTCAGGCACCTGCGCTGCACAACGCTGCGCGGGGACCGAAAGGCCGATGCTGCCCTCGCGCAGAAGGTTTCATTCCGGGAAAACGGGGTCTCTTTCCGAGGCGGGAGCATTTAGCTGCTCGCCTTAAACAAACACAGCCGCGTCCACCGCCGATGGCTCGCGGCGCCGCGGCCCGCCGCCCTTGCCGACACCCGACACACTGTCGCTGCGTCCCGCGGGGGGGTCCTGTGCCGTGAGCTAATGGGGACGTCGGTTTCGGGGAATTGTCCCGGGCGGCGGACGTCCATTTTAACCCCCGTAAACAACAGATGCGGATCCCTCGTTGACGCCGCCGCGTGCATTAGTGGCACCGCGGACACGCCGGCGCCTCCTTGAAGCATCTGTCGAGAGACGACTCCCAGTCGCTTGGACCCTCCCGGAATGTTGTCGCGCCTCGTCCGTAACAGCGGCAAGCTAAGCCGCGTATGCGCACGAGAGGCGCCCCGCTGTGGTCCGATGACAGGACTAAGTGCGGAACAGCTGCGGGCCGGACGAGAGTCAAAGGAAAACGATTGCGCCTGCGGGCACAATGGGAGGTTGTTTTTGCTTTTTCTTCTGGGGGCGAGAGTGTGAGCAATACTGTGAAGGCATGGGGCGTGCCACCTAAACCTGGTGGGCCAATCATTTCGGGTGTCTATTCCCGGAATGCCATGTTCGTATAGCTATTTTGATGTTCTTTTCGTGTTGGGCATTTTAGGGAAAGGGTTTTGAACCTTGCCGAAGCGGGAAGGCGTGCCATACAGTTTTTGAACCAATCAGGTGTTAGTTGTTTGTGATTGGGTGATGCAAGGGGTGGGCGAGTCTCCTAGGTCTTTAAAACCAGGTCCGGAGCCGGGAAAAGGCGTTCTGAGCTAGATTTAGATCCCTTGCATCTTTGGCGATGCCAAGGAGGGAAGATTTTCCCTTAGCCAGTTCCATGTAATCATGCTTGCCGTTTATTCTGTTGTAAATATGTGAATTCCTGTATAAAGTTTCAGTTTTCCTTCCTTCAGTCAAGTTTTGCCGGATCTCGTCTGTTATACCGTCTCGTCTCGGACGGTGGGGCACCCGGTGGTGGAGCCCGGTATACGAGTTATACGAAATCTCACCACGACCAAGAAGAACGAACCTATCTTTACTCGTATACAGATCGATAAACGATTAGATGGTAATGAGCGCTTGTGTTGTCTGCACCTTTCTCGGGCTTTCTTCGTATGCTCTCTACGTGGTCTACAATGGGCCGTTCGTTGTAGTCTCGCGATCAAGTTCACCGCGTCCGTAGTCTGTAGTCGGTGCTCTGGCTCCTCTTCAAACACAACGTCAGTCGGAAGTCACATGGCATGGCAGAAATGGTCGCAGGCGGTTCCCTTTTTACTTGCACTAGTAGCAAGCCTTCTCTATGTGCAGGTAGCGTCATTATGAAAGGGAGCTCGTATCCTGCGCAGTTCGCAAAGCACAGCCGCCGAGATCCGCGACGTTCATAGGCGCATTTCATGGGCGCATCGGCATAGTTCATAGGCGCATAGGGGGATTGGCGTATTTGCCTGATGCCGCCCATTCTCGCCAGCTATCGGCGGCAGGGATTCACGACGCTCGCAGGCTCCGCGTTTTCGTGTTCCCTTTCATATTGCCGCTACATGTAGCTAAGAACGACGCAAATTAAAGTACACATCGCGGCGATCCACGCGGCAATAAGGATGCGCGTGCAGGGGAGAATAGAGCAACATTTACCAGTGGTAGTAGCCGTTACCATTCTGCGCCTGATTTGGCATTGCTTTGCACTTGAGGGGCACAGCATAGCGACAGATTGACTTTGACAGATTGACCTTGGACGAGTGACCAAAATCGATGTCCAATCATAACTGGGTGTGCCCGACACGATGTCGACATCCATAATTTCACCCGGGCCAACCCCGAAATTTTACCTTGTCTGCTTAGACCAATATAGATGCCCAATAATAATTTAACGTGCCCGACATGATGGCATTTGCAAATTTGGCACGGGTCATTTCGAAAAACTTGGTCTGAGCCACCCGCGAAATTTGACCTTCGCGATTTAAAATCAAACGCGATGTCCAACTATAATTGAGCATGCCCGACACGATGGCGCCCTCCAAATTTGGTCTGGGCCAATGCTAAAATGATTTCGCGCATAAGTTTCTTCGTTCACAACACAAATGTTGTAATAATAAATTTGTGCTATCAAGAAAGTATTGTTGGCATGTCCACACAGAAGCGGCAATATAAAGTCGTTCTGCCCGAAAAAGACGACGTCACCTGAAGGCCACGGAGCTCAATTCCGGCTTCATAAACCATGATTTTTGTCTTCCAAGGTTACCACACAGTTCCAACTCCAGGCTGCTATGCACAATGATCTTGAATTCTGCGCTCGCCCGAGTTGACGCGACGACAGACAGTGAACGACCGCAGCGCGGTTCACAGGATAGGAAGGTACTCAGAAATAATACCTAGTATGTCAAGATGAGGGCACCCCACTTGTGCCAATACCACGTTTCAAACACAGCAGTCTGTGCAATAGAAAGCGCCAGAGCAATATTGACGATCGCAATACCCTGACTTATTCTCTATCTGTGTACTCACTATCCAGAAGCCGTTTTAAAGGCTTTATAAAGTCCTTTTAAAGTCTTAGGTGAAACACTCTATAAAAGCGTGCGTGGCTGCATTTGTTGCCTGTTAAAGTTTAAAGTATTGCGCTTCTGTCCGGTCGTCTCCTCTATTTTTCTTGTTTTCTTTGAAGGTCAATTCAGCGCATAGCTTATCTAAAAGAGCGACCAACGAACTCAACAGCAAAACAGCACGCCAGCATGATCCTGAGTGCACGACGCCGCGCACATCCACAAGTGGCAACGCTGTGGTTTAGGCTATCCAAAACGTACAGAGTAACATTAATGTGACTCAAAATTTTCTGCTACTATCGCCAATGCAATAAACACCGCACAAAGCAGCCTCAGCGTAGCTGCTGTTGCAAAAGCATACTCGACACGTGTGTAATTTTCTCCCCTTGGGCTGAAGACTGTTTGCCATGCCGAAGAGGGACGTATGAAGTGAGACTGTGAACTCCAAAGAAACTTGGGACACTTTAATGAAAACCGAAAACCATGCGATTCACAGTTCACGTAGCGGTGCACTGCATACACCCCTCTGCCTTTACTGCGGCACTTTCACATCAGGGACGCCATACTTTAGAAACATGAGCAGCTTCGCGCCTTCCAAAACACTTCGGTCAGCTTCGTCGCAAGCAGTAACGCTCGCGTCGCCTGAACCGTGACCAGCACAGCACACAGAAGGTACTGAAGGCGTACCGAAGTCACGACCGTGAGTTTCTTCTCCAGGTTTCTCAAAGTAGACACGAGGGATATCCGAAACCCAGACATGAGGAGGAAGACTCTCAAAGGTATCTGTGGTTTCTGAATCACAGAAGGAGAAGCTTTGAGCGCTGTCGACGACTTGGGTAGTCAGCGAACCGTCCAGGTTATTTCCTGAATACTGAGGAGCTGCCCCACCGAAGGGAAGCATAGCGCTTCCGACTAGAGCTCGTGGCAGCTGATTCGAATTTGGAGCTGCATCCGTAACCTTGAACCGTTTCTTTAGCGGCAGGAGAATAGGCAGGTTTGAAGAGTACGAAGTGATACCTGTGGACTGAAGTACCTCCTTAGCGGGAAGTGACTGGGAGCCTCTAAAATCACTTTGTTGGGGATCTTGCTGTTTGATCAACTTATCCATTGCCTCCACCGAGGGTTCAGTGGCGATGGTCCTGGGTAACTTCTCCGGCATCTCCGTTACCAATGCCGGCGGAATCACCGAAAGGCCAATGCAAGTTAAGCCTACAGGCGCAGCCTCATCCTTGCTCGCTTTGGCGATATCACAAGTGTAAACCGATGGTTCGAGCGCGGCCGTTTCTTCTATCTTCCGCTTCTCCGAAGGGAGTGGTGTGCTTTGGTGTACATTCCGAGCTGTGGTCACCTCCTTACAGCGCTTCGAGGATTGTTGGTGGCGCCGTAGGTGGAACGCTGTCGAGAACCTATTGAAGCAGGTGCTACAAACGAACCGTTTTTTGTGGTCGTGCGATTCCAAGTGACGTTCCATGTCCGCTTTGCGACGGAACACTCTGCTGCAGACGTGTTTCCGGCAGCGGTATTCTCCGCTGGCATGGTCGCGCAACTTGTGCTGGTTAAACTCATGGAGAGTCGAGAACTCACGTCCGCAGCACGAGCGAGAACCGCCGGGCGTATGGAGAGACCTGTAGTGGCGCGTGTAGTTTGAAGAGCGGTTCGTGGCATATCCGCACTCGCCGCACTTGTGCAGGTGGCCGCGGCGCACTGGCGAAGGCACATCACGCATGAGGTCTCTTGCTGCTGCGGCGATGTCTCCGACGTAACGAATCGAGGTCATGATGGCTGCACAAATGCAGGGACCAGGCTGTGACACCAGCAACGTCAGTCGGACTTGTGGCTAGGGAGCCGGAGTATATGTACGCGACACAATTTCGTGTGCTGATCTAACAGTGCATGGGGCTCAAATCATCTGTGCTGGAAGAGCGCGAAAGGCTTTTGTGCTGTCTCTTATCTCCACGAAGTAGCGAGTGAGTGAACGAGAGAAAAAGTGCGGCAGGACGTTATCGCACCTGCGGTATCGCAACGACGCTACGGGAGCCGCAATTTTCCGAAACCTCGCCGACAAAGGATTTCTCTGCTTTGTACCGAAACTCTGTGCCAGGTGTTTGTGTCCCTCCTTGCATGTTCGCTGCATCATTATGGCCTGCCCCAGAACATCAGGAGCGCTGTGACTTTTTTGCGCTGGAAGCTGCGGCGATACCGGTTCAATCAAAACAGCGCCAACGCATTGCAAGCTTCTAATGGCGGTTGTGTCTTCTCGGAGATCGTTTTCAAGAGTCTTGCTGAATGCAGTTAATCTTATCGGTAGCAAGCAGGACCTATAGAGTAGGGAAAAGGTGGAAACTGCGAGCTACGTACATCGTGCTCCTATTTAGTCCGTTATTCAACGTGTGCGGTGTAATGACATTCGCCCTATGCATTTGACCGCAGCGTGGGTATAAGTGCTGGCACGAGTCACGTACGCTGAACAGCCCTTGACGATGGCAGTGAGACTCCCAGCAGCGGACCGTAGCGAGTGGCTTCTTTTCCCGTGGTTACGGTCTCGGCAGCGGGGAGAGCCACTTGATCGGATCAAGTGTTGGACACCTGATAACCAGATAGTGAGCTTTGTAACTTCAAGTACCCGAAAAATCAGGTGCTCGAAACTAGGTCGGTGCACGGATCACCTCTAAACGAGCGGCCAACGTCATTAGGGCGCATCAATGCAAAGTTATAGTTACACTCCGGTTTCAAAACTCTCTTCGCGCCCATGGGCAGGAAACGAAATCTGCTGTTTAGTGTCTTACTCCATTAAAAACACACACACGACGGAGCTTCGCGTTTTAGTTGTTTCCAAGATAAGCGCCAGTGGGTTGGGGCGGCAGTTGAAAGCTGGCTCCCGTTTCCGCGGCGATAAATGCACTCTCGCGATAGCAGAATGCAGAATGCGTCGCCAGCCGCCGCCGGTAATGTCAGAGCCGAGCACAGAAAGAAGCCCTTATCTCGTAAGCGAAGAGAAGGCGCGGAGCTGGCGATGCTTTTTATAAATCACCGATGAGAGCGCTGTAATCGCGGCGAATTCGGGCGACGGAGCACGCTGTCACGTGGCATTTTTTTAAACTCTGCAGGATTTCGTATTTCTCGAATAAAATCGGCCACGTTAAGGATATCTCGTTGGAAGTGTCTGGGTTCAGCAATATTTGTGAAGCTCCACAACTTTCCTATTAACGACTGAACGTTTCAATGTGTATTTAAAAAAAAGATGAAGTAATTTATCTCGAACAGGTATTCAAGTAAGAAGAGCAAAAACTTTGTACTGAAATTTTTGGTAAGCCCTAACAGCATCCACGCTATTTCAGTTCCGAAGAACGATTAGGTTGTTTCTTTTTTTTTAATATTGCGGTCCAAGTTAGCTGACAACGTGTATATACATATCATACTAGCCTGACTGCACCCACTGCAGACCAAATTCCTCTCCCATGTCTCTCCAAATAATCCTGTCCTTTGCCAGCTGCGCGTACCTTATTTTGCAAACTTCCTAATCTCATCCACCCACCTAACCTTCTGCCGTCTCTGCTATGCTTGCATTCTCTAGAAATCCCCTCCGTTAGTCTGAAGGACCAGCGGTCATCTTCCCTTCGCATTACATGGCCTGGCCAAGCCCGTTTCTTCCTCTTCATTTCGACTAGGCTGTCATTAGCACGCGTCTGTTCCCTCACCCACTCTGCCCGCTTCCTGTCTCTCAACGTTACACCTTGGAGTATTCTTTCCATGGCTCGCTGCGCTATCCCCAACTTAAGCTGAACCCTTTCCGTATGCCTACATGTTTCTGCCTAGTAGGTGACTACCAGCAATATACAGCTGTTCTACAATTTTCTCTTGAGGGGTACTGGTAACCTGTTTTTTATGATATAAAAGATCTTGCCTTACGCACTTCGCCCAAATCTTATTCTTCTACTTAGTTATTTCCCTCTCGTGATGCGGATGAGCGGTAACTACCTGCCCTAAGTAGACATAATCGCTCACCGTTTTCAGCACCTCGCTATCAATTGTGAACTGCTGTTCTCTTGCTATACTGTTGAACATTATTTTAGTTTTGTGCGTATTATTTTTAGACCCGCCGTTCTGCTCTGCCTGTCTTGTTCGTTGACATTGCTTTGCAGTTGATCTCCTTAGTGACTCAGCAAGGCAATGTCGTCAGCGAAACGCAGATTATTTAGGCCCATTCTCCATTAACTCTTATCCCTAAGTGTTCCCAGTTCAGGCCTCAGAATAGCTATTGTAAACAGGTGGTGAATAGGATTAGCGAGATCGTGTCTCCTTCCCTGACGCCCTTCCTTATTTGAATTTTATTGCTGACTGTATGGGGCACTATCGTAGATGTGCAGCTCGTATGTATATCTTCCAGTATTTTGACATAAGCCTCTTCTAAACCCTGATTCTGCAATGCCTGAATGACTGCTGAGGTTTCAACTCAGTCAAATGTTTTCTCGTAATCAACGAAGCCTATATATAGGGGTTGGTTATATCCTGCACATTTCTCTATCACATGATTGATAGTGTGAGTCTGATCTATTGTAGAATATCTTTTACGAAAGCCTGCCTGATCGTTTCATTGCTTAAAGTCTAAGATTTCCCTGACTTTATTAGCGATCACTTTAGTGAATACCTTGTAAGCTGATCGGTTTGTAATTTTTCAAGTCCTTGCCGTTTCCTTTCATAGCAATTAAGGTTATGTTTGCGCTCTTCCTTGCTTCTGGTACGTTCAAGGTCATAAGACATTGCTTTTACACGGTGGCTAGTTTGTCTAGGATAATCTTCCCTCCGTCCTTCTACAGATCTGCTTTTACCTGATTCTCACGAGCTGCTTTTCCCCATGGATTGCTCCGGAGGCTTTCTCTACTTCATCTTTCTTTACCGGTCCCCGCAGGGGGGCGCCTGCAGCTTGCAGGCGTCGCGACGGTGAGTGGCGACACCGCGGGTTCCCGAGCATCCGCAGGGACATCCTCGCAAGGGGATGATGGTGAACTGTGCATCACCACGGACCCGAGCACCCGCGCCTCGCCGTGCGTGGCATCGCCGTGTCCGGGGAAAAGGGGATCCTGGTGGTTGAGCCGATGCCGAGCGTTTGGACCCTAAGGCCCCTTGGAGGAGGCAACACACCACTTTGGCCCCAGCTTCACGTAGACGGCACCTCCGGCCTGACCCGACCGGGGGAAATCGGCAGTCGCCTTTTCCTATCCTCCACTCTGTCTTTCACTTTCCTATCTCTTTCTCACAACTCTCCTATCTCCTACTCACTTCTTAGTTTTTTTTCACTTTTCATAGGCGGCGAGGGTTAACCTTGTGTGGCCAACCACCCTGAGTTGTGTCGGATTTGGTTATAGTTGAGGTGTACAGCTGGCGTGGGCAGGACTTGCGTTCAAGTTCCTGTCCCGCCCCCTTGTTGGACTGCATGGTGGGTGGCTGTTACCATGATTGAAAAACTTCATTTTTTATGGCTCCCCCCCTTTCAAAACCCGATCGCTCTCTCAAGAGAGGGCGGAACGAAGCAGCAGACTTTTTTTCAAAAAAGAAACCGTCATTGACATTCACCAAGTTCTATGTTATCCACAGCGAAAGTAATGAAAAACAAGCAAGAATAATTTCTCCGTTCCTTGTGTCTAAATGCCTAACAGATACCCTGGGCCCTGGCTACAAGGTTTCTAAAATGGCCAGCGGAGGCTTATTGTTAGAACTCCTTGACAACAACCAGAACGCGAAAATCGCAAACATTGCATCCATCGGAGAAATCCCAGTTTCCATAACAGCGCACCGATCCCTAAACTCAGTCCGTGGTGTCATCTCTGAAAACGACTTCATACACCTAACCGAGAAAGAATTGCTGGAAGGCCTGTCTGACCAAAATGTCACAGATGTGTACAGAATCAAAATCCGGAAAGACAATAAAGAAATCGAGACAAAACACTTGGTCCTTACATTCAATACAAGTACATTACCAGAAACCATCGATGTAGGATACTTAAAAGTAAATATCAAGCACTACATTCCAAACCCACGAAGATGCTTCAACTGTCAAAGGTTTGGCCACGGCTCACAGAGCTGCCGCGGCCGCAAAACGTGCGCAAAATGTGCTTCCAAGGATCACGTTTCTGAGTAATGTGACGCAGCCCGGCGCTGCGCTAACTGCGAAGGAGAACATGCTGCATACTCCAGGGCCTGTCCGTCCTGGAAGAAGGAAAAAGAGATTATCACGATAAAAACCAAAGAAAACATTTCATTTAGAGAAGCAAGAAGGCGATTTGCCGTTACCAACCAGTTCTCCTTCACAGCAAAATCCAGCTTTGCTGATGTGGTGTGCAGGGGCGGTGCACCACACAGCACCCCGGTCGCTGCCGAGGCCACTTCCATCGAGCCAATGGCAGGACCATTCACGCCCCAGGCAGGGTCAGCGAAAGCTGCCCTGCCAGTGTCAAAGCAGGGAGCGCCGGTCCATGCGTCGGCATCCCGCAGGACTTCCCCCTACCGGGGGAGGACTGAAACCCACAAACCCGCGGCTTCCCCGCGGTCCTCCAGCGCCTCTCGTGAGGCGATGGATATAACTGCCACTCCGCCTCCACTACAGAGGCGGAACAGCTCTCTGGAGCGGAAAAAAGACAGGCCCCTAATAACGGACCCACTACTTAAGTAAATCCCCTTTCATTTCCTCTCAAAAACATAAACATGGCTTTTTTAATCCATTGGAATTGTAGAGGACTTATGCGGAATTACAGCGACATAACACATATCTTAGGGTCAATGTTACCCACAGCTTTATGTCTTCAGGAGACCAATCTTGGTCCACAACATGTACATATCCTGAAACATTATAAAACTTTTAGACGCGATCGAGAGCAGGCAAATCGGCTATCGGGAGGCGTCGCGATAGTCGTTCAAAGCGGTGTCCCTGCTCAAGAAATTAAACTCAAAACAAAACTTGAGGCGGTTGCAGTCAGTATCGTAAGCTACAAAACACTAACAATCTGTTCCGTATACATTCCTCCACATTTTACGTTAACACTCCATGATCTACAGCAACTGATCAGAGAACTTCCGGAGCCATATCTGTTACTTGGGGATTTTAATGCTCACTCCCCCCTGTGGGGAAGCGAACGCTGTGACGCTAGAGGTCAAATAATCGAAGATTTTATCCTGACGAATAATGTATGTCTTTTAAATACGAAAACGGCCACATACTGTTCCCCAACATCTGGGAAAATGAGCAGTTTAGACCTGTCTTTTTGTTCACCTTCTGTTTTAAGTGATTTTAAGTGGGACGTTTTAGACAACCCGTTTGGGTGTGATCACCTACCAGTGTTTATAGGCCTATCATCCTCACCTGCAGTCATCCCAACCAAACCACGGCGATGGAAGCTACAGCTAGCTGATTGGGCGTTGTTTAGAAAAATGGCCAGATTAGAGGATATTTACTCAGAAACACTTAGCATAGATGAACTCAATGAAATTCTCACAAAGTGTATCATCGATGCTGCACGGCTAGCTATTCCCCTGTCCACAGGCGTGGTGCGCCAGAACCACAAGGTATGGTGGACGCGAGAATGTTGGGAAGCCAAAAAACAACAAAATAAGGCCTGGGGTGTATTTCGTAGGTATGCTACTCACGAAAATCTAATAGCTTTCAAAAAGGCAAAAGCTAAAGCCCGATATATACGGCGGAACGCGGAAAAAATGTCTTGGCAAAATTATGTGTCGTCCATAAACAGCTCGGTAACATCAAAAAAACTGTGGGAGCAGGTCAGAAAAGTAAATGGCAGCTATTCCCCATTCACCCTTCCTCTGCTGACGGATCCTGGTATTCAGACAAGTATTAAAGAACAAGCAGACATTTCGGGGCAGCATTTTTTTATAGTTTCTAGTTCTTCCCACTATACACAGTCATTCTTAAAATACAAAAACACAACCGAAAAACAAAGACTCCCTACGGCAGGCAGCACAAACGAGCCTTACAATAATTGGATTACACTTCAAGAAATACAGAGAGTACTGTCTATAGGTAAACAAACTGCACCAGGCCCCGACGAAATTCATTATGAAATGCTATCCCATCTATCTGAGCAATCTGTAGAAGTTCTGTTCAAATTTTTTAACAAAATATGGGTAGTAGGGAAAATACCAGCTGCTTGGAAAAAAGCCATTATTGTTCCATTTCTAAAACCAGGAAAGCCACCAACCTCCCCTAACAGTTACAGGCCTATAACCCTTACAAGCTGTCTTGCCAAATCTTTTGAGAGTGTTATAAATATTAGATTAATGTTTATTCTAGAATCCCGAGAGCTTCTTGATGTCCACCAATGTGGTTTTAAAAAAACATGTTCCACAGTCGACCATTTAATCCGCCTGGAAAACACAATCCGAGAGGCCTTTATACACAGACAACACTGCCTTTCAGTTTTTTTCGATATGGAGAAGGCATATGACACGACCTGGAGGTTCGGGATTCTTCGCGACCTGGCAGAGCTTGGTATCCGCGGGAGGATGCTGAAATATTTGAGCGACTTTTTATCCAACCGTTCTTTCCAAGTTCGTCTCGGCGCAACCCTCTCAAATAAGTTTACTCAGGAAAACGGCGTTCCTCAGGGATGCATTTTAAGTACTACATTGTTCATAGTAAAAATGAATTCTTTAACCAGTATAATTCCACAGTCCATTATGTACTCGGTCTACGTTGATGACCTTCAAATTGCGTGCACATCTTCTAGCCTGGCAACTTGTGAGAGAAAACTACAACTTACAATAAACAAATTAGCACTTTGGGCAGACAGAAATGGATTTAGGTTTTCTCCACAAAAAACTGTTGCGGTTCTTTTCTCGCTGCAGAGAGGACTGCAGATTGATCCCACACTCCACTTGAACGACACCACACTTCCAGTAAAACAAGAACACAAATTTTTAGGCTTAACTTTTGACAAAAAGCTAACGTTTCTACCACATATAAACACCCTAAAAAAGAAAGCCACCCAATCCCTGAATATACTCAAAGTACTCTCACGGAAGCGTTGGGGATCCGATAGGAGGTGCCTATTGCACATCTATCGCTCTCTAGTACGCTCTTCGTTAGACTATGGATCCATAGTGTATGGATCTGCGAGGCCATCATACCTTAAAAAGCTAGATCCAGTACAAAACCTCGGGTTGCGCCTTTCAACTGGTGCTTACAGAACATCACCCATAAATAGCCTTCACGTAGACGCAAATGAACCGACCCTCACCAACAGGAGAACAATGCTTACCTGTGCATACGTACTGAAAATAAGGTCGCTACCGAAACATCTTTGTTACACCATAGTTACAAAATGCCCATCCAGAACACTGTTCACCAACAAAGCTCAAGCTGTAAAACCATTGCTCCTCCGCTTTGAAGAAATATGCCAAGAAATAAACATACTAGATGCACTTCCTGATGTTGTCCAGAGACCCGACAGGTTGCCACCTTGGTACTTGTTTCCTGGTGTATGCGATTTCGCACTGACACACATTCAAAAAAGACATACCCCACTGGAATATATACAGCAAGAGTTTCTTGGAGTAAGTGAAAAATACAAGAATTGCACAGATTTCTACACAGATGGATCTAAGACAGCACTCTATGTAGGGAGCGCGATAGTGCAAGGGAAATGGGAAAAAGTAGTCAGGCTGCTTCAGTGCGCTTCAATCTTTACAGCAGAATGCTACGCCATTGCTCTAGCCGTAGAACAAATATTGCAGAAAAACATACAGAACAGTGTTATCTACAGTGACTCCCTCAGCGTAATTACAGCAATAAACCCCAGAAATGCAACTGAACCCTTAATAGGAAAATTAATACATAATGTAATACGAGCTGATTCACAAGGACATACAATAAAGTTTTGCTGGGTTCCCAGTCACGTGGGCATCAGCGGAAATGAGAGGGCTGATGCAAGCGCCGCACTTGCCCTTAACGCAAAAATAAAACCAGTAAACATACCGCATAAGGACTGCGTCAAGTCAGTCCAGAATAAATTGAGAGAAAAATGGCAGGCCTCTTGGGACAACGAGGTTAACAACAAGCTGCACTTTGTAAAACCTGTCCTGGGTGAATGGAAGACCTGTAGGCACCAGGAACGATTTATTGAAGTAATTTTATGTCGTCTCCGCATTGAACATACACACATTACACATAATTTCTTACTAACGAAACAAGACAAACCTCGTTGTGAAAGATGTGGAGACGAACTAACAATAAACCATATTTTATTCTCGTGTGCAAAACTCGAAAAACTAAGAAATAAGCACTTTACGAAGTTTTATAATGAATACATTCCTTTACACCCAGCGCTGCTTTTAGGCGAAAATGCCATTGTTAACATATCTTCCGTTTTTAGCTTTTTAAAAGAAGCAGATGTTCTTCAGAAACTGTAAACTTTGATCCACAGCTTTGCTTTAAAATGGGATGCATTTCAGCCATTTTCTCATTTCATGAGAAGAGGGCTGAGGTGGTTATTTGAATGGTTGGGAGCCTCAGGGTCCTTGCCCAGCCAAGGATGGCTACTGAGGTTATCTGACCTTCTTGAAAGCGTTTATTTTTAGCCATTTATAAAATTTCTTCTTTCTCTTATTACAACCAGAACGAAATAGCAATTTAAGTCCTCTACACAACCATGTTTCCTCCCACCTACAGAAAAGTGTTCATATACCTTGAGCCTGGTGCATGATAGCCTTAGCTGCTTATGTGCCATTAAACCCAACACAACACAACACAACTTTCTTTACCGGTGGGATGACATATTACTGTGCTCTACTGCCTCTATCATTACCTTCTGATTGCATTGGCTACTGCATAGATTTGTGTAGAACTCTCCGACTACTTTAACTATCTTGGCCAAATTGGTAATGGCACTGCCCTCCTTGTCTCTTAATGCATGAATCTGGTTTTTACTTATATGCCTACCTTCCTCCTCGTCGCTTTTTGACTACTTCCGTTCTTTAGAGTATGCTCGATTCTTTAAATATTAAACTTCCTTATGTCGCCTACCACCCCCCTTGCGCATATTTAATTACTTCGCTAACTCTGCTAGTTCTACTCTGTCCTCATGCTGTCACGTTTCTTAATCAGATCGTTCGTCTCCTGAGAGAGCTGGCCAGTAGCCTGTCGATCCATCCTACCGCCTACTTCGTCTGCGCACTCCGTAATGATAGCTGTCAGATTATCCTCCAATATATGAACATTCTGATCGTCTTCCTCAGTTAAAGCTGAATATCTGTTCTGCAGCGATATCCTGAATTCCTCCATTTTTACTCTTGCCGCTCACTCGTTAATGGACTTGTCTAAGATAATTCGATACGTTACCATTCTGTGGTAGCTACAGCGCACGTTTCCGAGAGCGTTCACATCCTGAACAATGCCTGGATGAGCACAAATTATGAAGCCGATTTCAGTTTTTGTCTCCCTTGCGGGTGTACTTCCTGTTCTCTCGTTTTCCGACGAAGGTATTCATCATCGGAAAATATTTGTATATGCGAACTCCAATAATAGCTACTAATAGCTTTCCCGTGCTATTCCTCGAACATATCCCATAGTCGGCTACCGCCTGGTCGCCAGCCTGCATTCTTCTTGTCCACCTTCGCATTGAAGTCGCCCATCAGTACATAATAACGGTGCTGGAAAAAAAATTGTGTGTACAGTTCCTCTTATACTTGCCTTCTTTTTCCTGGTTAAAAATGAAAGAAACCATGGATCGTACAACGGCTACTATTAATTATTGCATCGCGGACTAAAGCTTGATTATTTAAGAGCAAATGTTTCGAGCACGTGGGCGCCGCACATGGAGGACCTTCTTTCATGCACGGCGCCACCGAGGCGAGGAAGTGCTTTCCCGGACTGTGCGGTTAATGTCCAGGATGTCACGGGGGGTGTGCGCGGGCCTGATGTGTTTTCCCCCGCAGTGCCTGACACGTAACGGATGAACGTCCCCCGTCTCACATTCTCTGCGGCCCGCAGCTATGATAGCTCCTCATGTGTTTTGCCCCCGCAGTGCATGACACGTAACGGACGAACGTCTCCCGTCTCCCATTCTCTGCGGCCCGCAGCTATGATAGCTCCTCATGTGTTTTGCCCCCGCAGTGCCTGACACGTAACGGACGAACGTCCCCCGTCTCACATTCTCTGCGGCCCGCAGCTATGATAGCTCCTCATGTGTTTTGCCCCCGCAGTGCCTGACACGTAACGGACGAACGTCCCCCGTCTCACATTCTCTGCGGCCCGCAGTTATGATAGCTCCTCATGTGTCCCCGCAGGGGGGCGCCTGCAGCTTGCAGGCGTCGCGACGGTGAGTGGCGACACCGCGGGTTCCCGAGCATCCGCAGGGACATCCCCGCAAGGGGATGATGGTGAACTGTGCATCACCACGGACCCGAGCACCCGCGCCTCGCCGTGCGTGGCATCGCCGTGTCCGGGGAAAAGGGGATCCTGGTGGTTGAGCCGATGCCGAGCGTTTGGACCCTTAAGGCCCCTTGGAGGAGGCAACACACCACTTTGGCCCCAGCTTCCTGCAGACGGCACCTCCGGCCTGACCCGACCGGGGGGAATCGGCAGTCGCCTTTTCCTATCCTCCTCTCCATCTTTCACTTTCCTATCTCTGTCTCAAAACTCTTCTATATCCTACTCACTTCTTGGTTTTTCCTGTTTTCCTGGCGGCGAGGGTTAACCTTGTGTGACCAACTACCCTGAGTTGAGTCATATTTGGTTATAGTTGAGGTGTACAGCTGGCGTGGGCAGGACTTGCTATCAAGTTCCTGTCCCGTCCCCTTGTTGGACTCCGTGGTGGGTGGCTGGCACCATGACCGAAAAACAAAGTTTTTTTATGGCTCCCCAACTTTCAAAACCTGATCGCTCTCTCAAAAGAGGGCGGAACGAGGCAGACAACTTCTTTCAAAAAAGAAAAGTAACTTTCCCCAAATATCATGTGATCCACAGTGAACAACAAGATAAACAGGCAAGAATAATATCCCCCTTCCTTGTGTCAAAGTGCTTGACTGAAACCCTAGGCATTGGTTATAAGCTGTCAAAAATGGCCAGCGGCGACTTACTGCTCGAACTGTGTGACAATGTCCAACATTCTAAGCTCTCCAACCTAACGTCCATAGGGGAAATCCCGGTCTCCGTGACTCCTCATCGCTCACTAAACACTGTCCGAGGCGTAATATCGGAAAATGATTTCCTTCACATAACTGAAAAAGAAATGCTCGAAGGGCTCATCGACCAAGACGTCATAGATGTCCACCGAATCAAAATCCGGAAGGACAACAAGGAAATAGACACAAAACACATGATCCTGACGTTCAACACCAGCACCCTGCCCGACACAATCGACGTGGGATATTTGAAAATCAATGTACGACCATACATACCAAACCCTCGCAGGTGTTTCAACTGCCAAAGGTTCGGCCACGGCTCACAGAGCTGCCGCGGTCGTAAAACTTGCGCAAAATGTGCCTCTAAGGATCACCAGTCTGATGTATGTGACGCAGCCCTGTGCTGTCCAAACTGTGAAGGAGAACATGCTGCATACTCCAGGGCGTGTCCGTCCTGGAAGAAAGAAAAAGAAATTATCACCATAAAGACCAAAGAAAACATTTCTTTTAAAGAAGCGAGAAGGCGTTTTGCGCTTACAAACACATTCTCCTTCACAGCAAAACAAAACTTCGCTGATGTGGTGCGCAGGGGCGTAGCACCGCACAGCACTCCGGTACCTGCCAAGGCCGCTCCCACCGAGCCTATGGCAGGGCCATCCACGCCCCAGGCAGGGTCAGCGAAAGCTGCCCTGTCACTGCCAAAGCAGGGACCGCCGGTCCATGGGTCGGCATCCCGCAGGACCTCCCCCCGTCGGGAGAGGCCTGAAACTAACACAACCGCGGCTGCGCGGTCCTCCAGCACCTCTGTTGAGGTGATGGATACAACACCCACTCCGCCTCCATTACAGCGGCGGAACAGCTCTCTTGAGCGAAAAAAAGACAGGCCCCTCATAACGGGCCCACCTCATAAGTAAATCTCCTTTCATTTTCTTTTAAAAACACAAGCATGGCTTTTTTAATTCAATGGAATTGTAGAGGACTTATGCGGAATTATAGTGACATAACAAATATTTTAGGGTCAATGTTACCCATAGTTTTATGTCTTCAGGAGACCAATCTTGGTCCACAACATGTACATATCCTGAAACATTATCAAACTTTTAGACGCGATCGCGAGCAGGCAAATCGACTTTCAGGAGGCGTCGCAATTGTCGTCCAAAGCGGCGTCCCTGCTCGAGAAATCAAGCTCAATACAAAACTTGAGGCGGTTGCAGTCAGCATCGTCAGTTATAAAACACTAACAATCTGTTCCGTATACATTCTTCCACATTTTACATGATCTAGAAGAATTGATAGATGAACTTCCAGAGCCATATCTGGTAGTTGGGGATTTTAACGCTCACTCCCCTTTTTGGGGAAGCGAGCGCTGCGACTCTAGGGGGCAAACAATAGAAGATTTTATCCTCTCAAATAGCATCTGTCTTTTAAATACAGGAAAAGCAACTTATTGTTGCCCAAGCTCGGCAAAAATGAGCTTTCTCGATTTAGCTTTCGCATCACCATCGCTTTTTACAGATTTTAAATGGGATGTTTTAAATGACCCCCTGGGAAGTGATCACCTACCTATTATCATCAGCCTCTCATCGTCTACTGCAGTCATCCCCACAAGACCACGGCGCTGGAAACTTCACCTCGCCGACTGGTCACTTTTTACAGCAAGTGCCACACTAGAAAAAGAATTTTGTGAAGATCTCAGCATAGACGAAATTAATGGAAAATTTACTACATGCATAATATCGGCCGCTACACTAGCCATACCACAAACAACAGGACTCGTACACAAAAAACATAAAGTATGGTGGACACAAGAATGCACATTGGCAAAAAAACAACAAAATAAAGCTTGGGGCTCTCTGCGTCGGTATCCCACAGCGGAGAACTTGATTGCCTTTAAGAGGGCCAAGGCCAGAGCGCGATTCGTTCGGAGAACTGCCGAGAAATCCTCGTGGCAGAAATATGTGTCCTCTATAAACAGCTCAGTAACCTCAAAAAAAATGTGGGAAAAAGTTCGAAGATTCAGTAGTGACCATACCCCTTTCACACTTCCTCTATTGACTACACCCGGGACACAAACATCATTAGAAGAACAGGCCAACATACTAGGTGAGCATTTTTCTGAAGTTTCCAGTTCGTCCAATTACACAAACACGTTCCAGAAGCACAAAGCAATAGCAGAAAAACAAAAACTTCCATTTGCAGCAGGTATGCACGAGGACTACAATCAACCCATCACACTCCAGGAATTGATCAGGGCATTATCTTGTGGTAAAAAGACAGCACCAGGCCCAGATAATGTGCATTACGCAATGCTTGCCCATCTCTCTGAGGCTGCCGTGCAGGCATTGTTGAAATTCTTTAACAAAATATGGACAACTGGAAATATACCTGAGGAGTGGAAGAAAGCAATAATAGTACCTTTTCTGAAACCCGGAAAACAACCAACAAGTCCTAACAATTACAGACGGATAGCCCTCACCAGCTGCATCGCTAAATCTTTCGAAAGCATAATAAACAATAGACTGACCTTCACACTTGCATCTCGCCGACTCTTAGATTTACATCAATGTGGATTTAAGAAAGCATGCTCGACCACTGATCCCCTTGTCCGCCTAGAAAACACCATCCGAGAGACGTTCATCCACAAACAGCACTGTATCGGTGTCTTCTTCGATTTGGAGAAGGCATATGATACCGCGTGGAAGTTCGGCATCCTCCATGACCTAGCAGACCTAGGGATCCGCGGCAGGATGCTGAACTGCTTGAACGATTTCCTGACTAACCGCACATTCAGAGTCCGTCTGGGAGCAACTCTATCAACGACATTCACCCAAGAGAACGGCGTACCCCAGGGATGCATTTTAAGTACGACACTCTTTATAGTAAAAATGAATTCCTTGGCCAAAGTAATACCTAAGTCCGTAATGTATTCAGTTTATGTAGACGACATACAGATAGCATACACTTCTTCCAACATACTGTCCTGCGAGAGACAAATACAAATCACACTCAATAAACTGGCTGCTTGGGCAGAGAAAAATGGATTCAAGTTCTCCCCTCAAAAAACAGTAGCTGCTTTATTCTCATTACGACGAGGCCTACAGGTCGATCCCAATCTGTGCTTGAATCAAACCACACTGCCAGTCAAACAGGAACATAAATTTTTAGGCGTCACTTTTGACAAGAAACTTACATTTCTGTCACACATTAACAACCTGAAAAAGAAAGCATCCCAAGCCCTCAATGTATTAAAGGTACTCTCGCGAAAACGGTGGGGGTCCGATAGAGCATGCCTATTGCAAATATATCGCTCTTTGGTGCGCTCCAAGCTAGACTACGGGTGTGTGGTATATGGTTCGGCAAGAGCATCCTACTTAAAACGACTGGACCCTGTTCATAATCTTGGTTTGCGCCTATCAACTGGAGCTTATAGAACATCCCCGGTAAAGAGTCTTTACGTTGAAGCTAATGAGCCCACACTAGAGGATAGAAGAGTCGCACTAACATGCACGTACATCCTAAAAACCCGTTCTCTCCCTAAACATCTCTGCTATCCCATTGTTACCAAGTGCCCATCCAAAAGATTATTTAACAATAAACCACAATCCATCCGGCCACTAATAATGCGCTTTGAAGATAAATGTGAAGAGTTAGGAGTACTGGATGCCCTGCCGAATATTGCACAAAAATATGAAAATTTACCACCATGGTACAGCCTTCCTTCAGTATGTGACTTCACATTGACACACTTAAACAAAGAGAAAATACCACACGAGCACATACTGCAAGAGTTCTTTGCACTACAAGAAAAATATGACACTTACACCGAATTTTACACTGATGGCTCAAAAACAGAAAGTCATGTCGGAAGTGCAGTAATTCAAGGAACAAATGAAAAAATGATACGATTGCCACAGTATGCATCGGTATTTACTGTGGAGTGTTATGCCATCTTTGTAGCTGTAGAACAAATAGTAAAACAAAACATAAAAAATAGCATCATTTACACCGATTCACTCAGTATGCTAAAAGCGCTGCATTCTACAAACGCTGCTGAACCCATAATAGGAAAAATCATACATAACATAGTTAAAATTACAAAGCAAAAACATAACATTATATTCTGCTGGGTCCCTAGTCATGTTGGAATTTTAGGTAATGAGAGAGCAGATGCTTGCGCAGCACAAGCTAGAATTGGCCATATAAAACAAGTTAACATACCACAGAGGGATTTTTCTAAATTACTGCACAGTAAACTCAAGAATAAGTGGCAGATTGCATGGGACGAACAAACAAACAACAAGCTACATTCTATAAAACCTGTTTTGGGAGAATGGAGATCATGTACACATCAGGAGCGTTTCATAGAAGTTATTTTGTGTCGACTACGCATTGGACACACACACCTTACTCACAACTTCTTACTGACAAAAAAAGGCAAACCTCTCTGCGAAATGTGTGGCGATGAACTCACGGTAAACCACATTTTAATTGTATGCAAAAAACTGGAACAACTGAGGAAAAAATATTTCACAACATTGTACAATGAATACATCCCACTACACCCCAGGTTACTTTTAGGAGATCAAGCACTGGTTGATTTTTCTAGTATTTTTAAATTTCTCAGAGAGGCCAATGTTTTATACAAACTTTAGATATAAAAAGCGTAACCTTTAACAAAAGCTCTAACCGTGTGTTTGGCGCATCATAGCCTAAGTTGCTTTTGCGCCATTAAAATCAATATAACTAACTAACTAGCTCCTCATGTGTTTTGCCCCCAGTGCCTGACACGTAACGGACGAACGTCCCCCGTCTCACATTCTCTGCGGCCCGCAGCTATGATAGCTCCTCATGTGTTTTGCCCCCGCAGTGCCTGACACGTAACGGACGAATGTCCCCCGTCTCACATTCTCTGCGGCCCGCAGCTGTGATAGCTCCTTATGTGTTTTGCCCCCGCAGTGCCTGACACGTAACGGACGAACGTCCCCCGTCTCACATTCTCTGCGGCCCGCAGTTATGATAGCTCCTCATGTGTTTTGCCCCCAGTGCCTGACACGTAACGGACGAACGTCCCCCGTCTCACATTCTCTGCGGCCCGCAGCTATGATAGCTCCCTATGTGTTTTGCCCCCGCAGTGCCTGACACGTAACGGACGAACGTCTCCCGTCTCCCATTCTCTGCGGCCCGCAGCTGTGATAGCTCCTTATGTGTTTTGCCCCCGCAGTGCCTGACACGTAACGGACGAACGTCCCCCGTCTCACATTCTCTGCGGCCCGCAGCTATGATAGCTCCTTATGTGTTTTGCCCCCGCAGTGCCTGGCACGTAACGGACGAACGTCCCCCGTCTCATATTCTCTGCGGCCCGCAGCTATGATAGCTCCTCATTTGTTTTGCCCCCGCAGTGCCTGACACGTAACGGACGAACGTCCCCCGTCTCACATTCTTAGCGGCCCGCAGCTATGATAGCTCCTCATGTGTTTTGCCCCCGCAGTGCCTGACACGTAACGGACGAACGTCCCCCGTATCACATTCTCTGCGGCCCGCAGCTATGATAGCTCCTCATGTGTTTTGCCCCCGCAGTGCCTGACACGTAGCGGACGAACGTCCCCCGTCTCACATTCTCTGCGGCCCGCAGTTATGATAGCTCCTTATGTGTTTTGCCCCCGCAGTGCCTGACACGTAACGGACGAACGACCCCGTCTCACATTCTCTGCGTCCCGCAGCTATGATAGCTCCTCATGTGTTTTGCCCCCGCAGTGCATGAATGTAACGGACGAACGTCTCCCGTCTCCCATTCTCTGCGGCCCGCAGCTATGATAGCTCCTCCGTTCTTATCAAATAAACGTGGCCTTGAGCTTCGCCGCCTCTCTCACCGGCGCGGTGTGTCTACTTATCGGCCCGCGGAGTATACGTATACAGATCGATAAACGATTAGACGGAAGTTAGCGCTTGTGTTGTCTGCGCCTTTCGCGGGCTTTGTTCGTGGTCTGCAATGGGCCGTTCGTTGTCGTCTCGCGATCAAGTTCACCGCGGCCGTAGTCTGTCGTCGGTGCTCTGGCTCCTCTTCAAACACAACGGCCGTCGCAAGTCACATGGCATGGTAGAAATGGTCGCAGGCGGTTCCCTTTTTACTCGCACTAGTAGCAAGCCATCTCTATGTGCAGGTACCGTCATTATGAAAGGGAGCTCGTGTCCTGCGCGGTTCGCAAAGCACAGCCGCTGAGATCCGCTACGTTCATAGGCGCATTTCATGGGCGCATTGGCATAGTTCATAGGCGCATAGGGGGATTGGCGCATTTGCCTGATGCCGCCCATTATCGCCATTTATCGGCGGCAGCGATTCACGACGCTCGCAGGCTCCGCGTTTTCGTGTTCCCTTTCATATTGCCGCTACATGTAGCTAAGAACGACGCACATTAAAGTACACATTGCGGCAATAAGGATGCGCGTGCAGGGGACAGTAGAGCAACATTTTCCAGCGGTAGTAGCCGTTACCATTGCGCGCCTGATTTGGCATTGGTTTAAACTTGAGGGGCACAGCATAGTGACAGATTGACTTTAACAGATGGACATTGCACGAGTGACCAAAATCGATGTCCAATCATTACTGGGCGTGCCCGACACGATGTCGACCTCCACAATGTCACCCGGGCCAACCCCGAAATTTTACCTTGTCTGCTTAGACCAAAATAGATGCCCAATAATAATTTAACGTGCCCGACATGATGGCATTTGCAAATTTGGCACGGGTCATTTCCAAAAACTTGGTCTGAGCCACCCGCGAAATTTGACCTTCGCGATTTAAAATCAAACGCGATGTCCAACTATAATTGAGCATGCCCGACACAATGGCGCCCTCCAAATTTGGTCTGGGCCAATGCTAAAATGATATCGCGCATAAGTTTCTTCGTTCACAACACAAATTTTCTAATAATAAATTTGTGGCTCGTGGCTTCATATTCGTGTTCTTTCAACATACTATCAAGAAAGTATTGTTGGCATGTCCACACAGAAGCGGCAATATAAAGTCGTTCTGCCCGAAAAAGACGACGTCACCTGAAGGCCACGGAGCTCAATTCTGGCTTCATAAACCATGATTTTTGTCTTCCAAGGTTACCACACAGCTCCAACTCCTGGCTGCTATGCACAATGACCTTGAATTCTGCGCTCGCCCGAGTTGACGCGACGACAGACAGTGAACGACAGCAACGCTGTTCGTTAGGATAGGAAGGTACTCAGAAATAATACCTAGTATGTCAAGATGAGGGCACCCCACTTGTGCCAATACCACGTTTCAAACACAGCAGTCTGTGCAATAGGAAGCGCCAGAGCAATATTGACGGTCGCAATACCCTGACTTATTCTCTATCTGTGTACTCACTATCCAGAAGCCGTTTTAAAGGCTTTATAAAGTCCTTTTAAAGTCTTAGGTGAAACACTCTATAAAAGCGCGCGTGGCTGCATTTGTTGCCTGTTAAAGTTTAAAGTATAGCGCTTCTGTCCTGTCGTCTCGTCTATTTTTCTTGTTTTCTTTGAAGGTCAATTCAGCGCATAGCTTTTCTAAAAGAGCGACCAACGAACACAACAGCAAAACAGCACGCCAGCATGATCTTGAGTGCACGACGCCGCGCACATCCACAAGTGGCAACGCTGTGGTTTAGGCTATCCAAAACGTACAGAGTAACATTAATGTGACTCAAAATTTTCTGCTACTATCGCCAATGCAATAAACACCGCACAAAGCAGCCTCAGCGTAGCTGCTGTTGCAAAAGCATATTCGACACGTGTGTAATTTTCTCCCCTTGGGCTGAATACTGTTTGCCATGCCGAAGAGGGACGTATGATGTGAGACTGTGAACTCCAAAGAAACATGGGACACTTTAATGAAAACCGAAAACCATGCGATTCACAGTTCACGTAGCGTTGCACTGCATACACCCCTCTGCCTTTACTGCGGCACTTTCACATCAGGGACGCCATACTTTAGAAACATGAGCAGCTTCGCGCCTTCCAATACACTTCGGTCAGCTTCGTCGCAAGCAGTAACGCTCACGTCACCTGAACCGTGACCAGCACAGCACACAGAAGGTACTGAAGGCGTACCGAAGTCACGACCGTGAGTTTTTTCTCCCGGTCTCTCAAAGTAGACACGAGGGATATCCGAAACCCAGACATGAGGAGGAAGACTCTCAAAGGTATCTGTGGTTTCTGAATCACAGAAGGAGAAGCTTTGAGCGCTGTCGACGACTTGGGTAGTCAGCGAACCGTCCAGGTTATTTCCTGAATACTGAGGAGCTGCCCCACCGAAGGGAAGCATAGCGCTTCCGACTAGAGCTCGTGGCAGCTGATTCGAATTTGGAGCTGGATCTGTAACCTTGAACCGTTTCTTTAGCGGCAGGAGAATAGGCATGTTTGAAGAGTACGAAGTGATACCTGTGGACTGAAGTACCTCCTTAGCGGGAAGTGACTGGGAGCCTCTAAAATCACTTTGTTGGGGATCTTGCTGTTTAATCATCTCATCCATTGCCTCCACCGAGGGTTCAGTGGCGATGGTCCTGGGTAACTTCTCCGGCATCTCCGTTACCAATGCCGGCGGAATCACCGAAAGGCCATTGCAAGTTAAGCCTACAGGCGCAGCCTCATCCTTGCTCGCTTTGGCGATATCACAAGTGTAAACCGATGGTTCGAGCGCGGCCGTTTCATCTATCTTCCGCTTCTCCGAAGGGAGTGGTGGGCTTTGGTGCACATTCCGAGCTGTGGTCACCTCCTTACAGCGCTTCGATGATTTCTGGTGGCGCCGTAGGTTGAACGCTGTCGAGAACCTATTGAAGCAGGTGCTACAAACGAACCGTTTTTTGTGGTCGTGCGATTCCAAGTGACGTTCCATGTCCGCTTTGCGACGGAACACTCTGCTGCAGACGTGTTTCCGGCAGCGGTATTCTCCGCTGGCATGGTCGCGCAACTTGTGCTGGTTAAACTCATGGAGAGTCGAGAACTCACTTCCGCAGCACGAGCGAGAACCGCCGGGCGTATGGAGAGACCTGTAGTGGCGCGTGTAGTTTGAAGAGCGGTTCGTGGCATATCCGCACTCGCCGCACTTGTGCAGGTGGCCGCGGCGCACTGGCGAAGGCACATCACGCATGAGGTCTCTTGTTGCTGCGGCGATGTCTCCGACGTAACGAATCGAGGTCATGATGGCTGCACAAATGCAGGGACCAGGCTGTGACACCAGCAACGTCAGTCGGACTTGTGGCTAGGGAGCCGGAGTATATGTACGCGACACAATTTCGTGTGCTGATCTAACAGTGCATGGGGCTCAAATCATCTGTGCTGGAAGAGCGCGAAAGGCTTTTGTGCTGTCTCTTATCTCCACGAAGTAGCGAGTGAGTGAACGAGAGAACAAGTGCGGCAGGACGTTATCGCACCTGCGCTATCGCAACGACGCTACGGGAGCCGGCAATTTTCCGAAACCTCGCCGACAAAGGATTTCTCTGCTTTGTCCCGAAACTCGGTGCCAGGTGTTTGTGTCCCTCCTTGCATGTTCGCAGCATCATAATGGCCTGCCCCAGTACATTATGAGCGCTGTGACTTGCGCTGGAAGCAGCGGCGATGCCGGTTCAACCATAACAGCGCCGACGCATTGCAAGCTTCTATTGGCGGTTGTGTCTTCTCGGCGAAGGATTTCAAGAGTCTTGCTCAATCCCGTTAATCTTATCGGTAGTAAGCAGGACCTATAGAGAAAGGGAAAAGGCGGAAACTGCGAGCTACCTACATCGTGCTCCTATTTAGTCCGTTATTCAACGTGTGCGGTGTAATGACATTCGCCCTATGCATTTGACCGCAACGTGGGTATAAGTGCTGGCGCGAGTTACATACGCTGAACAGCCCTTTACGATGGCAGTGAGACTCCCAGCAGCGGGCCGTAGCGAGTGGCTTCTTTTCCCGCGGTTACGGTGTCGGCAGCGGGGAGAGCCACTTGATCGGATCGAGTGTTGGACACCTGATAACCAGATTGTGAGCTTTGTAACTTCAAGTGCCCGAAACATCGGGTACTCGAAACTAGGCCGGTGTCCCGATGACCTCTAAAAGAGCGGCCAATGACATTAGGGCGCATCAATGCTAAGTTATAGTAATACTCCGGTTTCAAAACTCTCTTCGCGCCCATGGGCAGGAGACGAAATCTGCTTTTTAGTGTCATACTCCATTAAAAACACACACAAGACAGAGCTTCGCGTTGTAGTTGTTTCCAAGATAAGCGCCAGTGGGTTGGGGCGGCAGTTGAGAGCTGGCTCCCGTTTCCGCGGCGATAAATGCCCTCTCGCGATAGCAGAATGCAGAATGCGTCGCCAGCCGCCGCCGGTAATGTCAGAGCCGAGCACAGAAAGAAGCTCGTAAGCGAAGAGAAGGCGCGGAGCTGGCGTTGCTTTTTTATAAATCACCGATGAGAGCGCTGTAATGGCGGCGAATTCGGGCGACGGAGCACGCTGTCACGTGGCAATTTTTAAACACTGCAGGATTTCGTATTTCTCGAATAAAAACGGCCACGTTAAGGCTATCTCTTTGGAAGTGCCTGTGTTCAGCAATATTTGTGAAGCTCAACAACTTTCCTATTGACGATTGAACGTTTCAAGCTGTATTTAAAAAAAAAAAGATGAAGTAATTTATCTCGAACAGGCATTCAAGTAAGAAGAGCAAAAAATATGTACTGAAATTTTTGGTAAGCCCTAACAGCATCCACGCGATTTCAGTTCCGAAGAACGCTTAGGTATTTTTTTTTTAATATTGAGGTCCAAGTTAGTTGAGAACGTTTATATAAATATCATACTAGCCTGACTGCACCCACTGCAGACCAAGTGCCTCTCCCATGTCTCTCCAAAAATCCTGTCCTTTGCCAGCTGCGCCCACCTTATTTTGCAAACTTCCTAATCTCATCCACCCACCTAACCTTCTGCTGTCTCCTGCTATGCTTGCTTTCTCTAGGAATCCCCTTCGTTAGTCTGAAGGACCAGCGGTCATCTTCCCTTCGCATTACATGGCCTGGCCAAGCCCGTTTCTTCCTCTTCATTTCGACTAGGCTGTCATTAGCACGCGTTTGTTCCCTCACACGCTCTGCCCGCTTCCTGTCTCTTAATGTTACACCTTTCAGATTTCTTTCCATGGCTCGCTGCACTGTCCTCAACTTACGCTGAACCCTTTCCGTGGGCCTACATGTTTCTGCCCCGTAGGTGAGTACCGGCAAGATACAGCTGTTGTACACTTTTCTCTTGAATGGTACTGGTAACCTGCTATTTATGATATGAAAGATCTTGCCTTACGCGCTTCGCCCAAATCTTATTCTTCTACTTAGTTATTTCCCTATCGTGATGCGGATGAGCGGTAACTACCTGCCCTAAGTAGGCATATTCGCTCACCGCTTTCAGCACCTCGGTATCAACTGTGAACTGCTGTTCCCTTGCTATACTAATGAACATTATTTTAGTTTTGTGCATGTTATTTTTAGATCCGCCGTTCTGCTCTGCCTGTCTTGTTCGTTGACATTGGTTTGCAGTTAATCTCCTGAGTGACTCAGCAAGGCAACGTCGTCAGCGAAATGCAGATTATTTAGGCATTCTCCGTTAACTCTTATCCCTAAGTGTTCCCAGTTCAGGCCTCAGAATAGCTCTTGTAAACAGGTGGTGAATAGGAGTGGCGAGATCGTGTCTCCTTCCCTGACGCCCTTCCTTATTTGAATTTTCTTGCTGACTTTATGGAGCACTGTCGTAGCTGTGCAGCTCCTGTGTATATCTTTTAGTATTTTGACATAAGGCTCTTCTAAACCCTGATTCCGCAATGCCTGAATGACTGCTGAGGTTTCAACTCAGTCAAATGTTTTCTCGAAATCAACGAAGGCTATATATAGAGGTTGGTTATATCCTCGCATTTCTCTATGACCTGATTGATAGTGTGAATCTGATCTATTGTAGAATATCCTTTACGAAAGCCTGCCTGATCGTTTCATTGCTTAAAGTCTAAGGTTGCCCTGACTTTATTAGCGATCACCTTAGTGAATACCTTGTAAGCTGGTCGGTTTGTAATTTTTCAAGTCCTTGCCGTTTCCTTTCTTAACAATTGAGGTTATGTTCGCGTTTTTCCTTGCTTCTGGTACGTTCGAGGTCATGAGACATTGCTTTTACACGGTGGCTAGTTTGTCTATCACAATCTTCCCTCTCCCCGCAGGGGGGCGCCTGCAGCTTGCAGGCGTCGCGACGGTGAGTGGCGACACCGCGGGTTCCCGAGCATCCGCAGGGACATCCCCGCAAGGGGATGATGGTGAACTGTGCATCACCACGGACCCGAGCACCCGCGCCTCGCCGTGCGTGGCATCGCCGTGTCCGGGGAAAAGGGGATCCTGGTGGTTGAGCCGATGCCGAGCGTTTGGACCCTTAAGGCCCCTTGGCAAAGGCAACACACCACTTTGGCCCCAGCTTCCTGCAGACGGCACCTCCGGCCTGACCCGACCGGGGGGAATCGGCAGTCGCCTTTTCCTATCCTCCTCTCCATCTTTCACTTTCCTATCTCTGTCTCACAACTCTCCTATATCCTACTCACTCCTTGGTTTTTCCTGTTTTCCTGGCGGCGAGGGTTAACCTTGTGTGACCAACTACCCTGAGTTGAGTCATATTTGGTTATAGTTGAGGTGTACAGCTGGCGTGGGCAGGACTTGCTTTCAAGTTCCTGTCCCGTCCCCTTGTTGGACTCCGTGGTGGGTGGCTGGCACCATGACCGAATAACTAAATTTTCTTTATGGCTCCCCCCCTTTCAAAACCTGATCGCTCTCTGAAAAGAGGGCGGAACGAAGCAACAGACTTTTTCCCGAAAAAGAAAACAACCTTCCCAAAGTTCCATGTCATACATAGTACAGTAGAAGGAAAACAGGCGAGAATACTATCACCCTTTCTTCTGTCAAAGTGCCTAACAGATGCACTGGGCCCCGGATATAAGCTATCGAAAATGGCCAGTGGCGACTTATTACTAGAAATCCGTGACCATACCCAAAACTCCAAGATCTCAGACATTCTCGCTATTGGAGACATCCCAGTCTCCATAACAGCCCACAGATCCCTCAATACCGTCCGTGGTGTCATCTCAGAAAACGACTTCATTCATCTAACAGAAAAAGAAATGCTAGAAGGTCTCAGCGACCAAAATGTCACAGATGTCTATCGAATCAAAATCCGCAAAGACAACAAAGAAATAGCTACTAAACACCTGGTACTCACATTCAGCACAAGCACATTACCTGAAACCATCGAAGTCGGATACCTTAAAGTTAATGTCAGGCACTACATTCCTAACCCACGCAGATGCTTCAACTGTCAGAGATTCGGGCACGGCTCTCAGAGTTGCCGCGGCCGCAAAGCCTGTGCGAAATGCGCTTCTAAGGACCACAATTCGGAGGAATGTGACGCAGCACTGCGCTGCGCAAATTGCGAAGGAGACCACGCTGCGTACTTCAGGGCGTGTCCGTCCTGGAAAAAGGAGAAAGAAATTATCACCATAAAGACCAAAGAAAACATTTCATTTAAAGAAGCCAGGAAGCGTTTTGCACTAAACAACACATTCTCGTTCACAGCGAAACCAAACTTCGCTGATGTGGTGCGCAGGGGCGTAGCACCACACAGCACTCCGGCACCTGCCGAGGCCACTTCCACCGAGCCTATGGCAGGGCCATCCACGCCCCAGGCAGGGTCAGCGAAAGCTGCCCTGCCATTTTCACAGCAGGGAGCGCCGGTCCATGGGTCGGCATCCCGCAGGACTTCCCCCCGTCAGGGGAGGCCTGAAACTAACACAACCGCGGCTGCGCGGTCCTCCAGCACCTCTGGCGAGGTGATGGATACAACTCCCAGTCCGCCCGCTTTGCAGCGGCGGAACAGCTCTCTTGAGCGAAAAAAAGACAGACCCCTCATAACGGGCCCTGAGCATAAGTAAACGCCTTAGCGTTCTCACCCCAAAAATTAACATGGCTTTCTTAATTCAGTGGAATTGTAGAGGAATTATGCGGAACTACAGCGACGTAACACATATTTTAGGGTCAATGCTACCCACAGTTTTATGTCTTCAGGAGACCAATCTTGGTCCACAACATGTGCATATCCTTAAACATTATAACATTTTTAGACGCGATCGCGAGCAGGCAAATCGACTCTCGGGAGGCGTCGCGATTGTCCTTCAAAGCGGCGTCCCTGCTCAAGAAATCAAACTTTACACAAAACTTGAGGCAGTTGCAGTTAGCGTCGTTACCTACAAAACAATAACAATTTGCTCTTTATATCTCCCCCCACACATCACATTAACAATACAAGATTTAGAAGGCCTGATCAATGAATTGCCGGAGCCATATCTGGTAGTTGGCGATTTTAACGCTCACTCCCCGTTTTGGGGAAGCGAACGCTGTGACTCTAGGGGCAAAATAATCGAAGATTTTCTACTCTCGAATAATGTCTGTCTTTTAAACACAGGAAAGGCCACATATTGTTGCCCAAGCTCAGCAAAAATGAGCTTCCTTGATTTAGCTTTCACATCACCGTCTCTTTTTACCGATTTTAAATGGGATGTTTTAAATAATCCTCTGGGAAGTGATCACCTACCCACTGTCATCAGGCTCTCGTCTTCCACTCCCCTCATCCCCACAAGACCACGGCGCTGGAAATTTCACCTCGCCGACTGGTCACTTTTTACAGAAAGTGCCACTCTAGATAAAGAATTTTCTGAAGACCTCAGCATAGATGAAATTAATGAAAGATTTACTACATGCATAATATCTGCTGCATCACTCGCTATACCACAAACAACAGGACTCGTACAGAAGAAACACAAAGTATGGTGGACAGAAGAATGTACATTTGCAAAAAAACAGCAAAATAAAGCATGGGGCACCTTGCGCCGGTACCCCACTGCAGAGAACTTACTCATTTTTAAAAGGGCCAAGGCGAGATCGCGGTACGTGCGCAGGAATGCTGAGAAAACCTCCTGGCAGAAATATGTGTCCTCTATAAATAGTTCAATACCATCAAAGAAAATCTGGGACAAAGTTCGTAAATTCACTGGTGACCATACTTCCTTCACACTTCCGTTTTTGACAACACCCGGTACTCAAACAACATTAGAAGAACAGGCCAACATATTGGGTGAGCATTTTTCCACAGTTTCAAGCTCATCCCACTATACACAAACATTTCAAAAGCACAAAACAATGGTAGAAAAACAAAAACTTCCCTTTAGAACATGCATACACGAAGACTACAATCAGGTTATTACAATGCAGGAAATAAACACAGTACTAACATCCGGTAAAATGACAGCACCAGGCCCAGACAATATACATTATGCCATGCTTGCTCACCTCTCTGAGACTGCCATAGAGGCTCTCCTAAAATTTTTCAATAAAATATGGATGAGTGGAGAAATCCCCCAAGCATGGAAAGAAGCAATCATAGTACCCTTCCTAAAACCTGGCAAGCCACCAACTACTCCCACCAGTTACAGGCCAATAACACTCACTAGCTGTATAGCAAAATCATTCGAAAGCATTCTAAACATCAGACTAACCTTCATACTTCAGTCCCGGCAACTTTTAGATATACACCAGTGCGGTTTTAAAAAGACATGTTCCACAACCGATCACATCGTTCGCTTTGAGAACACAGTTCGGGAAGCGTTCATCCACAACCAGCACTGTATCGGGGTCTTCTTCGACATGGAGAAGGCTTACGATACCACGTGGAGGTTCGGTATCCTCCGTGACCTAGCGGACCTAGGTATCCGCGGCAGGATGCTGAGCTGTTTGAATGACTTCCTAACCAACCGCACGTTCCGAGTCCGCCTAGGTGCAACCTTCTCCAACACTTTTACACAAGAAACTGGCGTACCCCAGGGGTGCATCCTCAGCACGACCTTATTCATCATCAAAATGAACTCAATAGGAAAAGTAATCCCAAAATCCATAATGTACTCCGTTTACGTAGACGACCTCCAAATAGCATGCACGTCATCCAGCATACCCACCTGTGAGCGACAGATACAAATAACAATAAATAAACTGGCTACCTGGGCAGATAGAAACGGATTTAGATTTTCCCCTCAGAAAACAGTAGCGGTTCTGTTCTCTTTGAGACGAGGCCTACAGGCCAACCCCACAATATATCTAAACCAAACCCAATTACCTGTCAAACAAGAGCATAAATTTCTAGGGATAACTTTCGATAAAAAGCTCACTTTCTTGCCACATATAAACACCTTAAAGAAAAAAGCTTCCCAAGCCCTCAATGTGCTAAAACTACTGTCAAGAAAACGCTGGGGATCTGATAGGGCATGCCTATTACATATATATCGTTCTCTGGTTCGCTCTAAGTTAGACTATGGGTGCATAGTATATGGCTCAGCAAGACCGTCCTACATAAAACGACTAGATCCTATCCACAATCTTGGTTTAAGGTTGTCTTCTGGTGCTTACAGAACTTCACCAATAGCAAGTCTGTATGTGGAAACGAATGAACCTTCCTTAGAAGATCGAAGAACTGCACTAACTTGTACATGCATCCTCAAAATCCTTTCTCACCCCAAACATCTCTGTTACCCAATCGTCACGAAATGCCCATCCAGAATACTCTTCAACAACAAGCCTCACGCAATTAAGCCGTTGCTCTTGCGCTTCGAAGAAAAATGCCAAGCACTAAACATATTAAATGAAATTAAAAATATTGCCCCAAGATGCGAAGCGCTACCACCGTGGTACACTCTTCCCACAGTGTGTGACGTCACACTAACACGCCTCAGGAAAACTTGTACACCACACGACCATATAATACAAGAATATCTAGCACTACAGGAAAAATACAGAAATTACACTCCATTTTATACTGACGGGTCAAAAACTCATGCTCATGTAGGAAGCGCAGTAATACAAGGAAAAAATGAAAATGCAGTACGACTTCCCTCATGTGCTACAGTTTTCACCGCGGAGTGTTATGCTATTAGTGTTGCGGTGCAGAAAATAACAAATGAAAACATCAAAAACAGCATCATCTATACAGATTCACTGAGCGTCCTTACAGCATTAAACTCTAAAAATGCCACGGAGCCACTGATTGGAAGCATCATACATAATATAGTAAAGGTCACAACACAAAAACATGTTATAAAATTGTGCTGGGTTCCCAGTCACGTTGGCATTCAGGACAATGAGAGAGCCGACATGTGTGCTGCACAAACCAGAACCATGGAAATAAAACATGTGAATTTGCCTCCTAGGGATTACATGAAGTTAGTGCATAGCAGACTAAGAGACAAGTGGCAAGCTTCTTGGGAAAATGAAGGACACAACAAGCTGCATACCATAAAGCCCATTATAAAAGAATGGAAATCATGCCACCATAAAGAGCGTTTTATCGAAGTAATTTTATGTCGTTTACGCATAGGTCACACACACATCACCCATAACTTCTTATTAACAAAAAAAGACAAACCTGTGTGTGAAATGTGTGGTGAAGAGCTCACAGTAAATCACATTTTAATTTCTTGTTCGCATCTCGAAGAACTTAGACAAAAAGTTTATATGGTATTTTACAATGAACACATTCCATTTCATCCCGCATTGCTTTTAGGCGAACAAACACTCGTCGATTTTCCACTTGTTTTTAAGTTTCTAAAGAAAGCCAGTGTTTTAAATCTATTATAATGTAACCTCTGTACACTTGACATAGCATCATCTAACCTTGTGTTTGGCGCATGATAGCCATAGTTGCTTATGCGCCATAAAACCCCATACAACATACAACAACAATCTTCCCTCTGTCCTTCTACAGATCTGCTGTTACCTGATTCTCACGAGCTGCTTTTCCACTTTGCATTGCTCCAGAGGCTTTCTCTACTTTATCTTTCTTTACTGGTGGGATGACACATTACTGGGCTCTACTGCCTCTATCATTACCTTCTGATTGCATTGGCTACTGTATAGATTTGTGTAGAACTCTCCGGCTACTTTAACTATCTTGGCCAAATTGGTAATGGCACTGCCCTCCTTGTCTCTTAACGCATGAACCTGGTTTTTACATATATGCCTAGCTTTCTCCTCGTCGCTTTTTGACTACTTCCGTTCTTTAGAGTATGCTCGATTCTTTAAATATTAAACTTCCATATGTCGCCTACCGCCCCCCTTGCGCTTATTTAATTACTTCGCTAACTCTGCTAGTTCTACTCTGTCCTCATGCTGTCACGTTTCTTAATCAGATCGTTCGTCTCCTGAGAGAGCTGGCCAGTAGCCGGTCGATCCGTCCTACCGCCTACTTCTACTGCGCACTCCGTAATGATAGCTGTCAAATTATCCTTCATTATATGAGCATTCTGATCGTCTTCCTCAGTTAAAGCTGAATATCTGTTCTGCAGCGATATCCTGAATTCCTCTATTTTCCCTCTTGCCGCTAACTCGTTAATGGACTTCCTCTTCATTAGCTTATTCCGTTCCCTCTACAAGTCTAAGATAATTCGATACGTTACCATTCTGTGATCGCTACA
The DNA here is from genome assembly GCF_052857255.1 of Amblyomma americanum. Classification (NCBI taxonomy): domain Eukaryota; kingdom Metazoa; phylum Arthropoda; class Arachnida; order Ixodida; family Ixodidae; genus Amblyomma; species Amblyomma americanum. The sequence continues at coordinate 25,000,581 of NC_135503.1, forward strand.
GCGCACCTTTCAGAGAGCGTTCACATCCTGAACGATGCCTCGGTGAGCACAAATTATGAAGCCGATTTCAGTTTTTGTCTCCCTTGCGGGTCTACTTCCTGTTCCCTCGTTTTCGGACGAAGGTATTCATCATCCGTAAATTATTTGTATCTGCGAACTCTAATAACAGCTACTAATAGCTTTCCCGTGCTATTCCTCGAACATATCCCATAGTCGGCTACCGCCTGGTCGCCAGCCTGCATTCTTCTTGTCCACCTTCGCATTGAAGTCGCCCATCAGTACATCAATAACGGTGCTGGAAAAAAAACTGTGTGTACAGTTCCTCTTATACTTGCCTTCTTTTTCATGGTTAAAAATGAAAGAAACCATCGATCGTACAACGGCTACAATTAATTATTGCATCGCGGACTAAAGCTTGATTACTTAAGAGCAGATGTTTCGAGCACGTGGGCGCCGCACATGGAGGACCTTCTTTCATGCACGGCGCCACCGAGGCGAGGAAGTGCTTTCCCGGACTGTGCGGTTAATGTCCAGGATGTCACGGGGGGTGTGCGCGGGCCTGATGTGTTTAGCCCCCGCAGTGCCTGACACGTAACGGACGAACGTCCCCCGTCTCACATTCTCTGCGGCCCGCAGCTATGATAGCTCCTCATGTGTTTTGACCCCGCAGTGCATGACACGTAACGGACGAACGTCCCCCGTCACACATTCTCTGCGGCCCGCAGCTATGATAGCTCCTCATGTGTTTTGCCCCCGCAGTGCCTGACACGTAACGGACGAACGTCCCCCGTCTCACATTCTCTGCGGCTCGCAACTATGATAGCCCCTCATGTGTTTTGCCCCCGCAGTGCCTGACACGTAACGGACGAACGTCCCCCGTCTCACATTCTCTGCGGCCCGCAGTTATGATAGCTCCTCATGTGTTTAGCCCCCGCAGTGCCTGACACGTAACGGACGAACGTCCCCCGTCTCACATTCTCTGCGGCTCGCAGCTATGATAGCTCCTTATGTGTTTTGCCCCCGCAGTGCCAGACACGTTACGGACGAACGTCCCCCGTCTCACATTCTCTGCGGCCCGCAGCTATGATAGCTCCTCATGTGTTTTGCCCCCGCAGTGCCTGACACTTAACGGACGAACGTCCCCCGTCTCACATTCTCTGCGACCCGCAGCTATGATAGCTCCTCATGTGTTTTGCCCCCGCAGTGCCTGACACGTAAAGGACGAACGTCCCCCGTCTCACATTCTCTGCGGCCCGCAGCTATGATAGCTCCTCATGTGTTTTTCCCCCGCAGTGCCTGACACGTAACGGACGAACGTCCCCCGTCTCACATTCCCTGCGGCCCGCAGCTATGATAGCTCCTCCGTTCTTATCAAATAAACGTGGCCTTGAGCTTCGCCGCCTCTCTCACCGGCGCGGTGTGTCTACTTATCGGCCCGCGGAGTATAGGTATACAGATCGATAAACGATTAGACAGAAGTTAGCGCTTGTGTTGTCTGCGCCTTTCGCGGGCTTTGTTCGCATGCACTCTACGTGGTCTGCAATGGACCGTTCGTTGTCGTCTCGCGATCAAGTTCACCGCGGCCGTAGTCTGTCGTCGGTGCTCTGGCTCCTCTTCAAACACAACGGCCGTCGCAAGTCACATGGCATGTTAGAAATGGTCGCAGGCGGTTCCCTTTTTACTTGCACTAGTAGCAAGCCATCTCTATGTGCAGGTAGCGTCATTATGAAAGGGAGCTCGTGTCCTGCGCGGTTCACAAAGCACAGCCGCCGAGATCCGCTACGTTCTTAGGCGCATTTCATGGGCGCATTGGCATAGTTCATAGGCGCATAGGGGGATTGGCGCATCTGCCTGATGCCGCCCGTTATCGCCATCTATCGGCGGCAGCGATTCACGACGCTCGCAGGCTCCGCGTTTTCGTGTTCTCTTTCATATTGCCGCTACATGTAGCTAAGAACGACGCACATTAAAGTACACATCGCGGCAATAAGGATGCGCGTGCAGGGGACAGTAGAGCAACATTTTCCAGCGGTAGTAGCCGTTACCATTGCGCGCCTGATTTGGCATTGGTTTAAACTTGAGGGGCACAGCATAGTGACAGATTGACTATAACAGATTGACATTGCACGAGTGACCAAAATCGATGTCCAATCATTACTGGGCGTGCCCGACACGATGTCGACCTCCACAATTTCACCCGGGCCAACCCCGAAATTTTACCTTGTCTGCTTAGACCAAAATAGATGACAATAATATTTTAACGTGCCCGACATGGTGGCATTTGCAAATTTGGCACGGGTCATTTCCAAAAACTTGGTCTCAGCCACCCGCGAAATTTGATCTTCGCGATTTAAAATCAAACGCGATGTCCAACTATAATTGAGCATGCCCGACACGATGGCGCCCTCCAAATTTGGTCAGGGCCAATGCTAAAATGATATCGCGCATAAGTTTCTTCGTTCACAACACAAATTTTCTAATAATAAATTTGTGGCTCGTGGCTTCATATTCGTGTTCTTTCAACACACTATCAAGAAAGTATTGTTGGCATGTCCACACAGAAGCGGCAATATAAAGTCGTTCTGCCCGAAAAAGACGACGTCACCTGAAGGCCACGGAGCTCAATTCTGGCTTCATAAACCATGATTTTTGTCTTCCAAGGTTACCACACAGTTCCAACTCCTGGCTGCTATGCACAATGACCTTGAATTCTGCGCTCGCCCGAGTTGACGCGACGACAGACAGTGAACGACCGCAGCGCGGTTCACAGGATAGGAAGGTACTCAGAAGTAATACCTAGTATGTCAAGATGAGGGCACCCCACTTGTGCCAATACCACGTTTCAAACACAGCAGTCTGTGCAATAGAAAGCGCCAGAGCAATATTGACGATCGCAATACCCTGACTTATTCTCTATCTGTGTACTCACTATCCAGAAGCCGTTTTAAAGGCTTTATAAAGTCCTTTTAAAGTCTTAGGTGAAACACTCTATAAAAGCGCGCGTGGCTGCATTTGTTGCCTGTTAAAGTTTAAAGTATAGCGCTTCAGTCCTGTCGTCTTCTCTATTTTACTTGTTTTCTTTGAAGGTCAATTCAGCGCATAGCTTATCTAAAAGAGCGACCAACGAACTCAACAGCAAAACAGCACGCCAGCATGATCCTGAGTGCACGACGCCGCGCACATCCACAAGTGGCAACGCTGTGGTTTAGGCTATCCAAAACGTACAGAGAAACATTAATGTGACTCAAAATTTTCTGCTACTATCGCCAATGCAATAAACACCGCACAAGGCCGCCTCAGCGTAGCTGCTGTTGCAAAAGCATACTCGACACGTGTGTAATTTTCTCCCGTTGGGCTGAACGCTGTTTGCCATGCCGAAGAGGGACGTATGAAGTGAGACTGTGAACTCCAAAGCAACATGGGACACTTTAATGAAAACCGAAAACAATGCGATTCACAGTTCACGTAGCGGTGCACTGCATACACCCCTCTGCAATTACTGCGGCACTTTCACATCAGGGACGCCATACTTTAGAAACATGAGCAGCTTCGCGCCTTCCAATACACTTCGGTCAGCTTCGTCGCAAGCAGTAACGCTCACGTCGCCTGAACAGTGACCAGCACAGCACACAGAAGGTACTGAAGGCGTACCGAAGTCACGACCGTGAGTTTCTTCTCCAGGTTTCTCAAAGTAGACACGAGGGATATCCGAAACCCAGACATGAGGAGGAAGACTCTCAAAGGTATCTGTGGTTTCTGAATCACAGAAGGAGAAGCTTTGAGCGCTGTCGACGACTTGGGTAGTCAGCGAACCGTCCAGGTTATTTCCTGAATACTGAGGAGCTGCCCCACCGAAGGGAAGCATAGCGCTTCCGACTAGAGCTCGTGGCAGCTGATTCGAATTTGGAGCTTGATCCGTAACCTTGAACCGTTTCTTTAGCGGCAGGAGAATAGGCAGGTTTGAAGAGTACGAAGTGATACCTGTGGACTGAAGTACCTCCTTAGCGGGAAGTGACTGGGAGCCTCTAAAATCACTTTGTTGGGGATCTTGCTGTTTGATCAACTTATCCATTGCCTCCACCGAGGGTTCAGTGGCGATGGTCCTGGGTAACTTCTCCGGCATCTCCGTTACCAATGCCGGCGGAATCACCGAAAGGCCATTGCAAGTTAAGCCTACAGGCGCAGCCTCATCCTTGCTCGCTTTGGCGATATCACAAGTGTAAACCGATGGTTCGAGCGCGGCCGTTTCATCTATCTTCCGCTTCTCCGAAGGGAGTGGTGGGCTTTGGTGTACATTCCGAGCTGTGGTCACCTCCTTACAGCGCTTCGATGATTGCTGGTGGCGCCGTAGGTTGAACGCTGTCGAGAACCCATTGAAGCAGGTGCTACAAACGAACCGTTTTTTGTGGTCGTGCGATTCCAAGTGACGTTCCATGTCCGCTTTGCGACGGAACACTCTGCTGCAGACGTGTTTCCGGCAGCGGTATTCTCCGCTGGCATGGTCGCGCAACTTGTGCTGGTTAATCTCATGGAGAGTCGAGAACTCACGTCCGCAGCACGAGCGAGAACCGCCGGGCGTATGGAGAGACCTGTAGTGGCGCGTGTAGTTTGAAGAACGCATCGTGGCATACCCGCATTCGCCGCACTTGTGCAGGTGGCCGCGGCGCACTGGCGGAGGTGCATCACGCATGAGAAGGTCTGTTGATGCAGCGGCGATGTCTCCGACGTAACGAATCGAGGTCATGATGGCTGGACAAATGCAGGGAAAAGACAGTGACACCAGCAACGTCAGTCGGACTTGTGGCTAGGGGGGTCAGGTATATAGATACGCGACGACGACTTCCTTGATGATCGAAGAGTGCATGGGGATCAAGTGTTGTCTGCTGGAAGGGCGCTAACGGCTTTTTATCGCTTATCGGCAAACCGTCCGTCAAGCCGAGTAGGCGGCTACGCGAGACTCTCATTGGTCGCCCATGGGTACGCGATTGCACTGTCTTACAGCTGAGGCACCTAATATGAAAACGACCCTTCCCAACGGAAGTTCCACGCGTGGTGTGAGCAAACTTCTGCGAAGTCCTCGAATACCTTTCTGACGCAGAAGCGACCGCATGCTTCGCGGTGTACAAGAACCTGAGTCGCGCTGCACTCCCTCAACTACTTGACACCGTAAACAAAGTATGGCTGGATGGCGTCGTGCCCGAGAGCTGGAAATCCGCGGTAGTGATTCCTATCCCGAAATCAAAAAAGCCTCCGACGGCCCTTGCAAACTTACTACCTATCTCCTTAACTCATACGCTGTGCAAGCTGGAGGAGAAAATGCTAGCCACACGATTGTCGTGATGGCTAGAGCAGCACGCTTTTTTTTCCGACCCCGCACAAATTGGCTTTCGTCCATACATTGGTACAGAGGACGGGTTGGCTGTCTTGGCGTCTGCAATTTTGTCCTATATACCGCAGCCACAATGTGCGTACTGTTTTAGCAATGTACGTTGAAAAGGCATATAACAACATCAGTCATCCAGCCACTCTGAACAACATTGACATGCTTCATCTCCCTCTCAGAGGGCGTAGTTTTGTCGAATCATTTTTGGAAGGTCGAAAATGTGCAATACGCCTCAGCGGCGAAGCAGTCGGATCATGCGTTCCTCTTTGTGGCGTGAGCGACGATGTGAGTAACTTTACAACAGCTGCATGATTTTTTCACTTATTCCGCTGCCGCCGCTGCGCAATTGCTGCTGCCGCAGAAATTGCTCTTGTTATTAGTTCAAAAATAAATTTGTATTCCTTTTTTTTCCACTACCACACAACTATCCCTAAAAAATTTGCTTCCTCAAGAAAAAAAAAAGGTTTGTAGTCGGTTTTGGTCTGCAGCGTTGCACAACTTTTTATTTCCCTTTCATGAAATAAAATAGCCGCTAACCCACAACCCTACTGATGATAGTGAAATAAAGCGCAATTAAAGCATAATGTGCTGCGGCATTTCAACCTGTGCAGGCACCACGTGGGAGTTCATTTTTTTATGACTTTATTTACTGTTTGCCTCATCTGCCTGTAAAATTAAACCGCCGAGAATCGCCCTCTCAGCGAGTGCATTTGACGGCAGCGCCAATACTCGACACGTGTGTAATTTTCTCCCCTTGGGCTGAAGACTGTTTGCCATGCCGAAGAGGGACGTATGAAGTGAGACTGTGAACTCCAAAGAAACTTGGGACACTTTAATGAAAACCGAAAACCATGCGATTCACAGTTCACGTAGCGGTGCACTGCATACACCCCTCTGCCTTTACTGCGGCACTTTCACATCAGGGACGCCATACTTTAGAAACATGAGCAGCTTCGCGCCTTCCAAAACACTTCGGTCAGCTTCGTCGCAAGCAGTAACGCTCGCGTCGCCTGAACCGTGACCAGCACAGCACACAGAAGGTACTGAAGGCGTACCGAAGTCACGACCGTGAGTTACACCGTTACACCTTGGAGTTTTCTTTCCATGGCTCGCTGCGTTGTCCCCAACTTAAGCTGAACCCTTTCCGTATGCCTACATGTTTCTGCCCCGTAGGTGACTACCAGCAATATACAGCTGTTCTACAATTTTCTCTTGAGGGGTACTGGTAACCTGTTTTTTATGATATAAAAGATCTTGCCTTACGCGCTTCGCCCAAATCTTATTCTTCTACTTAGTTATTTCCCTCTCGTGATGCGGATGAGCGGTAACTACCTGCCCTAAGTAGACATATTCGCTCATCGCTTTCAGCACCTCGCTATCAATTGTGAACTGCTGTTCCCTTGCTATACTATTGAACATTATTTTAGTTTTGTGTGTGTTATTTTTTGACCGGCCGTTCTGCTCTGCCTGTCTTGTTCGTTGACATTGCTTTGCAGTTAATCTCCTCAGTAACTCAGCAAGGCAACGTCGTCAGCGAAACGCAGATTATTTAAGCCCATTCTCCATTAACTCTTATCACTAAGTGTTCCCAGTTCAGGCCTCAGAATAGCTCTTGTAAACAGGTGGTGAATAGGATTAGCGAGATCGTGTCTTCTTGCCTGACACCCTTCCTTATTTGAATTTTCTTGCTGATTTTATGGAGCACTATCGTAGCTGTGCAGCTCCTATGTATATCTTGCAGTATTTTGGCATAAGGCTCTTCTAAACCCTGATTCCGCAATGCCTGAATGACTGCTGAGGTTTCAACTCTGTCAATTGTTTTCTCGTAATCAACGAAGGCTATATATAGGGGTTGGTTATATCCTCGCATTTCTCTATGACCTGCTTGATAGTGTGAATCTGATCTATTGTAGAATATCCTTTACGAAAGCCTGCCTGAGAGTTTCATTGCTTAAAGTCTAAGGTTGCCCTGACTTTATTAGCGATCACTTTAGTGAATACCTTGTAAGCTGATCGGTTTGTAATTTTTCAAGTCCTTCCCGTTTCCTTTCTTAACAATTAAGGTTATGTTCGCGTTCTTCCTTGCTTCTGGTACGTTCGAGGTCATAAGACATTGCTTTTACATGGTGGCTAGTTTGTCTAGCGCAATCTTCCCTCCATCCTTCTACAGATCTGCTGTTACCTGATTCTCACGAGGTGCTTTTCCACTTTGCATTGCTCCGGAGGCTTTCTCTACTTCATCTTTCTATGCTGGTTGGATGACACATTACTGTGCTCTACTGCCTCTATCATTACCTTCTGATTGCATTGGCTACTGTATAGATTTGTGTAGAACTCTCCGGTTTAAACAACTATCTTGGCCAAATTGGTAATGGCACTACCCTCCTTGTTTCTTAACGCATGAATCTGGTTTTTACTTATATGCCTAGCTTCCTCCTCATCACTTTTTGGCTACTTCCGTTGTTTAGAGTATGATCGATTCTTTAAATATTAAACTTCCTTATGTCGCCTACAGCCCCCCTTGCGCTTATTTAATTATTTCGCTAACTCTGCTAGTTCTACTCTGTCCTCATGCTGTCACGTTTCTTAATAAGATCGTTCGTCTCATGAGAGAGCTGGCCAGTAGCCTGTCGATCCGTCCTACCGCCTACTTCGTCTGCGCACTCCGTAATGATAGCTGTCAGATTTTCCTTCATTATATGAAAATTCTGATCGTCTTCCTCAGGTTAAGCTGAATATCTGTTCTGCAGCGATATCCTGAATTCCTCTATTTTCCCTCTTGCCGCTAACTTGTTAATGGACTTCCTCTTCATTAGCTTACTCCGTTCCCTCTACAAGTCTAAGATAATTCGATACGTTACCATTCTGTGGTCGCTACAGCGCACCTTTCCGAGGGCGTTCACATCCTGAACGAGGCCTCGGTGAGCACAAATTATGAAGCCGATTTCAGTTTTTGTCTCCCTTGCGGGTCTACTTCCTGTTCTCTCGTTTTCGGACGAAGGTATTCATCATCCGTAAATTATTTGTATCTGCGAACTATAATAATAGCTACTAATAGCTTTCCCGTGCTATTCCTCGAACATATCCCATAGTCGGCTACCGCCTGGTCGCCAGCCTGCATTCTTCTTGTCCACCTTCGCATTAAAGTCGCCCATCAGTACATCAATAACGGTGCTGGAAAAAAAAAACTGTCTGTACAGTTCCTCTTACACTTGCTTTCTTTTTCCTGGTTAAAATGAAAGAAACCATCCATCGTACAACGGCTACGATTAATTATTGCATCGCGGACTAAACCGTCATTATTTAAGAGCAAATGATTCGAGCACGTGGGCGCCGCACATGGAGGACCCGCTTTCATGCACGGCGCCAGCGAGGCGAGGAAGTGCTTTCCTCGCACTGTGCGGTCAATGTCCAGGATGTCACGGGGGGTGTGCGCCGGCCTGATGTCTTTTGCCCCCGCAGTGCCTGACACGTAACGGACGAACGTCCCCCTTCTCACATCCAGTGCGGCCCGCAGTTATGATAGCTCCTCCGTTCTTATCAAACAAACGTGGCTTTGAGCTTTGCCGCCTCTCTCACCCTCGCGGTGTGTCGACTTATCGGCCCGCGGAGTATACGTATACAGATCGATAAACGATTAGATGGTAATGAGCGCTTGTGTTGTCTGCGCCTTTCTCGGCCTTTGTTCGTATGCTTTCTACGTGGTCTACAATGGGCCGTTCGTTGTCGTCTCGCGATCAAGTTCACCGCGTCCGTAGTCTGTAGTCGGTGCTCTGGCTCCTCTTCAAGCACAACGTCAGTCGGAAGTAACATGGCATGGCAGAAATGGCCGCAGGCGGTTCCCTTTTTATTTGCACTAGTAGCAAGCCTTCTCTATGTGCAGGTAGCGTCATTATGAAAGGGAGCTCGTATCCTGTGCAGTTCGCAAAGCACAGCCGCCGAGATCCGCGACGTTCATAGGCGCATTTCATTGGCGCATCGGCATAGTTCATAGGCGCATAGGGGGATTGGCGTATTTGCCTGATGCCGCCCATTCTCGCCAGCTATCGGCGGCAGGGATTCACGACGCTCGCAGGCTTCGCGTTTTCGTGTTACCTTTCATATTGCCGCTACATATAGCTAAGAACGACGCAAATTAAAGTACACATCGCGGCGATCCACGCGGCAATAAGGATGCGCGTGCAGGGGAGAGTAGAGCAACATTTACCAGCGGTAGTAGCCGTTACCATTCCGCGCCTGATTTGGCATTGCTTTGAACTTGAGGGGCACAGCATAGCGACAGATTGACTTTGACAGATTGACCTTGGACGAGTGACCAAAATCGATGTCCAATCATAACTGGGTGTGCCCGACACGATGTCGACATCCATGATTTCACCCGGGCCAACCCCAAAAATTTTACCTTGTCTGCTTAGACCAATATAGATGCCCAATAATAATTTAACGTGCCCGACATGATGGCATTTGCAAATTTGGCACGGGTCATTTCAAAAACCTTGGTCTGAGCCACCCGCGAAATTTGACCTTCGCGATTTAAAATCAAACGCGATGTCCAACTATAATTGAGCATGCCCGACACGATGGCGCCCTCCAAATTTGGTCTGGGCCAATGCTAAAATGATTTCGCTCATAAGTTTCTTCGTTCACAACACAAATGTTGTAATAATAAATGTGTGCTATCAAGAAAGTATTGTTGGCATGTCCACATAGAAGCGGCAATATAAAGTCGTTCTGCCCGAAAAAACGACGTCACCTGAAGGCCACGGAGCTCAATTCTGGCTTCATAAACCATGATTTTTGTCTTCCAAGGTTACCACACAGTTCCAACTCCAGGCTGCTATGCACAATGAGCTTGAATTCTGCGCTCGCCCGAGTTGACGCGACGACAGACAATGAACGACCGCAGCGCGGTTCACAGGATAGGAAGGTACTCAGAAATAATACCTAGTATGTCAAGATGAGGGCACCCCACTTGTGCGAATACCACGTTTCAAACACAGCAGTCTGTGCAATAGAAAGCGCCAGAGCAATATTGACGATCGCAATACCCTGACTTATTCTCTATCTGTGTACTCACTATCCAGAAGCCGTTTTAAAGGCTTTATAAAGTCCTTTTAAAGTCTTAGGTGAAACACTCTATAAAAGCGTGCGTGGCTGCATTTGTTGCCTGTTAAAGTTTAAAGTATTGCGCTTCTGTCCTGTCGTCTCCTCTATTTTTCTTGTTTTCTTTGAAGGTCAATTCAGCGCATAGCTTATCTAAAAGAGCGACCAACGAACTCAACAGCAAAACAGCACGCCAGCATGATCCTGAGTGCACGACGCCGCGCACATCCACAAGTGGCAACGCTGTGGTTTAGGCTATCCAAAACGTACAGAGTAACATTAATGTGACTCAAAATTTTCTGCTACTATCGCCAATGCAATAAACACCGCACAAAGCAGCCTCAGCGTAGCTGCTGTTGCAAAAGCATACTCGACACGTGTGTAATTTTCTCCCCTTGGGCTGAAGACTGTTTGCCATGCCGAAGAGGGACGTATGAAGTGAGACTGTGAACTCCAAAGAAACATGGGAAACTTTAATGAAAACCGAAAACCATGCGATTCACAGTTCACGTAGCGGTGCACTGCATACACCCCTCTGTCTTTACTGCGGCACTTTCACATCAGGGACGCCATACTTTAGAAACATGAGCAGCTTCGCGCCTTCCAAAACACTTCGGTCAGCTTCGTCGCAAGCAGTAACGCTCGCGTCGCCTGAACCGTGACCAGCACAGCACACAGAAGGTACTGAAGGCGTACCGAAGTCACGACCGTGAGTTTCTTCTCCAGGTTTCTCAAAGTAGACACGAGGGATATCCGAAACCCAGACATGAGGAGGAAGACTCTCAAAGGTATCTGTGGTTTCTGAATCACAGAAGGAGAAGCTTTGAGCGCTGTCGACGACTTGGGTAGTCAGCGAACCGTCCAGGTTATTTCCTGAATACTGAGGAGCTGCCCCACCGAAGGGAAGCATAGCGCTTCCGACTAGAGCTCGTGGCAGCTGATTCGAATTTGGAGCTGCATCCGTAACCTTGAACCGTTTCTTTAGCGGCAGGAAAATAGGCAGGTTTGAAGAGTACGAAGTGATACCTGTGGACTGAAGTACCTCCTTAGCGGGAAGTGACTGGGAGCCTCTAAAATCACTTTGTTGGGGATCTTGCTGTTTGATCAACTTATCCATTGCCTCCACCGAGGGTTCAGTGGCGATGGTCCTGGGTAACTTCTCCGGCATCTCCGTTACCAATGCCGGCGGAATCACCGAAAGGCCAATGCAAGTTAAGCCTACAGGCGCAGCCTCATCCTTGCTCGCTTTGGCGATATCACAAGTGTAAACCGATGGTTCGAGCGCGGCCGTTTCTTCTATCTTCCGCTTCTCCGAAGGGAGTGGTGGGCTTTGGTGCACATTCCGAGCTGTGGTCACCTCCTTACAGCGCTTCGATGATTTCTGGTGGCGCCGTAGGTTGAACGCTGTCGAGAACCTATTGAAGCAGGTGCTACAAACGAACCGTTTTTTTATGTTCGTGCGATTCCAAGTGACGTACCAGGTCTGCCTTGCGACGGAACACTCTGCTGCAGACGTGTTTCCGGCAGCGGTATTCCCCGCTGGCATGGTCGCGCAACTTGTGCTGGTTAAACTCATAGAGAGTCGAGAACTCACGTCCGCAGCATGAGCGAGAACCGCCGGGCGTATGGAGAGACCTGTAGTGGCGCGTGTAGTTTGAAGAACGCTTCGTGGCATACCCGCACTCGCCGCACTTGTGCAGGTGGCCGCGGCGCACTGGCGAAGGCACATCACGCATGAGGTCTCTTGCTGCTGCGGCGATGTCTCCGACGTAACGAATCGAGGCCATGATGGCTGCACAAATGCAGGGACCAGGCTGTGACACCAGCAACGTCAGTCGGACTTGTGGCTAGGGAGCCGGCCTATATGTACGCGACACAATTTCGTGTGCTGATCTAACAGTGCATGGGGCTCAAATCATCTGTGCTGGAAGAGCGCGAAAGGCTTTTGTGCTGTCTCTTATCTCCACGAAGTAGCGAGTGAGTGAACGAGAGAACAAGTGCGGCAGGACGTTATCGCACCTGCGGTATCGCAACGACGCTACGGGAGCCGGCAATTTTCCGAAACCTCGCCGACAAAGGATTTCTCTGCTTTGTCCCGAAACTCTGTGCCATGTGTTTGTGTCCCTCCTTGCATGTTCGCTGCATCATAATGGCCTGCCCCAGTACATCAGGAGCGCTGTGACTTTTTTGCGCTGGAAGCAGCGGCGATGCCGGTTTAATCATAACAGCGCCAACGCATTGCAAGCTTCTAATGGCGGTTGTGTCTTCTCGGAGATCGTTTTCAAGAGTCTTGCTGAATGCAGTTAATCTTATCGGTAGCAAGCAGGACATATAGAGAAAGGGAAAAGGTGGAAACTGCGAGCTACGTACATCGTGCTCCTATTTAGTCCGTTATTCACTTGTGCGGTGTAATGACATTCGCCCTATGCATTTGACCGCAAGTTGGGTATAAGTGCTGGCACAAGTTACGTACACTGAACAGCCCTTGACGATGGCAGTGAGACTCCCAGCAGCGGACCGTAGCGAGTGGCTTCTTTTCCCGCGGTTACGGTGTCGGCAGCGGGGAGAGCCACTTGATCGGATCGAGTGTTGGACACCTGATAACCAGATAGTGAGCATTGTAACTTCAAGTGCCCGAAGTATCAGGTGCTCGAAACTAGGTCGGTGAATCGATAACCTCTAAACGAGCGGCCAACGGCATTAGGGCGCATCAATGCAAAGTTATATTATACTCCGGTTTCAAAACTCTCTTCGCGCCCATGGGCAGGAGACGAAATCTGCTTTTTAGTGTCTTACTCCATGCAAAACACACACACGACGGAGCTTCGCATATTAGTTGTTTCCAAGATAAGCGCTAGTGGGTTGGGGCGGCAGTTGAGAGCTGGCTCCCGTTTCCGCGGCGATAAATGCACTCTCGCGATAGCAGAATGCAGAATGCGTCGCCAGCCGCCGCCGGTAACGTCAGAGCCGAGAAACAGAAAGAAGCCCTTCTCTCGTAAGCGAAGAGAAGGCGCGGATCTGGCGTTGCTTTTTTATAAATCACCGATGAGAGCGCTGTAATCGCGGCGAATTCGGGCGACGGAGCATGCTGTCACGTGGCATTTTTTAAACTCTGCAGGATTTCGTATTTCCCGTATAAAATCGGCACGTTAAGGCTATCTCTTTGGAAGTGCCTGGGTTCAGCAATATTTGTGAAGCTCAACAACTTTCCTATTGACCACTGAACGTTTCAAGCTGTATTTTATAAAAAAAGTTGAAATAATGTATCTCGAACAAGTATTCTAGTAAGAAGAGCAAACAATTTGTACTGAAATATTTGGTAAGCCCCAACAGCATTCACGCGATTTCACTTCCGAAGAACGTTTAGGTTTCTTTTTTTTAATATTGCGGTCCAAGTTAGCTGACAACGTATATATACATATCATACCAGCCTGACTGCACCCACTGCAGGCCAAATGCCTCTCCCATGTCTCTCCAAATAAGCCTGTCCTTTGCCAGCTGCGCCCACCTTATTTTGCAAACTTCCTAATCTCATCCACCCACTTAACCTTCTGCCGTCCCCTGCTATGCTTGCCTACTCTAGGAATCCCCTCCGTTAGTCTGAAGGACCAGCGGTCATCTTCCCTTCGCATTACATGGCCTGGCCAAGCCCGTTTCTTCCTCTTCATTTCGACTAGGCTGTCATTAATACGCGTTTGTTCCCTCACCCACTCTGTCCGCTTCCAGTCTCTTAACGTTACGCCTTTCAGTTTTCTTTCAATGGCTCGCTGCGTTTTCCCCAACTTAAGCTGAACCCTTTCCGTATGCCTACATGTTTCTGCCCCGTAGGTGACTACCAGCAATATACAGCTGTTCTACACTTTTCTTTTGAGGGGTACTGGTAACCTGCTTTTTATGATATGAAAGATCTTGCCTTACGCGCTTCACCCAAATCTTATTCTTCTACTTAGTTATTTCCCTCTCTTGATGCGGATGAGCGGTAACTACCTGCCCTAAGTAGACATAATCGCTCACCGTTTTCAGCATCTCGCTATCAATCGTGAACTGCTGTTCCCTTGCTATACTATTGAACATTATTTTAGTTTTGTGCGTGTTATTTTTAGACCCGCCGTTCTGCTCTGCCTGTCTTGTTCGTTGACATTGCTTTGCAGTTGATCTCCTGAGTGACTCAGCAAGGCAACGTCGTCAGCGAAACGCAGATTATTTAGGCCCATTCTTCATTAACTCTTATCCCTAAGTGTTCCCGGTTCAGGCCTCAGAATAGCTCTTGTAAACAGGTGGTGAATAGGATTAGCGAGATCGTGTCTCCTTCCCTGACGCCCTTTCTTATTTGAATTTTCTTGCTGACTGTATGGGGCACTATCATAGATGTGCCGCTCCTATGTATATCTTCCAGTATTTTGACATAAGCCTCTTCTAAACCCTGTGTGGAGTTCGCTGACCTTTCTGCGAACTCGTTGGTCTTGTGTTCTCAAGGAAGGCCGCTCCAGTGGGGTCGGAAGTCCCCAACAAAGGGGCCCGTCCCGTCCCTGCCTCCCCTTCGTGCGGCGGACGGCCTCGTTTACGCCGCGCCGTCACGGGGATGACCCTCCGGGAAAAATGCTAACCATGTACAGCTGTCGACATGTGGTTGTTAAGGGGTCGAAGAGGTTTCGGGGGCGCACGAGATACGGCTGAGTATTAGCCGAGTGACCGGAAACCCACTATTTCCGTAACGACTGTGTTCGTCTCGTGCGGTGTATTCTGTAAACACTTTAGGGATCGTTCTGTCGCGTGTGCGAAAGAGATAGGAAAGTGGTAACGGCTGGGCCGTGGGTGCCGTGGGAGAGGGTGGTCGCGTTTGTGCTGTTTGTCTATTTGATTGCAACCTCTCCTTTCCCAAATGTTTAATCAGCACTCTTTCCCCAATCTGTGATTAGTTGGCGGAAATCCTTATTTTCCTTTCCCTGACCACTGATTGGCGAGATGGGTCGTTTCTTATCTTATTGGTTGCTGTGACCGCTAAGGGCGGAGACAGAGGGTATAAAACCAAGCTCTCTGGGTTGAGCGGGGGCTGAATTCGTCTGATCCACGATTTAGTCATGTAAATAGTTTTCTCCTTGCTTTGTTTCTTCTCGTTTTTTTACCTATGTTGTAAATAAATAGCTAACCTTCTCCTTTCCTTGAGTAATGTGAATGTTTGCGAGTAGAACCACCGGGTCATCAAGAAACCCTGATTTCATCATCAAGTAGTTTCCTCTCATCGCACCGGAAGGGGAAACTCAACTGGCGCAGTCGACACAGGATCGCAACTGGCGCAGTCGACACAGGATCACAACTGGCGCAGTCGAGCCAGGATCGCAACTGGCGCAGTCGACACAGGAACTCAACTGGCGCAGTCGACACAGGATCTCAACTGGCGCAGTCGACACAGAATCGGAACTTCTTTCTACTAAAGGCATTGGACGGAAGGTGAGAAGAAGAAGTCGGTGGACAAGCTTTTTGTCCTAAAGGAGAAAACGTGAAGCTGCGTCGCAAGACTGATGTCGAAAGCTTCAGGATCACGGGTCGAGTTCGAGAGGACGTCGGAGGCTCAAGTCAGCTAGGAGCTGAAGGAGCCGGGCAACAGCAAGCCATCGAGGGTTCGAGTCAGCGAGCTGCTGAAAAGAACCAGGCGTCCACATCGAACGGGTTCGAGTCAGCGAGCTGCTGAAAAGTAACCAGGCGACCAAGACAAGCCAGTCAAACGAGGCAGAAGTCAGCGAGCTGCTGAGAGATCCAGAGCTCAAGTCGTCCGCATCGAGGAGCCTGTCGTCATCACGGAGGACGACGAGATCACCGGGGCAGAGAGCAACCAGTAAGGTAGGAGACCTTTCTGCTTTCTCCGAATTCACCATGTCGGTGTAGTGTTTAGTGCTAGAAACGATAGCACGGAAAACGGAGATGGCTGCCGTACGGTATGATCAGGAGGGCAGGATGCGACGTGTTGAGCAGGAGGAGGCTGAACAGCTGAGTGAAATTGAAAATTTGAAACTCCAAATTGAACTAGAAAAGAAAAAAGTTGCACAGATGCAATTGAAGTTAAGGCAGGGGGAGAAAGTTGATAGCGAGGTCTTACTCGCAGCAGTTCAATGTTATACCTGCATGAAATTTGGACACTCGATGATTGACTGCCCGAATTCAAAGCAAAAATAAGATGTTCCCGCGGTGAGGACAGATGTGTGCAAACTAGCAGCTCAGGTAGAGATACTGGCGCCTGATAAGCTACATTCCCAGTCGGAGATGACTGTTAATAAGGTCAGTCGACCAGATGGGACAGAGGATCTGGCATGCGGAGGCTTGCACACCGAAGGTCAGAGTTCTGAAACCTGTGTGGATTCAGGGACTGAAATAACGTTACCAGGAGAACAAATTCAGTCACTTTCTAGGGGTGAGTGCTCTGAAGAAACAAAACAGGAAGGTGCGGTTCTCCAGGTGGCAGACGCTAATCTGACATGTGTGCCGATGACTACAGCTTTGACAGCTGCAGCGGTTAGACAGCAGGGCCTAACCTTGTGTGTCGTGCCAGAAGAGATAGGCATAGGAGTGTTGGTCACTCCTGTGACGAACATGCTGACAGATCAACCCAATATACACCAGACCCAGGAGACACTTCAGTGTATTGCTCGCGAAAAAGAGTTCAGCATCGCGCCCCAGCCAGTGTGCGTTAACTCTGACGCAGCATCAAGGGTCGAGGACGGGGAGAAGGCGGACCTGATTGTGAGAACTCTCTTTGCAGTCGATAGTAATCTAGCCGCCAAAGATGAGTTGTTTTGCCAGCCGGTGCTGACACTGTGCGCGCTGACAGATCTAGCTGAAGGTGTAGGGCAGCTAGTAACATCGGAAACACACTCGCTACTAGAGCAGCCAGAAAGGGTCCAGCCAGATGAAGAACATAAGAGCTCAGATTTCGATGAGCGTTTCAGAATCTCGCACGAATCTGTTCGAGACAGACCAGAGGCTTCAGTGGAGCTTCAGGCAAATCCGGAAGCTACAAATGTTTCTGCATCAGATTGGGAGCTGACAGGGGCAGCTGCAAAGAGTTTCGCAGCACATAGGAAACTGGGGGATGCGGGCAATGCCTCCATTCCTGTAGGTTTCCACATGGAGCAACCTGCCCCATTAGCAGAAGTGTGGAAGCAAGGCGGCGAAGATGATCGTAAAACGATAACGAATGAGCGCATGCTTTTCTTTGAGGAGAACGCCGGCTGCCAACGCTGGAAACAGCTGGCACTGCCGGAAACTGCATGTCAAAGTGTAGGTCAAGTTGCCGATGACAGGCACAACAATATTCTAAAATTAAAAGTAAGGGCGAATGCAGACGCAATACCAACAGCAGCCTTCGTGGCCCGTGGGGAGTCTGTAAGCTCTATTAATTTTGAGAAAAGCGACAAGGGAGATCCGATAGCGGCGGTAGCCTTCACAACCGGCGCCGTGCCGGATAAATTGGAATTTTGGTCCAATCTTATTGACGAAGCTAAAAACAAACATAAGCTTCTGTTTCGAGATGTAGGCGGCTAGAAATCATTTCTGCCAATTTAGTGCACCGATCTGACATGGTGAATTCTGGAATGTGCAGATTAGTGTCCTAACCTTGCGTGCACGGAACGAATTGAGGCTGTGTATGTGTGTGCGCAGTGCTGCTTGGAACCTTGTGGCCGGACTTTAATGTCAGACTGACAGCAAGTGTCCGCGTGACATTCTTGGTTGGGAGGTGTGGAGTTCGCTGACCTTTCTGCGAACTCGTTGGTCTTGTGTTCTCAAGGAAGGCCGCTCCAGTGGGGTCGGAAGTCCCCAACAAAGGGGCCCGTCCGGTCCCTGCCTCCCCTTCGTGCGGCGGACGGCCTCGTTTACGCCGCGCCGTCACGGGGATGACCCTCCGGGAAAAACGCTAACCATGTACAGCTGTCGACATGTGGTTGTTAAGGGGTCGAAGAGGTTTCGGGGGCGCACGAGATACGGCTGAGTATTAGCCGAGTGACCGGAAACCCACTATTTCCGTAACGACTGTGTTCGTCTCGTGCGGTGTATTCTGTAAACACTTTAGGGATCGTTTTGTCGCGTGTGCGAAAGAGATAGGAAAGTGGTAACGGCTGGGCTGTGGGTGCCGTGGGAGAGGGTGGTCGCGTTTGTGCTGTTTGTCTATTTGATTGCAACCTCTCCTTTCCCAAATGTTTAATCAGCACTCTTTCCCCAATCTGTGATTAGTTGGCGGAAATCCTTATTTTCCTTTCCCTGACCACTGATTGGCGAGATGGGTCGTTTCTTATATTATTGGTTGCTGTGCCCGCTAAGGGCGGAGACAGAGGGTTTAAAACCAAGCTCTCTGGGTTGAGCGGGGACTGAATTCGTCTGATCCACGATTTAGTCATGTAAATAGTTTTCTCCTTGCTTTGTTTCTTCTCGTTTTTTACCTATGTTGTAAATAAATAGTTAACCTTCTCCTTTCCTTGAGTAATGTGAATGTTTGCGAGTAGAACCACCGGGTCATCAAGAAACCCCGATTTCATCATCAAGTAGTTTCCTCTCATCGCACCGGAA
The DNA here is from genome assembly GCF_052857255.1 of Amblyomma americanum. NCBI lineage: Eukaryota > Metazoa > Arthropoda > Arachnida > Ixodida > Ixodidae > Amblyomma > Amblyomma americanum. The sequence continues at coordinate 25,019,626 of NC_135503.1, forward strand.
GGGGAAACTCAACTGGCGCAGTCGACACAGGATCGCAACTGGCACAGTCGACACAGGATCACAACTGGCGCAGTCGAGCCAGGATCGCAACTGGCGCAGTCGACACAGGATCTCAACTGGTGCAGTCGACACAGGATCTCAACTCCCTGATTCTGCAATGCCTGAATGACTGCTGAGGTTTCAACTCAGTCAAATGTTTTCTCGTAATCAACGAAGCCTATACATAGGGGTTGGTTATATCCTGCGCATTTCTCTATCACCTAATTGATAGTGTGAATCTGATCTATTGTAGAATATCCTTTACGAAAGCCTGCCTGATCGTTTCATTGCTTAAAGTCTAAGATTTCTCTGACTTTATTAGCGATCACTTTAGTGAATACCTTGTAAGCTGATCGGTTTGTAATTTTTCAAGTCCTTGCCGTTTCCTTTCGTAACAATTAAGGTTATGTTCGCGCTCCTCCTTGCTTCTGGTACGTTCGAGGTCATAAGACATTGCTTTTACACGGTGGCTAGTTTGTCCAGCATAATCTTCCCTCCGTCCTTCTACAGATCTGCTGTTACCTGATTCTCACGAGCTGCTTTTCCACTTGCATTGCTCCGGAGGCTTTCTCTACTTCATCTTTCTTTACCGGTGGGATGACACATTACTGTGCTCTACTGCCTCTATCATTACCTTCTGATTGCATTGCCTACTGCATAGATTTGTGTAAAACTCTCCGGCTACTTTAACTATATTGGCCAAATTGGTAATGGCACTGCCCTCCTTGTCTCTTAACGCACGAATCTGGTTTTTACTTGTATGCCTACCTTCCTCCTCGTCGCTTTTTGACTACTTCCGTTCTTTAGAGTACGCTCGATTCTTTAAATATTAAACTTTCTTATGTCGCCTACCACCCCCCTTGCGCATATTTAATTACTTCGCTAACTGTGCTAGTTCTACTCTGTCCTCATGCTGTCACGTTTCTTAATCAGATCGCTCGTCTCCTGAGAGAGCTGGCCAGTAGCCTGTCGATCCATCCTACCGCCTACTTATACTGCTCACTCCGTAATGATAGCTGTCAGATTATCCTTCAATATATGAACATTCTGATCGTCTTCCTCAGTTAAAGCTGAATATCTGTTCTGCAGCGATATCCTGAATTCCTCTATTTTTCCTCTTGCCGCTCACTCGTTAATGGACTTGTCTAAGATAATTCGATACGTTACCATTCTGTGATAGCTACAGCGCACGTTTCCGAGAGCGTTCACATCCTGAACAATGCCTGGGTGACCACAAATTATGAAGCCGATTTCAGTTTTTGTCTCCCTTGCGGGTCTACTTCCTGTTCTCTCGTTTTCGGACGAAGGTATTCATCATCGGAAAATATTTGTATATGCGAACTCCAATAATAGCTACTAATAGCTTTCCCGTGCTATTCCTCGAACATATCCCATAGTCGGCTACCGCCTGGTCGCCAGCCTGCATTCTTCTTGTCCACCTTCGCATTGAAGTCGCCCATCAGTACATCAATAACGGTGCTGGAAAAAAAACTGTGTGTACAGTTCCTCTTATACTTGCCTTCTTTTTCCTGGTTAAAAATGAAAAAAACCATCGATCGTACAACGGCTACTATTAATTATTGCATCGCGGACTAAAGCTTGATTATTTAAGAGCAGATGTTTCGAGCACGTGGGCGCCGCACATGCAGGACCTTCTTTCATGCACAGCGCCACCGAGGCGAAGAAGTGCTTTCCCGGACTGTGCGGTTAATGTCCAGGATGTCACGGTGGGTGTGCGCGGGCCTGATGTGTTTAGCCCCCGCAGTGCCTGACACGTAACGGACGAACGTCCCCCGTCTCACATTCTCTGCGGCCCGCAGCTATGATAGCTCCTTATGTGTTTTGCCCCCGCAGTCCCTGACACGTAACGGACGAACGTCTCCCGTCTCCCATTCTCTGCGGCCCGCAGCTATGATAGCTCCTTATGTGTTTTGCCCCCGCAGTGGCTGACACGTAACGGACGAACGTCCCCCGTCTCACATTCTCTGCGGCCCGCAGCTATGATAGCTCCTTATGTGTTTTGCCCCCGCAGTGCCTGACACGTAACGGACGAACGTCCCCCGTCTCACATTCTCTGCGGCCCGCAGCTATGATAGCTCCTCATGTGTTTTGCCCCCGCAGTGCCTGACACGTAACGGACGAACGTCCCCCGTCTCACATTCTCTGCGGCCCGCAGCTATGATAGCTCCTCATGTGTTTTGCCCCCGCAGTGCCTGACACGTAACGGACGAACGTCCCCCGTCTCACATTATCTGCGGCCCGCAGCTATGATAGCTCCTCATGTGTTTTGCCCCCGCAGTGCCTGACACGTAACGGACGAACGTCCCCCGTCTCACATTCTCTGCGGCCCGCAGCTATGATAGCTCCTTATGTGTTTTGCCCCCGCAGTGCCTGACACGTAACGGACGAACGTCCCCCGTCTCACATTCTCTGCGGCCCGCAGCTATGATAGCTCCTTATGTGTTTTGCCCCCGCAGTGCCTGACACTTAACGGACGAACGTCCCCCGTCTCACATTCTCTGCGGCCCGCAGCTATGATAGCTCCTCATGTGTTTTGCCCCCGCAGTGCCTGACACGTAACGGACGAACGTCCCCCGTCTCACATTCTCTGCGGCCCGCAGCTATGATAGCTCCTTATGTGTTTTGCCCCCGCAGTGCCTGACACGTAACGGACGAACGTCCCCCGTCTCACATTCTCTGCGGCCCGCAGCTATGATAGCTCCTTATGTGTTTTGCCCCCGCAGTGCCTGACACGTAACGGACGAACGTCCCCCGTCTCACATTCTCTGCGGCCCGCAGCTATGATAGCTCCTCATGTGTTTTGCCCCCGCAGTGCCTGACACGTAACGGACGAACGTCCCCCGTCTCACATTCTCTGCGGCCCGCAGCTATGATAGCTCCTCATGTGTTTTGCCCCCGCAGTGCCTGACACGTAACGGACGAACGTCCCCCGTCTCACATTCTCTGCGGCCCGCAGCTATGATAGCTCCTTATGTGTTTTGCCCCCGCAGTGCCTGACACGTAACGGACGAACGTCCCCCGTCTCACATTCTCTGCGGCCCGCAGCTATGATAGCTCCTTATGTGTTTTGCCCCCGCAGTGCCTGACACGTAACGGACGAACGTCCCCCGTCTCACATTCTCTGCGGCCCGCAGCTATGATAGCTCCTCATGTGTTTTGCCCCCGCAGTGCCTGACACGTAACGGACGAACGTCCCCCGTCTCACATTCTCTGCGGCCCGCAGCTATGATAGCTCCTCATGTGTTTTGCCCCCGCAGTGCCTGACACGTAACGGACGAACGTCCCCCGTCTCACATTCTCTGCGGCCCGCAGCTATGATAGCTCCTCATGTGTTTTGCCCCCGCAGTGCCTGACACGTAACGGACGAACGTCCCCCGTCTCACATTCTCTGCGGCCCGCAGCTATGATAGCTCCTTATGTGTTTTGCCCCCGCAGTGCCTGACACTTAACGGACGAACGTCCCCCGTCTCTTATTCTCTGCGGCCCGCAGCTATGATAGCTCCTTATGTGTTTTGCCCCCGCAGTGCCTGACACGTAACGGACGAACGTCTCCCGTCTCCCATTCTCTGCGGCCCGCAGCTATGATAGCTCCTCCGTTCTTATCAAATAAACGTGGCCTTGAGCTTCGCCGCCTCTCTCACCGGCGCGGTGTGTCTACTTATCGGCCCGCGGAGTATACGTATACAGATCGATAAACGATTAGACGGAAGTTAGCGCTTGTGTTGTCTGCGCCATTCGCGGGCTTTGTTCGCATGCTCTCTACGTGGTCTGCAATGGGCCGTTCGTTGTCGTCTCGCGATCAAGTTCACCGCGGCCGTAGTCTGTCGTCGGTGCTCTGGCTCCTCTTCAAACACAACGGCCGTCGCAAGTCACATGGCATGGTAGAAATGGTCGCAGGCGGTTCCCTTTTTACTTGCACTAGTAGCAAGCCATCTCTATGTGCAGGTAGCGTCATTATGAAAGGGATCTCGTGTCCTGCGCGGTTCGCAAAGCACAGCCGCCGAGATCCGCTACGTTCATAGGCGCATTTCATGGGCGCATTGGCATAGTTCATAGGCGCATAAGGGGATTGGCGCATCTGCCTGATGCCGCCCATTATCGCCATCTATCGGCGGCAGCGATTCACGACGCTCGCAGGCTCCGCGTTTTCGTGTTCCCTTTCATATTGCCGCTACATGTAGCTAAGAACGACGCACATTAAAGTACACATCGCGGCAATAAGGATGCGCGTGCAGGGGACAGTAGAGCAACATTTTCCAGCGGTAGTAGCCGTTACCATTGCGCGCCTGATTTGGCATTGGTTTAATCTTGAGGGGCACAGCATAGTGACAGATTGACTTTAACAGATTGACATTGCACGAGTGACCAAAATCGATGTCCAATCATTACTGGGCGTGCCCGACACGATGTCGACCTCCACAATTTCACCCGGGCGAACCCCGAAATTTTACCTTGTCTGCTTAGACCAAAATAGATGCCCAATAATAATTTAACGTGCCCGACATGATGGCATTTGCAAATTTGGCACGGGTCATTTCCAAAACCTTGGTCTGAGCCACCCGCGAAATTTGACCTTCGCGATTTAAAATCAAACGCGATGTCCAACTATAATTGAGCATGCCCGACACGATGGCGCCCTCCAAATTTGGTCTGGGCCAATGCTAAAATGATATCGCGTTTAAGTTTCTTCGTTCACAACACAAATTTTCTAATAATAAATTTGTGGCTCGTGGCTTCATATTCGTGTTCTTTCAACACACTATCAAGAAAGTATTGTTGGCATGTCCACACAGAAGCGGCAATATAAAGTCGTTCTGCCCGAAAAAGACGACGTCACCTGAAGGCCACGGAGCTCAATTCTGGCTTCATAAACCATGATTTTTGTCTTCCAAGGTTACCACACAGCTCCCACTCCAGGCTGCTATGCACAATGACCTTGAATTCTGCGCTCGCCCGAGTTGACGCGACGACAGACAGTGAACGACCGCAGCGCGGTTCACAGGATAGGAAGGTACTCAGAAATAATACCTAGTATGTCAAGATGAGGGCACCCCACTTGTGCCAATACCACGTTTCAAACACAGCAGTCTGTGCAATAGAAAGCGCCAGAGCAATATTGACGATCGAAATACACTGACTTGTTCTCTATCTGTGTACTCACTATCCAGAAGCCGTTTTAAAGGCTTTATAAAGTCATTCTAAAGTCTTAGGTGAAACACTGTATAAAAGCGCGCGTGGCTGCATTTGTTGCCTGTTAAAGTTTAAAGTATAGCGCTTCTGTCCTGTCGTCTCCTCTATTTTTCTTGTTTTCTTTGAAGGTCAATTCAGCGCATAGCTTTTCTAAAAGAGCGACCAACGAACACAACAGCAAAACAGCACGCCAGCATGATCCTGAGTGCACGACGCCGCGCACATCCACAAGTGGCAACGCTGTGGTTTAGGCTATCCAGATCGTACAGAGTAACATTAATGTGACTCAAAATTTTCTGCTACTATCGCCAATGCAATAAACACCGCACAAAGCAGCCTCAGCGTAGCTGCTGTTGCAAAAGCATATTCGACACGTGTGTAATTTTCTCCCCTTGGGCTGAAGACTGTTTGCCATGCCGAAGAGGGACGTATGAAGTGAGACTGTGAACTCCAAAGAAACATGGGACACTTTAATGAAAACCGAAAACCATGCGATTCACAGTTCACTATCGGTGCACTGCATACCCCCTCTGCCTTTACTGCTGCACTTTCACATCAGGGACGCCATACTTTAGAAACATGAGCAGCTTCGCGCCTTCCAAAACACTTCGGTCAGCTTCGTCGCAAGCAGTAACGTTCGCGTCGCCTGAACCGTGACCAGCACAGCACACAGAAGGTACTGAAGGCGTACCGAAATCACGACCGTGAGTTTCTTCTCCAGGTTTCTCAAAGTAGACACGAGGGATATCCGAAACCCAGACATGAGGAGGAAGACTCTCAAAGGTATCTGTGGTTTCTGAATCACAGAAGGAGAAGCTTTGAGCGCTGTCGACGACTTGGGTAGTCAGCGAACCGTCCAGGTTATTTCCTGAATACTGAGGAGCTGCCCCACCGAAGGGAAGCATAGCGCTTCCGACTAGAGCTCGTGGCAGCTGATTCGAATTTGGAGCTGGATCCGTAACCTTGAACCGTTTCGTTAGCGGCAGGAGAATAGGCAGGTTTGAAGAGTACGAAGTGATACCTGCGGACTGAAGTACCTCCTTAGCGGGAAGTGACTGGGAGCCTCTAAAATCACTTTGTTGGGGATCTTGCTGTTTGATCAACTTATCCATTGCCTCCACCGAGGGTTTAGTGGCGATGCTCCTGGATAACTTCTCCGGGATCTCCGTTACCAATGCCGGCGGAATAATAGAAAGGCCAGTGCAAGTTAGGCCTACAGGCGCAGCCTCATCCTTGCTCGCTTTGCCGATTTCACAAGTGTCAACAGATGGTTCGAGCGCGGCCGTTTCTTCTATCTTCCGCTTCTCCGAAGGGAGTGGTGGGCTTTGGTGTACATTCGGAGCTGTGGTCACCTCCTTACAGCGCTTCGATGATTTCTGGTGGCGCCGTAGGTTGAACGCTGTCGAGAACCTATTGAAGCAGGTGCTACAAACGAACCGTTTTTTGTGGTCGTGCGATTCCAAGTGACGTTCCATGTCCGCTTTGCGACGGAACACTCTGCTGCAGACGTGTTTCCGGCAGCGGTATTCCCCGCTGGCATGGTCGCGCAACTTGTGCTGGTTAAACTCATGGAGAGTCGAGAACTCACTTCCGCAGCACGAGTGAGAACCGCCGGGCGTATGGAGAGACCTGTAGTGGCGCGTGTAGTTTGAAGAACGCTTCGTGGCATACCCGCACTCGCCGCACTTGTGCAGGTGGCCGCGGCGCACTGGCGGAGGCACATCACGCATGAGGTCTCTTGCTGCTGCGGCGATGTCTCCGACGTAACGAATCGAGGTCATGATAGCTACACAAATGCAGGGACCAGGCTGTGACACCAGCAACGTCAGTCGGACTTGTGGCTAGGGAGCCGGAGTATATGTACGCGACACAATTTCGTGTGCTGATCTAACAGTGCATGGGGCTCAAATCATCTGTGCTGGAAGAGCGCGAAAGGCTTTTGTGCTGTCTCTTATCTCCACGAAGTAGCGAGTGAGTGAACGAGAGAACAAGTGCGGCAGGACGTTATCGCACCTGCGCTATCGCAACGACGCTACGGGAGCCGGCAATTTTCCGAAACCTCGCCGACAAAGGATTTCTCTGCTTTGTCCCGAAACTCGGTGCCAGGTGTTTGTGTCCCTCCTTGCATGTTCGCTGCATCATAATGGCCTGCCCCAGTACATCAGGAGCGCTGTGACTTTTTTGCGCTGGAAGCAGCGGCGATGCCGGTTCAATCATAACAGCGCCAACGCATTGCAAGCTTCTAATGGCGGTTGTGTCTTCTCGGAGATCGTTTTCAAGAGTCTTGCTGAATCCAGTTAATCTTATCGGTAGCAAGCAGGACCGACAGAGAAAGGGAAAAAGTGGAAACTGCGAGCTACGTACATCGTGCTCTGCAGGATTTCGTATTTCTCGAATAAAATCGGCCACGTTAAGGATATCTCGTTGGAAGTGTCTGGGTTCAGCAATATTTGTGAAGCTCCACAACTTTCCTATTAACGACTGAACGTTTCAATTTGTATTTAAAAAAAAGATGAAGTAATTTATCTCGAATAAATATTCAAGTAAGAAGAGCAAGAAATTTGTACTGAAATTTTTGGTAAGCCCTAACAGCATCCACGCAATTTCAGTTCCGAAGAACGCTTAGGTTTCTTTTTTTTTAATATTGCGGTCCAAGTTAGCTGACAACGTGTATATACATATCATACCAGCCTGTCTGCACCCACTGCAGACCAAATTCCTCTCCCATGTCTCTCCAAATAATCCTGTCCTTTGCCAGCTGCGCCTACATTATTTTGCAAACTTCCTAATCTCATCCACCCACCTAACCTTCTGCCGTCCCCTGCTATGCTTGCCTTCTCTAGAAATCCCCTCCGTTAGTCTGAAGGACCAGCGGTCATCTTCCCTTCGCATTACATGGCCTGGCCAAGCCCGTTTCTTCCTCTTCATTTCGACTAGGCTGTCATTAGCACGCGTTTGTTCCCTCACCCACTCTGCCCGCTTCCTGTCTCTTAACGTTACACCTTGGAGTTTTCTTTCCATGGCTCGCTGTGTTGTCCTTAACTTAAGCTGAACCCTTTCCGTATGCCTACATGTTTCTGCCCCGTAGGTGAGTACCGGCAAGATACAGCTGTTGTACACTTTTCTCTTGAGGGGTACTGGTAACCGGCTATTTATGATCTGAGAGATCTTGCCATATGCGCTCCACCCAATTCTTATTCTTCTACGTAGTTATTTCCCTCTCGTGATGCGGATGAGCGGTAACTACCTGCCCTAAGTAGCCATATTCGGTCACCGCTTTCAGCACCTCGCTATCAATTGTGAACTGCTGTTCTCTTTATATACTGTTGAACATTATTTTAGTTTTGTGCATGTTATTTTTAGACCCGCCGTTCTGCTCTGCCTGTCTTGTTCGTTGACATTGCTTTGCAGTTGATCTCCTTAGTGACTCAGCAAGGCAACGTCGTCAGCGAAACGCAGATTATTTAGGCCCATTCTCCATTAACTCTTATCCTTAAGTGTTCCCAGTTCAGGCCTCAGAATAGCTCTTGTAAACAGGTGGTGAATAGGATTAGCGAGATCGTGTCTCCTTCCCTGACGTCCTTCCTTATTTGAATTTTCTTGCTGACTGTATGGGGCACTATCGTAGATGCGCAGCTCCTATGTATATCTTCCAGTATTTTGACATAAGCCTCTTCTAAACCCTGATTCTGCAATGCCTGAATGACTGCTGAGGTTTCAACTCAGTCAAATGTTTTCTCGTAATCAACGAAGCCTATATATAGGGGTTGGTTATATCCTGCGCATTTCTCTATCACCTGATTGATATTGTGAATCTGATCTATTGTAGAATATCCTTTACGAAAGCCTGCCTGATCGTTTCATTGCTTAAAGTCTAAGATTTCCTTGACTTTATTAGCGATCACTTTAGTGAATACCTTGTAAGCTGATTGGTTTGTAATTTTTCAAGTCCTTGCCGTTTCCTTTCGTAACAATTAAGGTTATGTTCGCGCTCTTCCTTGCTTCTGATACGTTCGAGGTCATAAGACATTGCTTTTACACGGTGGCTAGTTTGTCTAGCATAATCTTCCCTCCGTCCTTCTACAGATCTGCTGTTACCTGATTCTCACGAGCTGCTTTTCTACTTTGCATTGCTCCGGAGGCTTTCTCTACTTCATCTTTCTTTACCGGTGGGATGACACATTACTGTGCTCTACTGCCTCTATCATTACCTTCTGATTGCATTGGCTACTGCATAGATTTGTGTAGAACTCTCCGGCTACTTTAACTGTCTTGGCCAAATTGGTAATGGCACTGCCCTCCTTGTCTCTTAACACATGAATCTGGTTTTTACTTATATGCCTACCTTCCTCCTCGTCGCTTTTTGACTACTTCCGTTTTTTAGAGTATGCTCGATTCTTTAATTATGAAACTTCCTTATGTCGCCTACCACCCCCCTTGCGCATATTTAATTACTTCGCTAACTCTGCTAGTTCTACTCTGTCCTCATGCTGTCACGTTTCTTAATCTGATCGTTCGACTCCTGGGAGAGCTTGCCAGTAGCCTATCGAGCCGTCCTACCACCTACTTCTACTGCGCACTCCGTAATGATAGCTGTAAGATTATCCTTCGTTATATTTACATTCTGATCGTTTTCCTCAGTTAAAGCTGAACATCTGTTCTGCAGCGATATCCTGAATTCCTCTATTTTCCCTCTTGCCGCTAACTCGTTAATGGACTTCCTCTTCATTAGCTTCTTCCGTTCCCTCTACAAGTCTAAGATAATTCGATACGTTACCATTCTGTGGTAGCTACAGCGCACGTTTCCGAGAGCGTTCACATCCTGAACGATGCCTGGGTGAGCACAAATTATGAAGCCGATTTCAGTTTTTGTCTGCCTTCCGGGTCTACTTCCTGTTCTCTCGTTTTCGGACGAAGGTATTCATCATCTGTAAATTATTTGTATCTGCGAACTCTAATAATAGCTACTAAAAGCTTTCCCGTGCTATTACTCGAGCATATCCCATAGTCGCCTACCGCCTGGTCGCCAGCCTGCATTCTTCTTGTCCACCTTCGCATTGAAGTCGCCCATCAGTACAGTGTACTGTGATTTTACTTCGTTCATTGCCGATTCCCCATCTTCATAGAAGCTTTCAACGCTCTGGTCATCAAGGTTGGATGCAGGCGCGAAGGCCTGCATCATCTTGCGCTTGGACATCTTATTAAGCCTAATTACGATAGCTGCCACCGTTTCGTTGATACTATAGAACTCCTCTACGTTGCCAGCTATATCCTTATTCATGAGGAATTCCACACCCAGTTGTCATATATCCGCTAATCCACGGTAGCACAGTATGTGCCCGTCCTTTAATACTGTATACGCCTCACCCGTCCTCCTAACTTCACTAAGCCCTATGGCATCCAAATTAATGCCCGCTCGTTCTTCGAACAACGCTACTAGGCTGTCTTCACTAGATAAGGTTCTAGGGTTAAAAGTTTCCAGGGTTAGATTCCAATGTCGGCATGTCCGGAGCCAGAGATTATTAGCACCCTCCGCTGCGTCGCAGGTCTGACCGCCCAGTTGCTCCGCAGCCGCTGGGGCTGAACGCCGCAGGTTATTTGGCTTGTTCATAAAATGTTGTGGCCAAGTACTACACCAGGGTGGCCAAACCCTGGTCTCGTGAGGCAGTGCGTTGCCGGTTGTGGTCACCTAAAACAGGCCGCTCCCCGGGCCTGCTTATGCAATTCCATCGACACACGGAGTTTTCTTTTTTTTTTCAGACCCGGTGGAGAATTGCTTGCCACCGGGATTCGAGCCCCGGTCGTCTTGCATGCTAGGCATACGCTCACCCCTATAGGCCACCGCTGCTCTCTCTCTCTCTCTCTCCCTATATATATATATATATATATATATATATATATATATATATATATATATATATATATATATATATATATATATATATATATATATATATGTATATATATATATATATATATATATATATATATATATATATATATATATATATATATATATATATATATATATATATATATATATATATATACGCTGCTCAGGGATGAGGGATGATAGCTACCGACTTTTATCCACAATCGACGTTCATTAATAACGGTGCTGGGAAAAAAACTTTTTCTGTACTATTCCTCTTCTGCTTGCCTTCTTTTTCCTGGTTAAAAATGAAAGAAACCATCCATCGTACAACGGCTACTATTAATTATTGCATCGCGGACTAAACCGTGATTATTTAAGAGCAAATGTTTCGAGCACGTGGGCGCCGCACATGGAGGACCGGCTTTCATGCACGGCGCCACCGTGGCGAGGAAGTGCTTTCCCGGACTGTGCGGTCAATGTCCAGTATGTCACGGGGAGTGTGCGTGGGCCTGATGTCTTTTGTCCCCGCAGCGCCTGACACGTAACGGACGAACGTCCCCCTTCTCACATTCACTGCGGCCCGCAGCTATGATAGCTCCTCCGTTCTTATCAAACAAACCTGCCCTTGAGCTTCGTCGGCTCTCTCGCCGGCATGGTGGCAGCTGGCTTATCGGCCCTCGAAGTACATACCTCTCGATAAACGATTAGTTGGATGTGGGCGCTTGTGTTGTGTGCGCCTTTCCTTTTTTAATTTGTATTTGCTCGTACGTGGTATGGAACAGGCCGTTCGTTGTCGTCTCGCGATCAAGTTCACCGCGGCCGTAGTCTGTCGTCGGTGCTCTGGCTCCTCTTCAAACACAACGGCCGTCGCAAGTCACATGGCATGGTAGAAATGGTTGCAGGCGGTTCCCTTTTTACTTGCACTAGTAGCAAGGCTTCTCTATGTGCAGGTAGCGTCATTAGAAAAGGGAGCTCGTGTCCTGCGCGGTTTGCAAAGCACAGTCGCCGAGATCCGCTACGTTCATAGGCGCATTTCATGGGCGCATCGGCATAGTTCATAGGCGCATAGGGGGATTGGCGCATCTGCCTGATGCCGCCCATTATCGCCATCTATGGGCGGCAGCGATTCACGACGCTCGCAGGCTCCGCGTTTTCGTGTTCTTTCATATTGCCGCTACATGTAGCTAAGAACGACGCACATTAAAGTACACATCGCGGCAATAAGCATGCGCGTGCAGGGGGCAATAGAGCAATATTTTACAGCGGTAGTAGCCGTTACCATTGCGCGCCTGATTTGGCATTGGTTTAAACTTGAGGGGCACAGCATAGTGACAGATTGACTTTAACAGACTGACATTGCACGAGTGACCAAAATCGATGTCCAATCATTACTGGGCGTGCCCGACACGATGTCCACCTCCACAATTTCACCCGGGCCAACCCCGAAATTTTACCTTGTCTGCTTAGACCAAAATAGATGCCCAATAATAATTTAACGTGCCCGACATGATGGCATTTGCAAATTTGGCACGGGTCATTTCCAAAAACTTGGTCTGAGCCACCCGCGAAATTTGACCTTCGCGATTTAAAATCAAACGCGATGTCCAACTATAATTGAGCATGCCCGACACGATGGCGCCCTCCAAATTTGGTCTGGGCCAATGCTAAAATGATATCGCGCATAAGTTTCTTCGTTCACAACACAAATGTTCTAATAATAAATTTGTGGCTCGTGGCTTCATATTCGTGTTCTTTCAACACACTATCAAGAAAGTATTGTTGGCATGTCCACACAGAAGCGGCAATATAAAGTCGTTCTGCCCGAAAAAGACGACGTCACCTGAAGGCCACGGAGCTCAATTCTGGCTTCATAAACCATGATTTTTGTCTTCCAAGGTTAACACACAGTTCCAACTCCTGGCTGCTATGCACAATGACCTTGAATTCTGCGCTCGCCCGAGTTGACGCGACGACAGACAGTGAAGGACCGCAGCGCGGTTCACAGGATAGGAAGGTACTCAGAAATAATACCAATTATGCCAAGAAGAGCGCACCCTACTGGTGCTACTACCACGTTTAAAACACAGCAGTGTGTGCAATGCAAAGCGCCAGAGCCACTCGATGTTGTCAGAGCAATATTGACGATCGCAATACCCTGACTTATTCTCTATCTGTGTACTCACTATCCAGAAGCCGTTTTAAAGGCTTTCTAAAGTACTTTTAAAATATTAGGTGAAACACTCTATAAAAGCGCGCGTGGCTGCATTTGTTGCTTGTTAAATTTTAAAGTATGGCGCTTCTGTCCTGTCGTCGCTTCTATTTTTCTTGTTTTCTTTGCAGGTCAATTCAGCGCATAGCTTTTCTGAAAGAGCGACCAACGAGCACAACAGCAAAACAGCACGCCAGCGTAATCTGAGTGCACGACGCCGCGCACATCCACAAGTGGCAACGCTGTGGTTTAGGCTATCCAAAACGTACACAGTAACATTAATGTGACGCTAAATTTTCAGCTACGATCGCCAATGCAATAGACACCGCACAAAGCCACCTCAGCGTAGCTGCTGTTGCAAAAGCATATTCGACACGTGTGTAATTTTCTCCCCGTGGGCTGAACGATGTTTGCCATGCCGAAGAGGGTCGTATGAAGTCAGGCTGTGAACTCCAAAGCAACATGGGACACTTTAATGAAACCCGAAAACAATGCGATTCACAATTCACGTAGCGGTACACTGCATACACCCCTCTGCCTTTACTGCGGCACTTTCACATCAGGGAAGCCATACTTTAGAAACATGAGCAGCTTCGCGCCTTCCAAAACACTTCGGTCAGCTTCGTCGCAAGCAGTAACGCTCGCGTCGCCTGAACCGTGACCAGCACAGCACACAGAAGGTACTGAAGGCGTACCAAATCACGACCGTGAGTTTCTTCTCCAGGTTTCTCAAAGTAGACACGAGGGATATCCGAAACCCAGACATGAGGAGGAAGACTCTCAAAGGTATCTGTGGTTTCTGAATCACAGAAGGAGAAGCTTTGAGCGCTGTCGACGACTTGGGTAGTCAGCGAACCGTCCAGGTTATTTCCTGAATACTGAGGAGCTGCCCCACCGAAGGGAAGCATAGCGCTTCCGACTAGAGCTCGTGGCAGCTGATTCGAATTTGGAGCTGCATCCGTAACCTTGAACCGTTTCTTTAGCGGCAGGAAAATAGGCAGGTTTGAAGAGTACGAAGTGATACCTGTGGACTGAAGTACCTCCTTAGCGGGAAGTGACTGGGAGCCTCCAAAATCACTTTGTTGGGGATCTTGCTGTTTGATCAACTTATCCATTGCCTCCACCGAGGGTTCAGTGGCGATGGTCCTGGGTAACTTCTCCGGCATCTCCGTTACCAATGCCGGCGGAATCACCGAAAGGCCAATGCAAGTTAAGCCTACAGGCGCAGCCTCATCCTTGCTCGCTTTGGCGATATCACAAGTGTAAACCGATGGTTCGAGCGCGGCCGTTTCTTCTATCTTCCGCTTCTCCGAAGGGAGCGGTGTGCTTTGGTGTACATTCCGAGCTGTGGTCACCTCCTTACAGCGCTTCGATGATTTCTGGTGGCGCCGTAGGTTGAACGCTGTCGAGAACCCATTGAAGCAGGTGCTACAAACGAACCGTTTTTTGTGGTCGTGCGATTCCAAGTGACGTACCATGTCCGCTTTGCGACGGAACACTCTGCTGCAGACGTGTTCCCGGCAGCGGTATTCTCCGCTGGCATGGTCGCGCAACTTGTGCTGGTTAAACTCATGGAGAGTCGAGAACTCACGTCCGCAGCACGAGCGAGAACCGCCGGGCGTATGGAGAGACCTGTAGTGGCGCGTGTAGTTTGAAGAACGCATCGTGGCATACCCGCACTCGCCGCACTTGTGCAGGTGGCCGCGGCGCACTGGCGAAGGCACATCACGCATGAGGTCTCTTGTTGCTGCGGCGATGTCTCCGACGTAACGAATCGAGGTCATGATGGCTGCACAAATGCAGGGACCAGGCTGTGACACCAGCAACGTCAGTCGGACTTGTGGCTAGGGAGCCGGAGTATATGTACGCGACACAATTTCGTGTGCTGATCTAACAGTGCATGGGGCTCAAATCATCTGTGCTGGAAGAGCGCGAAAGGCTTTTGTACTGTCTCTTATCTCCACGAAGTAGCGAGTGAGTGAACGAGAGAACAAGTGCGGCAGGACGTTATCGCACCTGCGGTATCGCAACGACGCTACGGGAGCCGGCAATTTTCCGAAACCTCGCCGACAAAGGATTTCTCTGCTTTGTCCCGAAACTCTGTGCCAGGTGTTTGTGTCCCTCCTTGCATGTTCGCTGCATCATAATGGCCTGCCTCAGTACATCAGGAGCGCTGTGACTTTTTTGCGCTGGAAGCTGCGGCGATGCCGGTTCAATCATAACAGCGCCAACGCATTGCAAGCTTCTAATGGCGGTTGTGTCTTCTCGGAGATCGTTTTCAAGAGTCTTGGTGAATCCAGTTAATCTTATCGGTAGCAAGCAGGACCTATAGAGAAAGGGAAAAGGTGGAAACTGCGAGCTACGCACATCGTGCTCCTATTTAGTCCGTTATTAACGTGTGCGGTGTAATGACATTCGCCCTATGCATTTGACCGCAAGTTGGGTATAAGTGCTGGCACGAGTTACGTACACTGAACAGCCCTTGACGATGGCAGTGAGACTCCCAGCAGCGGACCGTAGCGAGTGGCTTCTTTTCCCGCGGTTGCGGTGTCGGCAGCGGGGAGAGCCACTTGATCGGATCGAGTTTTGGACACCTGATAACCAGATAGTGAGCTTTGCAACTTCTAGTGCCCGAAAATCAGGTGCTCGAAACTAGGTCGGTGAACCGATGACCTCTAAACGAGCGGCCAACGGCATTAGGGCGCATCAATGCAAAGTTATAGTTATACTCCGGTTTGAAAACTCTCTTCGCGCCGATGGGCAGGAGACGAAATCTGCTTTTTAGTGTCTTACTCCATTAAAAACACACACACGACGGAGCTTCGCGTTTTAGATGTTTTTAAGATAAGCGCCAGTGGGTTGGGGCGGCAGTTGAAAGCTGGCCTCCGTTTCCGCGGCGATAAATGCCCTCTCGCGATAGCAGAATGCAGAATGCGTCGCCAGCCGCCGCCGGTAATGTCAGAGCCGAGCACAGAAAGAAGCTCGTAAGCGAAGAGAAGGCGCGGACCTGGCGTTGCTTTTTTATAATTCACCGATGAGAGCGCTGTAATCGCGGCGAATTCGGGCGACGGAGCACGCTGTCACGTGGCCTTTTTTAAACTCTGCAGGATTTCGTATTTCTCGAATAAAATCGGCCACGTTAAGGCTATCTCGTTGGAAGTGTCTGGGTTCAGCAATATTTGTGAAGCTCCACAACCTTCCTATTAACGACTGAACGTTTCAAGCTGTATTTAAAAAAAAACGATGAATTAATTTATCTCGAACAAGTATTCAAGTAAGAAGAGCAAACAATTTGTACTGAAATATTTGGTAAGCCCTAACAGCATTCACGCGATTTCAGTTCCGAAGAACTCTTAGGTTTCTTTTTTTTTTAATATTGCGGTCCAAGTTAGCTGACAACGTGTATATACATATCATACTAGCCTGACTGCACCCACTGCAGACCAAATTCCTCTCCCATGTCTCTCCAAATAATCTTGTCCTTTGCCAGCTGCGCCTACCTTATTTTGCAAACTTCCTAATCTCATCCACCCACCTAACCTTCTGCCGTCCCCTGCTATGCTTGCCTTCTCTAGAAATCCCCTCCGTTAGTCTGAAGGACCAGCGGTCATCTTCCCTTCGCCTTACATGCCCTGCCCAAGCCCGTTTCTTCCTCTTCATTTCGACTAGGCTGTCATTAACACGCGTCTGTTCCCTCACCCACTCTGCCCGCCTCCTGTCTCTTAACGTTACGCCTTTCAGTTTTCTTTCAATGGCTCGCTGCGTTTTCCCCAACTTAAGCTGAACCGTTTCCGTATGCCTACATGTTTCTGCCCCGTAGGTGAGTACCGGCAAGATACAGCTGTTCTACAATTTTCTCTTGAGGGGTACTGGTAACCTGTTTTTTATGATATAAAAGATCTTGCCTTACGCGCTTCGCCCAAATGTTATTCTTCTACTTAGTTATTTCCCTCTCGTGATGCGGATGAGCGGTAACTACCTGCCCTAAGTAGACATAATCCCTCACCGTTTTCAGCACCTCGCTATCAATTGTGAACTGCTGTTTTCTTGCTATACTACTGAACATTATTTTAGTTTTGTGCGTATTATTTTTAGACCCGCCGTTCTGCTCTGCCTGTCTTGTTCGTTGACATTGCTTTGCAGTTTCTCCTGAGTGACTCAGAGAGGCAACGTCGTCAGCGAAATGCAGATTATTTAGGCCCATTCTCCATTAACTCTTATCCCTAAGTGTTCCCAGTTCAGGCCTCAGAATAGCTATTGTAAACAGGTGGTGAATAGGATTAGCGAGATCGTGTCTCCTTCCCTGACGCCCTTCCTTATTTGAATTTTCCTGCTGACTGTATGGGGCACTATCGTAGATGTGCAGCTCCTATGTATGTCTTCCAGTATTTTGACATAAGCCTCTTCTAAACCCTGATTCTGCAATGCCTGAATGACTGCTGAGGTTTCAACTCAGGCAAATGTTTTCTCGTAATCAACGAATCCTATATATAGGGGTTGGTTATATCCTGCGCATTTCTCTATCACCTGATTGATAGTGTGAATCTGATCTATTGTAGAATATCCTTTACGAAAGCCTGCCTGATCGTTTCATTGCTTAAAGTCTAAGATTTCCCTGACTTTATTAGCGATCACTTTAGTGAATACCTTGTAAGCTGATCGGTTTGTAATTTTTCAAGTCCTTGCCGTTTCCTTTCGTAACAATTAAGGTTATGTTCGCGCTCTTCCTTGCTTCTGGTACGTTCAAGGTCATAAAACATTGCTTTTACACGGTGGCTAGTTTGTCTAGCATAATCTTCCCTCCGTCCTTCTACAGATCTGCTGTTACCTGATTCTCACGAGCTGCTTTTCCACATGCATTGCTCCGGAGGCTTTCTCTACTACATCTTTCTTTACCGGTGGGATGACACATTACTGTGCTCTACTGCCTCTATCATTACCTTCTGATTGCATTGGCTACTGCATAGATTTGTGTAGAACTCTCCGGCTACTTTAACTATCTTGGCCAAATTGGTAATGGCACTGCCCTCCTTGTCTCTTAACGCAAGAATCTGGTTTTTACTTATATGCCTACCTTCCTCCTCGTCGCTTTTTGACTACTTCCGTTCTTTAGAGTATGCTCGATTCTTTAAATATTAAACTTCCTTATGTCGCCTAACACCCCCCTTGCGCATATTTAATTACTTCGCTAACTCTGCTAGTTCTACTCTGTCCTCATGCTGTCACGTTTCTTAATCAGATCGTTCGTCTCCTGAGAGAGGTGGATAGTAGCCTGTCGATCCATCCTACCGCCTACTTCGTCTGCGCACTCCGTAATGATAGCTGTCAGATTATCCTTCAATATATGGACATTCTGATTGTCTTCCTCAGTTAAAGCTGAATATCTGTTCTGCAGCGATATCCTGAATTCCTCTATTTTTCCTCTTGCCGCTCACTCGTTAATGGACTTGTCTAAGATAATTCGATACGTTACCATTCTGTGGTAGCTACAGCGCACGTTTCCGAGAGCGTTCACATCCTGAACGATGCCTGGGTGAGCACAAATTATGAAGCCGATTTCAGTTTTTTTCTCCCTTGCGGGTCTACTTCCTGTTCTCCCGTTTTCCGACGAAGGTATTCATCATCGGAAAATATTTGTATATGCGAACTCTAATAATAGCTACTAATAGCTTTCCCGTGCTATTCCTCGAACATATCCCATAGTCGGCTACCGCCTGGTCGCCAGCCTGCATTCTTCTTGTCCACCTTCGCATTGAAGTCGCCCATCAGTACATCAATAACGGTGCTGGAAAAAAAAACTGTGTGTACAGTTCCTCTTATACTTGCCTTCTTTTTCCTGGTTAAAAATGAAAAAAACCATCGATCTTACAACGGCTACTATTAATTATTGCATCGCGGACTAAAGCTGGATTATTTAAGAGCAGATGTTTCGAGCACGTGGGCGCCGCACATGGAGGACCTTCTTTCATGCACGGCGCCACCGAGGCGAGGAAGTGCTTTCCCGGACTGTGCGGTTAATGTCCAGGATGTCACGGGGGGTGTGCGCGGGCCTGATGTGTTTTGCCCCCGCAGTGCCTGACACGTAACGGACGAACGTCCCCCGTCTCACATTCTCTGCGGCCCGCAGCTATGATAGCTCCTCATGTGTTTTGCCCCCGCAGTGCATGACACGTAACGGACGAACGTCCCCCGTCTCCCATTCTCTGCGGCCCGCAGCTATGATAGCTCCTTATGTGTTTTGCCCCCGCAGTGCCTGACACGTAACGGACGAACGTCCCCCGTCTCCCATTCTCGGCGGCCCGCAGCTATGATAGCTCCTTATGTGTTTTGCCCCCGCAGTGCCTGACACGTAACGGACGAACGTCCCCCGTCTCCCATTCTCGGCGGCCCGCAGCTATGATAGCTCCTTATGTGTTTTGCCCCCGCAGTGCCTGACACGCAACGGACGAACGTCCCCCGTCTCCCATTCTCTGCGGCCCGCAGCTATGATAGCTCCTTATGTGTTTTGCCCCCGCAGTGCCTGACACGTAACGGACGAACGTCCCCCGTCTCCCATTCTCGGCGGCCCGCAGCTATGATAGCTCCTTATGTGTTTTGCCCCCGCAGTGCCTGACACGTAACGGACGAACGTCCCCCGTCTCCCATTCTCGGCGGCCCGCAGCTATGATAGCTCCCTATGTGTTTTGCCCCCGCTGTGCCTGACACGCAACGGACGAACGTCCCCCGTCTCCCATTCTCGGCGGCCCGCAGCTATGATAGCTCCTTATGTGTTTTGCCCCCGCAGTGCCTGACACGCAATGGACGAACGTCCCCCGTCTCCCATTCTCGGCGGCCCGCAGCTATGATAGCTCCTTATGTGTTTTGCCCCCGCAGTGCCTGACACGTAACGGACGAACGTCCCCCGTCTCCCATTCTCGGCGGCCCGCAGCTATGATAGCTCCTTATGTGTTTTGCCCCCGCAGTGCCTCACACGTAACGGACGAACGTCCCCCGTCTCCCATTCTCGGCGGCCCGCAGCTATGATAGCTCCTTATGTGTTTTGCCCCCGCAGTGCCTGACACGCAACGGACGAACGTCCCCCGTCTCCCATTCTCTGCGGCCCGCAGCTATGATAGCTCCTTATGTGTTTTGCCCCCGCAGTGCCTGACACGTAACGGACGAACGTCCCCCGTCTCCCATTCTCGGCGGCCCGCAGCTATGATAGCTCCTTATGTGTTTTGCCCCCGCAGTGCCTGACACGTAACGGACGAACGTCCCCCGTCTCCCATTCTCGGCGGCCCGCAGCTATGATAGCTCCTTATGTGTTTTGCCCCCGCAGTGCCTGACACGCAACGGACGAACGTCCCCCGTCTCCCATTCTCTGCGGCCCGCAGCTATGATAGCTCCTTATGTGTTTTGCCCCCGCAGTGCCTGACACGTAACGGACGTACGTCCCCCGTCTCCCATTCTCGGCGGCCCGCAGCTATGATAGCTCCTTATGTGTTTTGCCCCCGCAGTGCCTGACACGTAACGGACGAACGTCCCCCGTCTCCCGTTCTCGGCGGCCCGCAGCTATGATAGCTCCTTATGTGTTTTGCCCCCGCAGTGCCTGACACGCAACGGACGAACGTCCCCCGTCTCCCATTCTCGGCGGCCCGCAGCTATGATAGCTCCTTATGTGTTTTGCCCCCGCAGTGCCTGACACGCAACGGACGAACGTCCCTCGTCTCCCATTCTCGGCGGCCCGCAGCTATGATAGCTCCTTATGTGTTTTGCCCCCGCAGTGCCTGACACGTAACGGACGAACGTCCCCCGTCTCCCATTCTCTGCGGCCCGCAGCTATGATAGCTCCTTATGTGTTTTGCCCCCGCAGTGCCTGACACGTAACGGACGAACGTCCCCCGTCTCCCGTTCTCTGCGGCCCGCAGCTATGATAGCTCATATGTTTTTCCCCCGCAGTGCCTGACACGTAACGGACGAACGTCTCCCGTCTCCCATTCTCTGCGGCCCGCAGCTATGATAGCTCCTCCGTTCTTATCAAATAAACGTGGCCTTGAGCTTCGCCGCCTCTCTCACCGGCGCGGTGTGTCTACTTATCGGCCCGCGGAGTATACGTATACAGCTCGATAAACGATTAGACGGAAGTTAGCGCTTGTGTTGTCTGCGCCTTTCGCGGGCTTTGTTCGTATGCTCTCTACGTGGTCTGCAATGGGCCGTTCGTTGTCGTCTCGCGATCAAGTTCACCGCGGCCGTAGTCTGTCGTCGGTGCTCTGGCTCCTCTTCAAACACAACGGCCGTCGCAAGTCACATGGCATGCTAAAAATGGTCGCAAGCGGTTCCCTTTTTACTTGCACTAGTAGCAAGCCATCTCTATGTGCAGGTAGCGTCATTATGAAAGGGAGCTCGTGTCCTGCGCGGTTCGCAAAGCACAGCCGCCGAGATCCGCTACGTTCATAGGCGCATTTCATGGGCGCATTGGCATAGTTCATAGGCGCATAGGGGGATTGGCGCATCTGCCTGATGCCGCCCATTATCGCCATCCATCGGCGGAAGCGATTCACGACGCTCGCAGGCTCCGCGTTTTCGTGTTCTCTTTTATATTGCCGCTACATGTAGCTAAGAACGACGCACAATAAAGTACACATCGCGGCAATAAGAATGCGCGTGCAGGGGACAGTAGAGCAACGTTTTCCAGCGGTAGTAGCCGTTACCATTGCGCGCCTGATTTGGCATTGGTTTAAACTTGAGGGGCACAGCATAGTGACAGATTGACTTTAACAGATTGACATTGCACGAGTGACCAAAACCGATGTCCAATCATTACTGGGCGTGCCCGACACGATGTCCACCTCCACAATTTCACCCGGGTCAACCCCGAAATTTTACCTTGTCTGCTTAGACCAAAATAGATGCCCAATAATAATTTAACGTGCCCGACATGATGGCATTTGCAAATTTGGCACGGGTCATTTCCAAAAACTTGGTCTGAGCCACCCGCGAAATTTGACCTTCGCGATTTAAAATCAAACGCGATGTCCATCTATAATTGAGCATGCCCGACACGATGGCGCCCTCAAAATTTGGTCTGGGCCAATGCTAAAATGATATCGCGCATAAGTTTCTTCGTTCACAACACAAATGTTCTAATAATAAATTTGTGGCTCGTGGCTTCATATTCGTGTTCTTTCAACACACTATCAAGAAAGTATTGTTGGCATGTCCACACAGAAGCGGCAATATAAAGTCGTTCTGCCCGAAAAAGACGACGTCACCTGAAGGCCACGGAGCTCAATTCTGGCGTCATAAACCATGATTTTTGTCTTCCAAGGTTACCACACAGTTCCAACTCCAGGCTGCTATGCACAACGACCTTGAATTCTGCGCTCGCCCGAGTTGACACGACGACAGACAGTGAACGACCACAGCGCGGTTCACAGGATAGGAAGGTACTCAGAAATAATACCTAGTATGTCAAGATGAGGGCACCCCACTTGTGCCAATACCACGTTTCAAACACAGCAGTCTGTGCAATAGAAAGCGCCAGAGCAATATTGACGATCGCAATACCCTGACTTATTCTCTATCTGTGTACTCACTATCCAGAAGCCGTTTTAAAGGCTTTATAAAGTCCTTTTAAAGTCTTAGGTGAAACACTCTATAAAAGCGCGCGTGGCTGCATTTGTTGCCTGTTAAAGTTTAAAGTATAGCGCTTCTGTCCTGTCGTCTCCTCTATTTTTCTTGTTTTCTTTGAAGGTCAATTGAGCGCATAGCTTTTCTAAAAGAGCGACCTACGAACACAACAGCAAAACAGCACGCCAGCATGATCCTGAGTGCACGACGCCGCGCACATCCACAAGTGGCAACGCTGTGGTTTAGGCTATCCAGAACGTACAGAGTAAAATTAATGTGACTCAAAATTTTCTGCTACTATCGCCAATGCAATAAACACCGCACTAAGCAGCCTCAGCGTAGCTGCTGTTGCAAAAGCATATTCGACACGTGTGTAATTTTCTCCCCTTGGGCTGAAGACTGTTTGCCATGCCGAAGAGGGACGTATGAAGTGAGACTGTGAAGTCCAAAGAAACATGGGACACTTTAATGAAAACCGAAAACCATGCGATTCACAGTTCACGTAGCGGTGCACTGCATACACCCCTCTGCCTTTACGGCGGCACTTTCACATCAGGGACGCCATACTTTAGAAACATGAGCAGCTTCGCGCCTTCCAAAACACTTCGGTCAGCTTCGTCGCAAGCAGTAACGCTCGCGTCGCCTGAACCGTGACCAGCACAGCACACAGAAGGTACTGAAGGCGTACCGAAATCACGAGCGTGAGTTTCTTCTCCAGGTTTCTCAAAGTAGACACGAGGGATATCCGAAACCCAGACATGAGGAGGAAGACTCTCAAAGGTATCGGTGGTTTCTGAATCACAGAAGGAGAAGCTTTGAGCGCTGTCGACGACTTGGGTAGTCAGCGAACCGTCCAGGTTATTTCCTGAATACTGAGGAGCTGCCCCACCGAAGGGAAGCATAGCGCTTCGGACTAGAGCTCGTGGCAGCTGATTCGAATTTGGAGCTGGATCCGTAACCTTGAACCGTTTCTTTAGCGGCAGGAGAATAGGCAGGTTTGAAGAGTACGAAGTGATACCTGTGGACTGAAGTGCCTCCTTAGCGGGAAGTGACTGGGAGCCTCTAAAATCACTTTGTTGGGGATCTTGCTGTTTGATCAACTTATCTATTGCCTCCACCGAAGGTTCAGTGGCGATGGTCCTGGGTAACTTCTCCGGCATCTCCGTTACCAATGCCGGTGGAATCATCGAAAGGCCAAAGCAAGTTAAGCCTACAGGCGCAGCCTCATCCTTGCTCGCTTTGGCGATATCACAAGTGTAAACCGATGGTTCGAGCGCGGCCGTTTCTTCTATCTTCCGCTTCTCCGAAGGGAGTGGTGTGCTTTGGTGTACATTCCGAGCTGTGGTCACTTCCTTACAGCGCTTCGATGATTTCTGGTGGCGCCGTAGGTTGAACGCTGTCGAGAACCTATTGAAGCAGGTGCTACAAACGAACCGTTTTTTGTGGTCGTGCGATTCCAAGTGACGTACCATGTCCGCTTTGCGACGAAACACTCTGCTGCAGACGTGATTCCGGCAGCGGTATTCTCCGCTGGCATGGTCGCGCAACTTGTGCTGGTTAAACTCATGGAGAGTCGAGAACTCACGTCCGCAGCATGAGCGAGAACCGCCGGGCGTATGGAGAGACCTGTAGTGGCGCGTGTAGTTTGAAGAACGTTCGTGGCATACCCGCACTCGCCGCACTTGTGCAGGTGGCCGCGGCGCACTGGCGAAGGCACATCACGCATGAGGTCTGTTGCTGCTGCGGCGATGTCTCCGACGTGACGAATCGACGTCATGATGGGTGGACAAATGCAGGGACCAGGCTGTGACACCAGCAACGTCAGTCGGACTTGTGGCTATAAAGCCGGCCTATATGTACGCGACACAATTTCGTGTGCTGATCTAACAGTGCATGGGGCTCAAATCATCTGTGCTGGAAGAGCGCGAAAGGCTTTTGTGCTCTCTCTTATCTCCACGAAGTAGTGAGTGAGTGAACGAGAGAACAAGTGCGGCAGGACGTTATCGCACCTGCGGTATCGCAATGACGCTACGGGAGCCGGCAGAGTTCCGAAACCTCGCCGACAAAGGATTTCTCTGCTTTGTCCGGAAACCCTGTGCCAGGTGTTTGTGTGTTCACTACATCAGAATGGCCTGCCCCAGTACATCAGGAGCTCTGTGACTTTCTTGCGCTGGAAGCAGCGGCGATGCCGGTTCAATCATAACAGCGCCGACGCATTGCAAGCTTCTAATGGCGGTTGTGTCTTCTCGGCGATGGTTTTCAAGAGTCTTGCTCAATCCCGTTAATCTTATCGGTAGCAAGCAGGACCTATAGAGAAAGGGCAAAGGTGGAAACTGCGAGCTACGTACATCGTGCTCCTATTTAGTCCGTTATTCAACGTGTGCGGTGTAATGACATTCGCCCTATGCATTTGACCGCAACGTGGGTATAAGTGCTGGCACGAGTCACGTACGCTGAACAGCCCTTGACGATGGCAGTGAGACTGCCAGCAGCGGACCGTAGCGAGTGGCTTCTTTTCCCGTGGTTACGGTCTCGGCAGCGGGGAGAGCCACTTGATCGGATCGAGCGTTGGACACCTGATAACCACATTGTGAGTTTCGTGACTTCAAGTGCCCGAAAAATCAGGTGCTCGAAACTAGGTCGGTGAACCGATGACCTCTAAACGAGCGGCCAACGGCATTAGGGCGCATCAATGCAAAGTTATAGTTTTACTCCGTCTTCAAAACTCTCTTCGCGCCCATGGGCAGGAGACGAAATCTGCTTTTTAGTGTCTTACTCCATTAAAAACACACACACGACGGAGCTTCGCATTTTAGTTGTTTCCAAGATAAGCGCCAGTGGGTTGGGGCGGCAGTTGAGAGCTGGCTCCCGTTTCCGCGGCGATAAATGCCCTTTCGCGATAATAGCAGAATGCAGAATGCGTCGCCAGCCGCCGCCGGTAATGTCAGAGCCGAGCACAGAAAGAAGCCCTTATCTCGTAAGCGAAGAGAAGGCGCGGAGCTGGCGTTACTTTTTTTATAAATCACCGATGAGAGCGCTGTAATCGCGGCGCATTCGGGCGTCGGAGCACGCTGTCACGTGGCATTTTTTAAACTCTGCAGGATTTCGTATTTCCCGAATAAAAACGGCCACGTTAAGGCTATCTCGTTGGTAGTGCCTGGGTTCAGCAATATTTGTGTAGCTCAACAACTTTCCTATTGACGATTGAACGTTTCAAGCTGTATTTAAAAAAAAGATAAAGTAATTTATCTCGAACAGGTATTCAAGTAAGAAGAGCAAAAAATTTGTACTGAAATTTTTGGTAAGCCCTAACAGCATCCACGCGATTTCAGTTCCGAGGAACGCTTAGGTTTTATTTTTAATATTGCGGTCCAAGTTAGCTGACAAAGTGTATATACATATCATACCAGCCTGACTGTACCCACTGCAGACCAAATGCCTCTCCCATGTTCCCCGCAGGGGGGCGCCTGCAGCTTGCAGGCGTCGCGACGGTGAGTGGCGACACCGCGGGTTCCCGAGCATCCGCAGGGACATCTCCGCAAGGGGATGATGGTGAACTGTGCATCACCACGGACCCGAGCACCCGCGCCTCGCCGTGCGTGGCATCGCCGTGTCCGGGGAAAAGGGGATCCTGGTGGTTGAGCCGATGCCGAGCGTTTGGACCCTTAAGGCCCCTTGGAGGAGGCAACACACCACTTTGGCCCCAGCTTCCTGCAGACGGCACCTCCTGCCTGACCCGACCGGGGGGAATCGGCAGTCGCCTTTTCCTATCCTCCTCTTCATCTTTAACTTTCGTATCTCTGTCTCACAACTCTCCTATATCCTACTCACTTCTTCGTTTTTCCTTTTTTCCTGGCGGCGAGGGTTAACCTTGTGTGACCAACTACCCTGAGTTGCGTCATATTTGGTTATAGTTGAGGTGTACAGCTGGCGTGGGCAGGACTTGCTATCAAGTTCCTGTCCCGTCCCCTTGTTGGACTCCGTGGTGGGTGGCTGGCACCAGGACCGAAAAACAAAGTTTTTTTATGGCTCCCCAACTTTCAAAACCCGATCGCTCTCTCAAAAGAGGGCGGAACGAGGCAGACAACTTCTTTCAAAAAAGAAAAGTAACTTTCCCCAAATATCATGTGATCCACAGTGAACAACAAGATAAACAGGCAAGAATAATATCCCCCTTCCTTGTGTCAAAGTGCGTGACTGAAACCCTAGGCATTGGCTATAAGCTGTCAAAAATGGCCAGCGGCGACTTATTGCTCGAACTGTGTGACAATGTCCAACATTCTAAGCTCTCCAACCTAACGTCCATAGGGGAAATCCCGGTCTCCGTGACTCCTCATCGCTCACTAAACACTGTCCGAGGCGTAATATCGGAAAATGATTTTCTTCACATAACTGAAAAAGAAATGCTCGAAGGGCTCATCGACCAAGACGTCATAGATGTCCACCGAATCAAAATCCGGAAGGACAACAAGGAAATAGACACAAAACACATGATTCTGACGTTCAACACCAGCACCCTACCCGACACAATCGACGTGGGATATTTGAAAATCAATGTACGACCATACATACCAAACCCTCGCAGGTGTTTCAACTGCCAAAGGTTCGGCCACGGCTCACAGAGCTGCCGCGGTCGTAAAACTTGCGCAAAATGTGCCTCTAACGATCACCAGTCTGATGTATGTGACGCAGCCCTGTGCTGTGCAAACTGTGAAGGAGAACATGCTGCATACTCCAGGGCGTGTCCGTCCTGGAAGAAAGAAAAAGAAATTATCACCATAAAGACCAAAGAAAACATTTCTTTTAAAGAAGCGAGAAGGCGTTCTGCGCTTACAAACACATTCTCCTTCACAGCAAAACAGAACTTCGCTGATGTGGTGCGCATTGGCGTAGCACCGCACAGCACTCCGGCACCTGCCAAGGCCGCTCCCACCGAGCCTATGGCAGGGCCATCCACGCCCCAGGCAGGCTCAGCGAAAGCTGCCCTGTCACTGCCTAAGCAGGGACCGCCGGTCCATGGGTCGGCATCCCGCAGGACCTCCCCCCGTCGGGAGAGGCCTGAAACTAACACAACCGCGGCTGCGCGGTCCTCCAGCACCTCTGTTGAGGTGATGGATACAACACCCACTCCGCCTCCATTACAGCGGCGGAACAGCTCTGTTGAGCGAAAAAAAGACAGGCCCCTCATAACGGGCCCACCACATAAGTAAATCTCCTTTCATTTTCTTTTAAAAACACAAGCATGGCTTTTTTAATTCAATGGAATTGCAGAGGACTTATGCGGAATTATAGTGACATAACACATATTTTAGGGTCAATGTTACCCATAGTTGTATGTCTTCAGGAGACCAATCTTGGTCCACAACATGTACATATCCTGAAACATTATCAAACTTTTAGACGCGATCGCGAGCAGGCAAATCGACTCTCAGGAGGCGTCGCAATTGTCGTCCAAAGCGGCGTCCCTGCTCGAGAAATAAAGCTCAATACAAAACTAGAGGCGGTTGCAGTCAGCATCGTCAGCTATAAAACACTAACAATCTGTTCCGTATACATTCCTCCACATTTTACATTAACAGTCCATGATCTAGAAGAATTGATAGATGAACTTCCAGAGCCATATCTGGTAGTTGGAGATTTTAACGCTCACTCCCCTTTTTGGGGAAGCGAGCGCTGCGACTCTAGGGGGCAAACAATCGAAGATTTTATCCACTCAAATAACATCTGTCTTTTAAATACAGGAAAAGCAACTTATTGTTGCCCAAGCTCGGCAAAAATGAGCTTTCTCGATTTAGCTTTCGCATCACCATCGCTTTTTACCGATTTTAAATGGGATGTTTTAAATGACCCTCTGGGAAGTGATCACCTACCTATTATCATCAGCCTCTCATCGTCTACTGCAGTCATCCCCAAAAGACCACGGCGCTGGAAACTTCACCTCGCCGACTGGTCACTTTTTACAGAAAGTGCCACTCTAGATAAAGAATTTTCTGAAGACCTCAGCATAGATGAAATTAATGACAGGTTTACTACATGCATAATATCTGCTGCAACACTCGCTATACCACAAACAACAGGACTCGTACAGAAGAAACACAAAGTATGGTGGACACAAGAATGTACATTTGCAAAAAAAACAGCAAAATAAAGCATGGGGCACCCTGCGTCGGTACCCCACTGCAGAAAACTTACTTACTTTTAAGAGGGCCAAGGCGAGAGCGCGGTACGTGCGCAGGAATGCTGAGAAAACCTCCTGGCAGAAATATGTGTCCTCTATAAATAGTTCAATACCATCAAAGAAAATGTGGGACAAAGTCCGTAAATTCACTGGTGACCGTACTTCCTTCACACTTCCACTTTTGACAACACCCGGTACACAAACATCGTTGGAAGAACAGGCCAATTTATTAGGGCAGCACTTTGCTGAAGTCTCAAGGTCATCCCACTACACAAACACATTCCAGAAACACAAAGCTATAGCTGAAAAACAAAAACTTCCATTCGGAACAGGCATGCAGGAAGACTACAACCAGCCCATTACGCTCCAGGAATTAAATAGTGTATTATCTTCCGGTAAAAAGACAGCACCAGGCCCAGACAATGTGCATTACAATATGCTTGCCCATCTCTCTGATACAGCCGTACAGGCACTGTTAAAATTCTTCAATAAAATATGGATGACTGGCAGAATACCTGAGGAGTGGAAGAAAGCAGTAATAGTACCTTTTCTGAAACCCGGAAAATCACCAACAACACCTGACAATTACAGACCAATAGCCCTCACCAGCTGCATTGCTAAATCTTTTGAAAGTGTAATAAACATTAGACTCACCTTTGTACTCGAATCTCGGCAACTATTAGATATTCATCAATGTGGATTCAGAAAAGCATGCTCAACCACCGATCACCTTGTCCGCCTAGAGAACACCATACGGGAGGCGTTCATCCACAAGCAGCAGTGTATCGGGGTCTTCTTCGACATGGAGAAGGCATACGATACCACGTGGAAGTTCGGCATCCTCCGCGACCTAGCAGAGCTAGGTATCCGAGGCAGGATGCTGAACTGCTTGAACGACTTCCTGGCTAACCGCACATTTAGGGTCCGCCTAGGAACAACTCTCTCCATGACTTTCACCCAAGAGAATGGCGTACCCCAAGGTTGCATTCTAAGCACGACACTCTTCGTAGTAAAAATGAATTCGTTAGCCAAAGTAATACCCAAGTCCATAATGTATTCGGTTTATGTAGATGACCTACAGATAGCATGCACTTCCTCCAGCATATCGTCCTGCGAGAGACAAATACAAATCACACTAAATAAACTAGCTGCTTGGGCAGAGATAAATGGGTTCAAGTTCTCCCCTCAAAAAACAGTAGCTGTTCTGTTCTCATTGCGACGAGGCCTACAATTCAATCCAAACCTATACTTGAATCAAGCCACACTACCAATTAAACCAGAACATAAATTTTTAGGACTCACTTTTGACAAGAAACTCACATTTCTACCACACATTAACAACCTTAAAAAGAAAGCATCCCAAGCCCTCAATGTATTAAAGGTGCTCTCGCAAAAACGGTGGGGGTCCGATAGAACATGCCTATTACACATCTATCGCTCTCTGGTACGCTCCAAGCTGGACTATGGGTGCATAGTATACGGTTCAGCAAGAGCATCCTACTTGAAAAGACTGGACCCTGTTCATAATCTTGGTCTGCGACTATCAACTGGAGCATATAGAACATCCCCGGTAAACAGTCTTTACATTGAAGCTAATGAGCCTGCACTAGAGGATAGAAGAGTCACACTGACATGCGCATACGTCCTAAAAACCCGCACTCTTCCTAAACATCTCTGCCATTCATTGTTACCAAGTGCCCATGCAAAAGATTATTTAACAATAAACCACAATCCATCCGGCCACTATTAATGCGCTTTGAAGATAAATGTGAAGAGTAAGGAGTACTGGATGCCCTGCCGAATATTGCACAAAAATATGAAAATTTACCACCATGGTACAGCCTGCCTTCAGTGTGCGACTTCACACTGACAAACTTACATAAAAAGGAAATGCCACATCAGCTCATACTACAAGAATTCTTTGAACTGCAAGAAAAATATGACACCTTCACTGAATTTTACACTGATGGGTCAAAAACAGAAAATCATGTTGGAAGTGCAGTAATTCAAGACAAAAATGAAAAAATGATACGATTGCCACAGTATGCATCGGTTTTTACTGCCGAGAGTTATGCAGTCTTTGTAGCCGCAGACCAAATAGTAAAAGAAAACATTAAAAATAGCGTCATTTACACCGATTCACTGAGTATGCTCAAACCGCTGCACTTTAGAAACGCCGCTGAACCCATTATAGGAAACATCATACATAACATAATTAAAATAAAAAACAAAATCATAACATTATATTCTGCTGGGTGCCCAGCCATGTTGGAATTGTAGGTAATGAGAGAGCAGATGCATGCGCAGCACAAGCTCGAAATGATCAAATAAAACAAGATAACATACCACACAGGGATTTTTTGAAATTAGTGCACAGTAAACTCAGAATTAAGTGGCAGGCTGCATGGGAAGAACAGGCAAACAACAAACTGCATTCTATAAAACCCGTTTTAGGAGAATGGAAATCATGCAGACATCAAGAACGTTTTACTGAAGTTATTTTATGTCGGATACGCATTGGGCACACACACCTTACACACAACTTTTTACTCACAAAACAAGACAAACCTCTCTGCGAAATGTGCGGCGATGTACTCACTGTAAACCACATTTTAATTTCATGCAGAAAACTGGAACAACTGAGAAAAAAATATTTTACAACACTCTACAATGAATACATCCCATTGCACCCCAAGTTGCTCTTAGGTGATCAAGCACTGGTTGATCTTTCAAGTATTTTTAAGTTTCTTAATGAAGCCAATGTTTTAAACAAACTCTAGGTATAAAAAGTGTAACATTTAACAAGAACCTAACCTTGTGTTTGGCGCATCATAGCCATAGTTGCTTTTGCGCCATTAAAATCAATATAACTAACTAGCCTCTCCCATGTCTCTCCAAATAATCCTGCCCTTTGCCAGCTGCGCCCGCCTTATTTTGCAAACTTCCTAATCTCATCCACCCACCTAACCTTCTGCCGTCCCCTGCTATGCTTGCCTTCTCAAGAAATCTCCTCCGTTAGTCTGTAGGACCAGCGGTCATCTTCCCTTCGCATTACATGGCCTGGCCAAGCCCGTTTCCTCCTCTTCATTTCAGATAGGCTGTCATTAGCACGCGTTTGTTCCCTCACCCACTCTGCCCGCTTCCGGTCTCTTAACGTTACGCCTTTCAGTTTTCTTTCAATGGCTCGCTGCGTTTTCCCCAACTTAAGCTGAACCCTTTCCGTATGCCTACATGTTTCTGCCCAGTAGGTGACTACCAGCAATATACAGCTGTTCTACACTTTTCTCTTGAGGGGTACTGGTAACCTGTTTTTTATGTTATAAAAGATCTTGCCTTACGCGCTTCGCCCAAATCTTATTCTTCTACTTAGTTATTTCCCTCTCGTGATGCGGATGAGCGGTAACTACCTGCCCTAAGTAGACATAATCGCTCACCGTTTTCAGCACCTCGCTATCAATTGTGAACTGCTGTTCCCTTGCTATACTATTGAACATTATTTTAGTTTTGTGCGTGTTATTTTTAGACCCGCCGTTCTGCTCTGCCTGTCTTGTTCGTTGACATTGCTTTGCAGTTGATCTTCTGAGTGACTCAGCAAGGCAACGTCGTCAGCGAAACGCAGATTATTTAGGCCCATTCTCCATTAACTCTTATCCCTAAGTGTTCCCAGTTCAGGCCTCAGAATAGCTCTTGTAAACAGGTTGTGAATAGGATTAGCGAGATCGTGTCTCCTTGCCTGACGCCCTTCCTTATTTGAAATTTCTTGCTGATTTTATGGAGCACTATCGTAGCTGTGCAGCTCCTATGTATATCTTCCAGTATTTTGACATAAGCCTATTCTAAACCCTGATTCTGCAATGCCTGAATGACTGCTGAGGTTTCAACTCAGTCAAATGTTTTCTCGTAATCAACGAAGCCTATATATAGGGGTTGGTTATATCCTGCGCATTTCTCTATCACCTGATTGATAGTGTGAATCTGATCTATTGTAGAATATCCTTTACGAAAGCCTGCCTGATCGTTTCATTGCTTAAAGTCTATGATTTCCCTGACTTCATTAGCGATCACTTTAGTGAATACCTTGTAAGCTGATCGGTTTGTAATTTTTCAAGTCCTTGCCGTTTCCTTTCGTAAGAATTAAGGTTATGTTCGCGCTCTTCCTTGCTTCTGGTACGTTCGAGGTCATAAGACATTGCTTTTACACGGTGGCTAGTTTGTCTAGCATAATCTTCCCTCCGTCCATCTACAGATCTGCTGTTACCTGATTCTCACGAGCTGCTTTTCCACTTGCATTGCTCCGGAGGCTTTCTCTACTTCATCTTTCTTTACCGGTGGGATGACACATTACTGTGCTCTACTGCCTCTATCATTACCTTCTGATTGCATTGGCTACTGCATAGATTTGTGTAGAACTCTCCGGCTACTTTAACTATCTTGGCCACATTGGTAATGGCACTGCCCTCCTTGTCTCTTAATGCATGAATCTGGTTTTTACTTATATGCCTACCTTCCTCCTCGTCGCCTTTTGACTACTTCCGTTCTTTAGAGTATGCTCGATTCTTTAAATATTAAACTTCCTTATGTCGCCTACCACCCCCCTTGCGCATATTTAATTACTTCGCTAACTCTGCTAGTTCTACTCTGTCCTCATGCTGTCACGTTTCTTAATCAGATCGTTCGTCTCCTGAGAGAGCTGGCCAGTAGCCTGTCGATCCATCCTACCGCCTACTTCGTCTGCGCACTCCGTAATGATAGCTGTCAGATTATCCTTCAATATAAGAACATTCTGATCGTTTTCCTCAGTTAAAGCTGAATATCTGTTCTGCAGCGATATCCTGAATTCCTCTATTTTTCCTCTTGCCGCTCACTCGTTAATGGACTTCCTCTTCATTAGCTTCTTCCGTTCCCTCTACAAGTCTAAGATAATTCGATACGTTACCATTCTGTGGTAGCTACAGCGCACGTTTCCGAGAGCATTCACATCCTGAACGATGCCTGGGTGACCACAAATTTTGAAGCCGATTTAAGTTTTCGTCTCCCTTCCGGGTCTACTTCCTGTTCTCTCGTTTTCGGACGAAGGTATTCATCATCCCTAAAATTATTTGTATCTGAGAACTCTAATAATAGCTACTAATAGCTTTCCCGTGCTACTCCTCGAACATATCCCATAGTCTGCTACCGCCTGGTCGCCAGCCTGCATTCTTCTTATCCACCTTCGCATTGAAGTCGCCCATCAGTACATCAATAACGGTGCTGGGAAAAAAAATTGTGTGTGCAGTTCCTCTTATACTTGCCTTCTTTTTCCTGGTTAAAAATGAAAGAAACCATCGATCGTACAACGGCTACTATTAATTATTGCATCGCGGACTAAAGCTTGATTAGTTAAGAGCAGATGTTTCGAGCACGTGGGCGCCGCACATGGAGGACCTTCTTTCATGCACGGCGCCACCGAGGCGAGGAAGTGCTTTCCCGGACTGTGCGGTTAATGTCCAGGATGTCACGGGGGGTGTTCGCGGGCCTGATGTGTTTAGCCCCCGCAGTGCATGACACGTAACGGACGAACGTCCCCCGTCTCACATTCTCTGCGGCCCGCAGCTATGATAGCTCCTCATGTGTTTTGCCCCCGCAGTGCCTGACACGTAACGGACGAACGTCCCCCGTCTCACATTCTCTGCGGCCCGCAGCTATGATAGCTCCTTATGTGTTTTGCCCCCGCAGTGCCTGACACGTAACGGACGAACGTCCCCCGTCTCCCATTCTCTGCGGCCCGCAGCTGTGATAGCTCCTTATGTGTTTTGCCCCCGCAGTGCCTGACACGTAACGGACGAACGTCTCCCATTCTCTGCGGCCCGCAGCTGTGATAGCTCCTTATGTGTTTAGCCCCCGCAGTGCATGACACGTAACGGACGAACGTCTCCCGTCTCCCATTCTCTGCGGCCCGCAGCTATGATAGCTCCTTATGTGTTTTGCCCCCGCAGTGCCTGACACGTAACGGACGAACGTCCCCCGTCTCCCATTCTCTGCGGCCCGCAGCTGTGATAGCTCCTTATGTGTTTTGCCCCCGCAGTGCCTGACACGTAACGGACGAACGTCCCCCGTCTCACATTCTCTGCGGCCCGCAGCTATGATAGCTCCTTATGTGTTTTGCCCCCGCAGTGCCTGACACGTAACGGACGAACGTCCCCCGTCTCCCATTCTCTGCGGCCCGCAGCTGTGATAGCTCCTTATGTGCTTTGCCCCCGCAGTGCCTGACACGTAACGGACGAACGTCTCCCGTCTCCCATTCTCTGCGGCCCGCAGCTATGATAGCTCCTCCGTTCTTATCAAATAAACGTGGCCTTGAGCTTCGCCGCCTCTCTCACCGGCGCGGTGTGTCTACTTATCGGCCCGCGGAGTATACGTATACAGATCGATAAACGATTAGACGGAAGTTAGCGCTTGTGTTGTCTGCGCCTTTCGCGGGCTTTGTTCGCATGCTCTCTACGTGGTCTGCAATGGGCCGTTCGTTGTCGTCTCGCGATCAAGTTCACCGCGGCCGTAGTCTGTCGTCGGTGCTCTGGCTCCTCTTCAAACACAACGGCCGTCGCAAGTCACATGGCATGGTAGAAATGGTCGCAGGCGGTTCCCTTTTTACTTGCACTAGTAGCAAGCCATCTCTATGTGCAGGTAGCGTCATTATGAAAGGGAGCTCGTGTCCTGCGCGGTTCGCAAAGCACAGCCGCTGAGATCCGCTACGTTCATAGGCGCATTTCATGGGCGCATTGGCATAGTTCATAGGCGCATAGGGGGATTGGCGCATCTGCCTGATGCCGCCCATTATCGCCATCTATCGGCGCCAGTGATTCACGACGCTCGCAGGCTTCGCGTTTTCGTGTTCCCTTTCATATTGCCGCTACATGTAGCTAAGAACGACGCACATTAAAGTACACATCGCGGCAATAAGGATGCGCGTGCAGGGGACAGTAGAGCAACATTTTCCAGCGGTAGTAGCCGTTACCATTGCGCGCCTGATTTGGCATTGGTTTAAACTTGAGGGACACAGCATAGTGACAGATTGACTTTAACAGATTGACATTGCACGAGTGACCAAAATCGATGTCCAATCATTACTGGGCGTGCCCGACACGATGTCGACCTCCACAATTTCACCCGGGCCAACCCCGAAATTTTACCTTGTCTGCTTAGACCAAAATAGATGCCCAATAATAATTTAACGTGCCCGACATGATGGCATTTGCAAATTTGGCACGGGTCATTTCCAAAAACTTGGTCTGAGCCACCCGCGAATTTTGACCTTCGCGATTTAAAATCAAACGTGATGTCCAACTATAATTTAGCATGCCCGACACGATGGCGCCCTCCAAATTTGGTCTGGGCCAATGCTAAAATGATATCGCGTTTAAGTTTCTTCGTTCACAACACAAATTTTCTAATAATAAATTTGTGGCTCGTGGCTTCATATTCGTGTTCTTTCAACACACTATCAAGAAAGTATTGTTGGCATGTCCACACAGAAGCGGCAATATAAAGTCGTTCTGCCCGAAAAAGACGACGTCACCTGAAGGCCACGGAGCTCAATTCTGGCTTCATAAACCATGATTTTTGTCTTCCAAGGTTACCACACAGTTCCAACTCCTGGCTGCTATGCACAATGACCTTGAATTCTGCGCTCGCCCGAGTTGACGCGACGACAGACAGTGAACGAGCGCAGCGCGGTTCACAGGATAGGAAGGTACTCAGAAATAATACCTAGTATGTCAAGATGAGGGCACCCCACTTGTGCCAATACCACGTTTCAAACACAGCAGTCTGTGCAATAGAAAGCGCCAGAGCAATATTGACGATCGCAATACCCTGACTTATTCTCTATCTGTGTACTCACTATCCAGAAGCCGTTTTAAAGGCTTTATAAAGTCCTTTTAAAGTCTTAGGTGAAACACTCTATAAAAGCGTGCGTGGCTGCATTTGTTGCCTGTTAAAGTTTAAAGTATTGCGCTTCTGTCCTGTCGTCTCCTCTATTTTTCTTGTTTTCTTTGAAGGTCAATTCAGCGCATAGCTTGTCTAAAAGAGCGACCAACGAACTCAACAGCAAAACTGCACGCCAGCATGATCCTGAGTGCACGACGCCGCGCACATCCACAAGTGGCAACGCTGTGGTTTAGGCTATCCAAAACGTACAGAGTAACATTAATGTGACTCAAAATTTTCTGCTACTATCGCCAATGCAATAAACACCGCACAAAGCAGCCTCAGCGTAGCTGCTGTTGCAAAAGCATACTCGACACGTGTGTAATTTTCTCCCCTTGGGTTGAAGACTGTTTGCCATGCCGAAGAGGGACGTATGAAGTGAGACTGTGAAGTCCAAAGAAACATGGGACACTTTAATGAAAACCGAAAGCCATGCGATTCACAGTTCACGTAGCGGTGCACTGCATACCTCCCTCTGCCTTTACTGCGGCACTTTCATATCAGGGACGCCATACTTTAGAAACATGAGCAGCTTCGCGCCTTTCAAAACACTTCGGTCAGCTTCGTCGCAAGCAGTAACGCTCACGTCGCCTGAACCGTGACCAGCACAGCACACAGAAGGTACTGAAGGCGTACCGAAGTCACGACCGTGAGTTTTTGCTCCAGGTCTCTCAAAGTAGACACGAGGGATATCCGAAACCCAGACATGAGGAGGAAGACTCTCAAAGGTATCTGTGGTTTCTGAATCACAGAAGGAGAAGCTTTGAGCGCTGTCGACGACTTGGGTAGTCAGCGAACCGTCCAGGTTATTTCCTGAATACTGAGGAGCTGCCCCACCGAAGGGAAGCATAGCGCTTCCGACCAGGGCTCGTGACAGCTGATTCGAATTTGGAGCTGGATCCGTAACCTTGAACCGTTTCTTTAGCGGCAGCAGAATAGGCAGGTTTGAAGAGTACGAAGTGATACCTGTGGACTGAAGTACCTCCTTAGCGGGAAGTGACTGGGAGCCTCTAAAATCACTTTGTTGGGGATCTTGCTGTTTGATCAATTTATCCATTGCCTCCACCGAGGGTTCAGTGGCGATGGTCCTGGGTAACTTCTCCGGCATCTCCGTTACCAATGCCGGCGGAATCATCGAAAGGCCAATGCAAGTTAAGCCTACAGGCGCAGCCTCATCCTTGCTCGCTTTGCCGATATCACAAGTGTAAACAGATGGTTCGAGCACGGCCGTTTCTATCCGCCGCTTCTCCGAAGGGAGTGGTGTGCTTTGGTGTACATTCCGAGCTGTGGTCACTTTCTTACAGCGCTTCGGTGATTTCTGGTGGCGCCGTAGGTTGAACGCTGTCGAGAACCTATTGAAGCAGGTGCTACAAACGAACCGTTTTTTGTGGTCGTGCGATTCCAAGTGACGTTCCATGTCCGCTTTGCGACGGAACACTCTGCTGCAGACGTGTTTCCGGCAGCGGTATTCTCCGCTGGCATGGTCGCGCAACTTGTGCTGGTTAAACTCATGGAGAGTCGAGAACTCACGTCCGCAGCACGAGCGAGAACCGCCGGGCGTATGGAGAGACCTGTAGTGGCGCGTGTAGTTTGAAGAACGCATCGTGGCATACCCGCACTCGCCGCACTTGTGCAGGTGGCCGCGGCGCACTGGCGAAGGCACATCACGCATGAGGTCTCTTGCTGCGGCGGCGATGTCTCCGACGTAACGAATCGAGGTCATGATGGCTGCACAAATGCAGGGACCAGGCTGTGACACCAGCAACGTCAGTCGGACTTGTGGCTAGGGAGCCGGAGTATATGTACGCGACACAATTTCGTGTGCTGATCTAACAGTGCATGGGGCTCAAATCATCTGTGCTGGAAGAGCGCGAAAGGCTTTTGTGCTGTCTCTTATCTCCACGAAGTAGCGAGTGAGTGAACGAGAGAACAAGTGCGGCAGGTCGTTATCGCACCTGCGGTATCGCAACGACGCTACGGGAGCCGGCAATTTTCCGAAACCTCGCCGACAAAGGATTTCTCTGCTTTGTCCCGAAACTCGGTGCCAGGTGTTTGTGTCCCTCCTTGCATGTTC
This sequence comes from Amblyomma americanum, assembly GCF_052857255.1. Classification (NCBI taxonomy): domain Eukaryota; kingdom Metazoa; phylum Arthropoda; class Arachnida; order Ixodida; family Ixodidae; genus Amblyomma; species Amblyomma americanum. The sequence continues at coordinate 25,058,786 of NC_135503.1, forward strand.
GCAGCATCATAATGGCCTGACCCAGTACATTATGAGCGCTGTGACTTGCGCAGGAAGCAGCGGCGATGCCGGTTCAACCATAACAGCGCCGACGCATTGCAAGCTTCTATTGGCGGTTGTGTCTTCTCGGCGAAGGATTTCAAGAGTCTTGCTGAATCCAGTTAATCTTATCGGTAGGAAGCAGGACCTATAGAGAAAGGGAAAAGGTGGAAACTGCGAGCTACGTACATCGTGCTCCTATTTAGTCCGTTATTCAAAGTGTGCGGTGTAATGACATTCGCCCTATGCATTTGACCGCAAGTTGGGTATAAGTGCTGGCACGAGTTACGTACACTGAACAGCCCTTGACGATGGCAGTGAGACTCCCAGCAGCGGACCGTAGCGAGTGGCTTCTTTTCCCGCGGTTACGGTGTCGGCAGCGGGGAGAGCCACTTGATCGGATCGAGTGTTGGACACCTGGTATAACTTCAATTGCCCGAAGAATCAGGTGCTCGAAACTAGGCCGGTGAACCGATGACCTCTAAACGAGTGGCCAACGGCATTAGGTCGCATCAACGCAAAGTTATAGTTTTACTCCGTCTTCAAAACACTCTTCGCGCCCATGGGCAGGAGACGAAATCTGCTTTTTAGTGTCTTACTCCATTAAAAACACACACACACGACGGAGCTTCGCGTTTTTGTTGTTTCCATGATAAGCGCCAGTGGGTTGGGGCGGCAGTTGAAAGCTGGCTCCCGTTTCCGCGGCGATAAATGCACTCTCGCGATAGCAGAATACAAAATGCGTCACCAGCCGCCGCCGGTAATGTCAGAGCCGAGCACAGAAAGAAGCCCTTATCTCGTAAGCGAAGAGAAGGCGCGGAGCTGGCGTTGCTTTTTTATAAATCACCGATGAGAGCGCTGTAATCGAGGCGAATTCGGGCGCACAGAGCCCGCTGTCACGTAGCATGTTTTAAACTCCGCGGGATTTCGTTTTTCCTCAATAAAAACGGCCACGCTAAGGCTATCTCTTTTGAAGTGCCTGGGTTCAGCAATATTTCTAAAGCTCAACAACTTTCCTGTCGACGATTGAACGTTTCAAGCTGTATTTAAAAGAAAAGATGAAGTAATTTATCTCGAACAGGTATTCAAGTAAGAAGAGCAAAAAATTTGTACTGAAATTTTTGGTAAGACCTAACAGCATCCACGCGATTTCAGTTCCGAAGAACGCTTAGGTTTTTTTTTTAATATTTAGGTCCAAGTTAGCTGACAACGTGTATATACATATCATACCAGCCTGACTGCACCCACTGCAGACCAAATGCCTCTCCCATGTCTCTCCAAATAATCCTGTCCTTTGCCAGCTACGCCCACCTTATTTTGCAAACTTCCTAATCTCATCCGCCCACCCAACCTTCTTCCGTCCCCTGCTATGCTTGCCTTCTCTAGGAATCCCCTCCGTTAGTCTGAAAGACCAGCGGTTATCTTCCCTTCGCATTACACGGCCTGGCCCGTTTCTTCCTCTTCATTTCGACTAGGCTGTCATTAGCACGCGTTTGTTCCCTCACCCGCTCTGCCCGCTTCCGGTCTCTTAACGTTACACCTTTCTTTTTTCTTTCCGTGGCTCGCTGCGCTGTCTTCAACTTCAGTTGAACCCTCTCCGTATGCCTATACATGTCTCTGCCCCGTAGGTGACTACCGGCAAGAGAGAGCTGTTGTACACTTTTCTCTTGAGGGGTATTGGTAACCGGCTATTTATGATCTGAGAGGTTTTTGCCATATGCGCTCCACCCAATTCTTATTCTTCTACGTAGTTATTTCCCTCTCGTTATGCGGATGAGCGGTAACTACCTGCCCTAAGTAGGCATATACGCTCACCGCTTTCAGCACCTCGCTATCAATTGTGAACTGCTGTTCCCTTGCTATACTATTCAACATTATTTTAGTTTTGTGCGTGTTATTTTTAGACCGGCCGTTCTGCTCTGCCTGTCTTGTTCGTTGACATTGCTTTGGAGATAATCTCCTGAATGACTCAGCAAGGCAACGTCGTCAGCTAAACGCAGATTATTTAGGCCCATTCTCCATTAACTCTTATCCCTAAGTGTTCCCAGTTCAGGCCTCAGAATAGCTCTTGTAAACAGGTTGTGAATAGGATTAGCGAGATCGTGTCTCCTTGCCTGACACCCTTCCTTATTTGAATTTTCTTGCTGATTTTATGGAGCACTATCGTAGCTGTGCAGCTCCTATGTATATCTTGCAGTATTTTGGCATAAGGCTCTTCTAAACCCTGACTCCGCAATTCCTGAATGACTGCTGAGGTTTCAACTCTGTCAATTGTTTTCTCGTAATCAACGAAGGCTATATATAGGGGTTGGTTATATCCTCGCATTTCTCTATGACCTGCTTGATAGTGTGAATCTGATCTATTGTAGAATATCCTTTACGAATGCCTGCCTGATAGTTTCATTGCTTAAAGTCTAAGGTTGCCCTTACTTTATTAGCGATCACTTTAGTGAATACCTTGTAAGCTGATTGGTTTGTAATTTTTCAAGTCCTTCCCGTTTCCTTTCTTAACAGTTAAGGTTATGTTCGCGTTCTTCCTTGCTTCTGGTACGTTCGAGGTCATAAGACATTGCTTTTACATGGTGGCTAGTTTGTCTAGCACAATCTTCCCTCCGTCCTTCTACAGATCTGCAGTTACCTGATTCTCACGAGGTGCTTTTCCACTTTGCATTGCTCTGTAGACTTTCTCTACTTCCTCTTTCTTTACTTGTGGGTTGACACATTACTGTGTTCTACTGTCTCCATCATTACCTTCTGATTGCATTGGCTACCTTATAGACTTGTGTAGAACTCTCCGGCTACATTAACTATCTGGGCCAAATTGGTAATGACACTGCCTTCCTTGTCTCTTAACGCATGCATCTGGTTTTTACTTATATGCCTAGCTTCCTCCTCGTCGCTTTTTGGCTACTTCCGTTCTTAAGAGTATGCTCGATTCTTTAAATATTAAACTTCCTTATGTCGCCTACCGCCCCCGTTGCGCTTATTTAATTACATCGCTAACTTTGCTAGTTCTACTCTGTCCTCATGCTGTCACGTTTCTTAATCAGATCGTTCGTCTCATGAGAGAGCTGGCCAGTAGCCTGTCGATCCGTCCTACCGCCTACTTCTACTGCGCACTCCGTAATGATAGCTGTCAAATTATCCTTCATTATATGAGCATTCTGATCGTCTTCCTCAGTTAAAGCTGAATATCTGTTCTGCAGCGATATCCTGAATTCCTCTATTTTCCCTCTTGCCGCTAACTCGTTAATGGACTTCCTCTTCATTAGCTTATTCCGTTCCCTCTACAAGTCTAAGATAATTCGATACGTTACCATTCTGTGGTAGCTACAGCGCACCTTTCAGAGAGCGTTCACATCCTGAACGATGCCTCGGTGAGCACAAATTATGAAGCCGATTTCAGTTTTTGTCTCCCTTCCGGGTCTACTTCCTGTTCCCTCGTTTTCGGACGAAGGTATTCATCATCCGTAAATTATTTGTATCTGCGAACTCTAATAACAGCTACTAATAGCTTTCCCGTGCTACTCCTCGAACATATCCCATAGTCGGCTATCGCCTGGTCGCCAGCCTGCATTCTTCTTGTCCACCTTCGCATTGAAATCGCCCATCAGTACATCAATAACGGTGCTGGAAGAAAAAAACTGTGTGTACAGTTCCTCTTATACTTGCCTTCTTTTTCCTGGTTAAAAATAAAAGAAACCATCCATCGTACAACGGCTACTATTAATTATTGCATCGCGGACTAAAGCTTGATTATTTAAGAGCAAATGTTTCGAGCACGTGGGCGCCGCACATGGAGGACCCACTATCATGCACGGCGCCACCGAGGCGAGGAAGTGCTTTCCCGGACTGTGCGGTCAATGCGCAGGATGTCACGGGGGGTGTGCGTGGGCCTGATGTCTTTTGCCCCGCAACGCCTGGCACGTAACGGACGAACGTCCCCCTTCTCACATTCACTGCGGCCCGCAGCTATGATAGCTCCTCCGTTCTTATCAAAGAAACGTGGCTTTGAGCTTCGCCGCCTCTCTCACCGGTGCGGTGTGTCGACTTATCGGCCCGCGGAGTATACGTATACAGATCGATAAACGATTAGATGGAAGTGAGCGCTTGTGTAGTCTGCGCCTTTCTCGGGCTTTGTTCGTATGCTCTCTACGTGGTCTACAATGGGCCGTTCGTTTTCGTCTCGCGATCACGTTCACCGCGTCCGTAGTCTGTCGTCGGTGCACTGGGTTCTCATCAAACACAACGGCCGTCGCAAGTCACATGGCATGGTAGAAATGGTCGCAGGCGGTTCCCTTTTTACTTGCACTAGTAGCAGGCTATCTCTATGTGCAGGTAGCGTCATTACGAAAGGGAGCTCGTGTCCTGCGCGGTTGGCAAAGCCCAGCCGCCGAGATCCGCTACGTTCTTAGGCGCATTTCATGGGCGCATCGGCATAGTTCATAGGCGCATAGGGGGATTGGCGCATCTGCCTGATGCCGCCCATTATCGCCATCTATCGGCGGCAGCGATTCACGACGCTCATAGGCCACGCGCTCTCGTGTTGCCTTTCATATTGCCGCTACATGTAGCTAAGAACGACGCACATTAAAGTACACATCGCGGCGATCCACGCGGCAATAAGGATGCACGTCCAGGGGACAGTAGAGCAATATTTTCCAGCGGTAGTAGCCGTTACCACTCCGCGCCTGATTTGGCATTGCTTTAAACTTGAGGGGCACAGCATAGTGACAGATTGACATTGACAGATTGACCTTGGACGAGTGACCAAAAGCGATGTCCAATCATAACTGAGCGTGCCCGGCACGATGTCGACATCCATAATTTCACCCGGGCCAACCCCGAAATTTATCCTTGGCCGATTTGGACCAAAATAGATGCCTAATAATGATTTAACTGGTCCGACATGACAGCATTTCTATATTCTGTCCGGGTCATTTCAGAACAATTGGTCTGAGTCACGCGCGAAATTTGACCTTTGCGATTGGGACAAAAAGCTATGTCCAACCATAAATGAGCGTGCCCGACACAGTGGCGACCTCTAAATCTGGCCTGGGCGATTGCTAAAATGCTATCGGGGCATAACTTTTTCGTTTACAACACAAATGCTCCAATAACAAATCTGTGGATCATGGCTACATATTCGTGTTAGTTCAACACAATAACATAAACTGTCGTTGTCATGTCAGCACAAGAGTGGAAATATAAAGCCGGGCTGCCCGAAAAAGACGACGTCACCTGAACTCCACGGAGCTCAATTCTGCCTTCATAAACCATGATTTTTGTCTTCCAAGGTTACCACACAGCTCCAACTCCAGGCTGCTATGCACGGTGACCTTGAATTCTGCGCTCGCCCGAGTTGACGCGATGACAGACAATGAACGACCGCAGCGCGGTTCACAGGATAGAAAGGTACTCAGAAATAATACCAAGTATGCCAAGAAGAGCGCACCCTACTTGTGCTACTACCACGTTTCAAACACAACAGTCTGTGCAATGCAAAGCGCCAGAGCCACTTAATGCTGTCAAAGCAATACTGATGATCGTAATACCCTGACATATTCTCTATCTGTGTACTCACTATCCAGAAGCCGTTTTAAAGGCTTTATAAAGTCCTTTTAAAATCTTAGGTGAAACACTCTATAAAAGCGCGCGTGGCTGCATTTGTTGCCTGTTAAAGTTTAAAGTATAGCGCTTCTGTCCTGTCGTCTCTTCTATTTTTTTTTCTTTGAACGTCAATTCAGCGCATAGCTTTTCTAAAAGAGCGACCAACGAACACAACAGCAAAACAGCACGCCAGCATGATCCTGAGTGCACGACGCCGCGCACATCCACAAGTGGCAACGCAGTGGTTTAGGCTATCCAAAACGTACAGAGTAACATTAATGTGACTCAAAATTTTCTGCTACTATCGCCAATGCAATAAACACCGCACAAAGCAGCCTCAGCGTAGCTGCTGTTTCAAAAGCATATTCGACACGTGTGTAATTTTCTCCCCTTGGGCTGAAGACTGTTTGCCACGCCGAAGAAGGACATATGAAGTGAGACTGTGAACTCCAAAGAAACATGGGACACTTTAAGGAAAACCGAAAACCATGCGATTCACAATTCACGTAGCGGTGCACTGCATACACCCCTCTGCCTTTACTGCGGCACTTTCACATCAGGGACGCCATACTTTAGAAACATGAGCAGCTTCGCGCCTTCCAAAACACTTCGGTCAGCTTCGTCGCAAGCAGTAACGCTCGCGTCGCCTGAACCGTGACCAGCACAGCACACAGAAGGTACTGAAGGCGTACCGAAGTCACGACCGTGAGTTTCTTCTCCATGTTTCGCAGAGTGGACACGAGGGATATCCGAAACCCGGACACGCAGAGGAAGCCTCCCAAAGGTATCTGTGGTTTCGTAATCACAGAAGGAGAAGCTTTGAGCGCTGTCGACGACTTGGGTAGTCAGCGGACCGTCCAGGTTATTTCCTGAATACTGAGGAGCTGCCCCACCGAAGGGAAGCATAGCGCTTCCGACTAGAGCTCGTGGCAGCTGATTCGAATTTGGAGCTGGATCCGTAACCTTGAACCGTTTCTTTAGCGGCAGGAGAATAGGCAGGTTTGAAGAGTACGAAGTGATACCTGTGGACTGAAGTACCTCCTTAGCGGGAAGTGACTGGGAGCCTCCAAAATCACTTTGTTGGGGATCTTGCTGTTTGATCAACTTATCCATTGCCTCCACCGAGGGTTCAGTGGCGATGGTCCTGGGTAACTTCTCCGGCATCTCCGTTACCAATGCCGGCGGAATCACCGAAAGGCCAATGCAAGTTAAGCCTACAGGCGCAGCCTCATCCTTGCTCGCTTTGGCGATATCACAAGTGTAAACCGATGGTTCGAGCGCGGCCGTTTCTTCTATCTTCCGCTTCTCCGAAGGGAGTGGTGTGCTTTGGTGTACATTCGGAGCTGTGGTCACCTCCTTACAGCGCTTCGATGATTTCTGGTGGCGCCGTTGGTTGAACGCTGTCGAGAACCCATTGAAGCAGGTGCTACAAACGAACCGTTTTTTGTGGTCGTGCGATTCCAAGTGACGTACCAGGTCTGCCTTGCGACGGAACACTCTGCGGCAGTCTTGCCTCAGGCAGCGGTATTCCCCGCTTGCATGGTCGAGCAACTTGTGCTGATTAAACTCATGGAGAGTGGAGAACTCACGTCCGCAGCACGAGCGAGAACCGCCGGGCGTATGGAGAGACCTGTAGTGGCGCGTGTAGTTTGAAGAGCGGTTCGTGGCATATCCGCACTCGCCGCACTTGTGCAGGTGGCCGCGGCGCACTGGCGAAGGCACATCACGCATGAGAAGACTCGTTAATGAACCGGCAGTGTCTGCGACGTAACGAATCGAGCTCATGATGGCTGGACAAATGCAGGGACCAGGCAGTGGCACGACCAACGTCAGTCGGACTTATGGCTAGAGCGGCCGCGCATAGGTGCGCGGCAACAATTTTGTATGCTGATCGAAGACTGCATGGAGCTGAAACAATATGTGCTGGAAGAGCGCGTAAGGTTTTTGTACTCTCTCTTATCTCCACCATTTGGCAAGTGTGCAAGGAAAAGTTCAAGTGTGCCGCGGTCTTATCGTCGCACCTGCGGCATCGCACCGACGCTACGGGAACCGGCAAAGCGACTGACCTGACAGACAAAGGATTTCTCTACTTTGTGTCGCAGCTCTTTTCGCGGTGCTTGTGTCCCACCTTGCCTCTTCACTGCATCAGAATAGCCTGTCCCAGTACATCAGGAGCGCTGTGATTTTGTGCACAGGAAGCAGCGGCGATGCCGCTTCGACCATAACAGCTCCGATGCATTGCAAGCTTCTAATGGCGGTTGTGTCTTACCGGCGATAGTTTTCAAGAGTATTGCTCCATCCCGTTAATCTTATCGGTAGCAAGCAGGACTTATGCAGGAAGGAAAAATGTGGAAACCGCGAACTACCTACATCGTGCTACTATTTAGTCCGTTATTCAACGTGTGCGGCGTAATGACATTCGCCCTATGCATTTGACCGCAACGTGGGTATAAGTGCTGGCACGAGTCACTTACTCTGGACAGCCCTTGACGACAGCAGCAAAATTCTCTGCAATCGGACCATAGCGAATGGCTTCTTTCCCGCGGTTGCGGTGTCGGCAGCGGGGCGAGCCACTCGATCGGATCGAGTGTTGGACACCTGATACACACATTGTGAGCTTTGTAACATCAAGTGCCCGATAAATCAGGTGCTCGAAGCTAGAAAGATAGACCGATGACCTTTAAACGAGCGGCCACCGGCATTAGGGCGCGTCAATGCAAAGTTATTGTTATACTTCGGTTTCAAAACTCTCAGCGCGCCCATGGGGAGGAGATAAAATCTGCTTTTTAATGTCTTACTCCATTAAAAGCAGCCCTGTATCAAAATTACAGACCTTAAAATTTTCCTTGTGAGCACATTCTTGTTTTGATTACCCTCTGATTACCTTTTTGAGGGACAAACGCCATAACCAAAAATAAGATTTCCGAGCAGGGTGGGTTGAACTCGAGTAAGCTGATCGAGCCAGTCCCTGCGTGTTCTGTAATGCAACACGATAACCACGAATGCTTCTTCTCGTAGAGCCATTTTTTTTTGTGGTGTTGATAAATGGGGATTATCAATGAATATTTTGTTGCTTAAAATAATTGATTAGAAAAGTAGAAGAAAAAACAACCACATGCCGCCGGTGGGAACTGAACTCGCGACCTACCTCCGAATATATATATATATATATATATATATATATATATATATATATGTGTGTGTGTGTGTGTGTGTGTGTGTGTGTGTGTGTGTGTGTGTGTGTGTGTGTGTGTGTGTGTGTGTGTGTGTGTGTGTGTGTGTGTGTGTGTGTGTGTTTCTTCAATTTTTGGTGATTTTATATTATATTGACCAAATCAGCTGCCAGAAATCACTTTTGATATATATATATATATATATATATATATATATATATATATATATATATATATATATATAAGTTAAAGGAAATGAGGGGCCGTTTCGCCAAACTTATGAAGGGAGCCAACAGTCACCGAAACCAAGGTGCATACGGGGATGTTTTTGTTTTTTTGTGCTGTCCTTACAGTGGGATATTATAGTACTTAGAATAATAAATCGCTTAAAGAAAATTACTTATAAAGCAGCAGAAAAAACAACCATGCCGCCGGTGGGATCCGAACCCACGACCTCCGAATATCGCGTCCGGTGCTCTTACCAACTGAGCTACGGCGACGGCTGTCCTATCTGCTGCTCTCGTGGGTATTTATGTTCATTGGGTGTAAGCGAACCTTGAGAGTGTTCACCAGCGCGTGGTGACAGGACAGCGACGCAGCATCTCACTGTGCGATAGCGGTATGCTTCCCATGTGTTTCTTGGTGGCGAGAATATATATATATATATATATATATATATATATATATATATATATATATATATATATATATATATATATATATATATATATATATATATATATATATATATACAAGTAGCGACAAGCCGACAGTCCTTATCGCTTGCGCTCGCGTAAATCGCGCTATACACACACACACACACGTATAGTGCTATTAACACAAGCGCAAGCGATAAGGACTGTCGGCTTGTCGCTACTTGTATATGTGTGTGTGTGTGTGTGTGTGTGTGTGTGTGTGTGTGTGTGTGTGTGTGTGTGTGTGTGTGTGTGTGTGTGTGTGTGTGTGTGTGTGTGTGTGTGCGTGCGTGTGCGCGCGCGCGCGCGCGCGTGTGTGTGTGTGTGTGTGTGTGTGTGTGTGTGTGTGTGTGTGTGTGCGTGCGTGTGTGTGTGTGTGTGTGTGCGTGTGTGTGTGTGCGTGTGCGTGTGCGTGTGCGCGCGCGCGCGCGCGTGTGTGTGTGTGTGTGTGTGTGTGTGTGTGTGTGTGTGTGTGTGTGTGTGTGTGTGTGTGTGTGTGTGTGTGTGTGTGTGTGTGTGTGTGTGTGTGTGTGTGTGTGTGTGTGTGTGTGTGTGTGTGTGTGTGTGTGTGTGTGTGTGTGTGTGTGTGTGTGTGTGTGTGTGTGTGTGTGTGTGTGTGTGTGTGTGTGTGTGCGCGCGCGCGTGCGTGTGGTGCGATTTACGCGAGCGCAGGCGATAAGGACTGTCGGCTTGTCGCTACTTGTGCAGCTTCCACGTTTCAAGCACAGCAGACTGTGCAATGGGACGCGCCAGCGCCGCTAAATTTTATCAGCGCATTTTTGGCGATGACAAGATCCTGACTTATACCCCACCTGTATACACACTCTTCAGAAGCCATTTTCCATGCCTTTTCCAGGCGCTTGAAGGATGTGCCTGCTTTTCCTGGCATTATGGCTCCGCTTGAAAGCGAACGGTGCACGCGTATCGCATTCTTGAACTAACTCTTTCTCTTCTTTCGATAACAAGACGACCATGCCGATAGACAAATGTGATACGCTGCGGTTGGAGACTCCGGTCATCCGCCGCCGTTGTGGGTGAGGTCAGAAGAGCGTTTGACCGGGAGCCTATGGGCACGTGCTGCAAGTCGCGCATTTCAAACGCTTTGGTCGGATCTGCTGTGCGGACCAGTCTGAGTGTGTTATCTGACAATTGTCTGAGTGTGTTATCCGCAGGCGCAATTAAAAAGCATGAGTAAAGTAAGAAAAAATGCTCGGAGACCAGATGCTGCAACTTTCACTGCTAGGAGAGTGACTAACCACGCTTCAGTATGGTATTCCATATGATCCTGACTGATGGTGATTACCTCAGACACCGCCGCTGCTTCACCTACGGACGTCTCACCTGTAATGCAGCACGATAATTACCACACAGTTAGCCTTTCCGACGACACTCACCAACGCTGCCACCTATCGTCAACACGTGACTTAATGGAGCTCGGCTGCCACGGTCACCGTGGGTTCACGAGGAGAGAGGAATTTACAAGGACCTTCACCCTCACCGGCTCGGCAGCCTTCTGTTAGGATGGGGTGGCGTGGTCGGGCCGGAGAAGGGACGAGGAGGTCGGAGACGAGGTTAAGAAGGGAAAAACAAGGAAAACTTTATACAAAGACAATGTAAATACGGTACAGGTGACAGAAACTGAGAGTGCTTCTCAGTAAAGGGAGTTTCTTCGCGGTCGGGAGTCTCTCTCAGCAAAGGGTCTCTCTCAAGAGGGGCTCCTTTGGTGCCAAACCAGCAGCTCGTTAAATACCCTTCGTATTCCCCAGATGCCTGGCTGGGGAATAGTTCGAAGAATGATGTCCAATCAAACGTGCAGACGATGACACTGGTGGGACCGCCTACGGCAGGGTGGTCCTGATGTTCTCTCGCAGCAAGCGATGCATTTTTTCATAATAGCGCCGGCTCTGAAAGTAACATAAATTTACGTTTACAGAAAACGCTGTTATGTGAACAATAACTGGAGCGCGTACAGCAGAATTCAAGTCTAAAAATGTTACACATATTCAATACTTTAATACATGAATGAGCGTAGTATACTTCCTGATATATGGAGTTATATAGCATAACTATACTTAATAATGTTGGGATTCTATGGCAACCAGCAAGCATTTTACGAAGCAGAGGTCAAATACAGAAAATAAAGTAAAATTCGGATATCCTAATTTTCAGGGACCACGGCCATCTGTACCTAAACTAAGGTATGTTTAATCATTGCGTTTTATAGCTAAACATCAAATGCTTGTTCCACAATATTAAAGGGCGCGCGAGGCAGGGGGGTAGGAGGCAATGAAAAAGGAGGTTACATTTAAATATGGATTGCTACGACAATAAACAACCTTCGTGGTAGGAGGCGACGTCCAATTATTCAGGTAAAGCTAGGTCGCCTCGATGCGCGCCCCCGCTTAGGGAGAAGTCACCCTTTGAACCACTCGACGTCGTCATAAACCGGTTTTCGCGCGCTCCCTCCGCCATTGCGTTCCCCGCGTCCACCTCGCCGCTCTACCGTAGCGTTCACGCGCCTTTAATCGCCGTGCAATGCCTGGATGTTGTGTTCCTCAGTGCTCCAACCATTCGAGAAATGGTTGGAGGATGTTCCACTTTCCAAGAGTCCCGAAAAGGAGGCTTCTGTGGCTGGTCCGAATCAAGCATGTCAAGTGGCAACCGACGAACTCCTCATGTGTCTGTAGTGTAAGTGCCGCATGATGGTTCAGTGCTGTTTTTGTTGCGATTTACCGCTTTTGCGTTTAGCCAGCTAAGTGTAGCACAACATTTTTATTGCTCAGATGTCATTTCCGCACTATTCATTTTGCTCGGCGTAAAAAAAAAAAAGGCGCGCTTCTGCGCCGAACCGGCCATTGCCTGTAGCATGCCTGTTTGCATCCGAAATTGCATGTCACAATGTTTTCGCTCGTGATTGCGTACCAAACGTGCTTTCGCCGCTTCTGTTCATTAGAAAATAATTGCCTTTACGAGGCGTTGTCAGCGAACCGCGGCAGGCACGAATCAAGGCACAGAGGACGAGAACAAGCGAGGTCACATACGCTGTTGCAATTACTGTGCGTCTGGGTCGTCTAGGAGCCGATACGGGTTAATTTGCTTACGATTTTTTTTAGTTTTTGACACGTATGCTGCGTTGGGTAGCGTGCGCTGACTGTTAGCCCGATGCTTCGTCCAACGACGCCGCATTAGGTCAGTAAATGCGATTAACAGAACAATGTTACATGCAGATTGAGGCGCTCATTAGAGTAATTCGACTTATATATTTGGACTACTTTGTTTTCTTGCGTGATTTGTTCATTGTTTTCATGCTCGAGCAGGAAATGTGGGGCTAATTCCAATAAAAAATTCATCTGCAGGCTCATTTCGAAGACAAGAACTTCGAACAAAACCGCGCGGACGGATGGAAGAAGCTCAAACCCAATGCTGTCCCAACAGTTTTCCCATTCAGAGGTCAGATACCTGTTAACCTTGGTGTTTGTTGCCATGTTGCTTATCGCCTCGTCGTCTACATTTGAAACTGCTGAGTGAGGAAGTGGTTGGTGTGCATGCATATTAAATTTTCTGGCGCGTCTTCTATGGACCCTTTTCACAACTTTGGAGGCCAGCTTCTTGGCACAACAAAATTCCTTCACCCTGGCCGCCAAACCAGCTTTGGGGTAAAAAAAAGGTGCAATTCTGCAGACATATATTGCCTGAACAATGCCGCGTTCCTTTACATGACACGCTGTCGGAATAAAGGGATTAGCACCAGCTTTGCCTAGCCACTCCTTTTGAAAAACAGCTGCACGTGGCGTTTAGCATGGGCCGCCATAATTAAGGGTCCTTTGCAATGCAGAAAAGCTTACTTTCGGTGTTTTGCAAAAGGACAACAATTTTAAATATGTAATGTGTTATTTTCACTTATTTATCTGCTTCCAGAACTTGCTAAAGAGCGAAGGCCAGCAAGGGACCGAAGTGTGCATGTGCCTGCATTACTCAGTCATGACGCTGCCGCACAAGGTTCTTCACGAGAAATGAGAAACGTCCTTCCCTTAAACACGCAAGAATATCTTCCAGCAGATTCATCGTCTTACGGAGTGATAAATGAGTCATTAGTTGGTACAGTAAGCAGCAATTCTAGTGAGCAACTTACTTCGACCACCACGGATGTACGGCCTCAAGAAACTGCAGTGGTTCGTGCGACCCAACCCTTTGATTCTGAGGTAGCACAGCTGAGGAAGAAGATAGTAGATCTCACAGCAGCCAATAATAAGCTGAAAGAACACCACAAAGAATCTAAGAACAGTGTCAAAAAACTACATAAGCGGAATCGCAAGCTGCAGAAAGAGGCATGTAATTTCTCACGAAATACGAAGTTTTTAAATCAAGACCAAATTCGAGCCCTTTCTCAGAACAATAATCGTGGCAATTCATGGTCAGCGCAAACAGTGAAGCAAGGCCTAAAAATTAAACTGGGTATGAAGCGCTCAGAAAGATTGGCTACCCTCTCCCATCAAGCAGAACGTTAGCAAGAAGAATTCAGAGCCTGAAGTTTCTGCCAGGTATCCTGCATGAAGTGATCGACGTAATGAGGTCGAAAGCAGGGGGAATGGAGGACGCGGAAGAAGACTGTGCTCTCTTTCTAGATGAAATGGAGATAGCACCCGGATTTGAACTCTACCGTGGGGAAGACGTGCTTTTGGGAGGAACGACCTTGCCATCGAAGCCTGAAGAGGCAGCCAACATGTTTTGGTGTTTATGCTAGGTGGGGTAAACCAAAGATGGAAGCAAGTGATAGCCTATGAATTTACTAGTAGGCACGTGGACGGCTCTGTACTCAAGACATATGCCCTGGAAATAGTCCAGATATGCAGCCGGATTTCTCTAAAAGTACGGGTAGTCACCTGTGACATGGGTGCAGCAAACCGCGCTATGTGGAGAGAATTTGGCTTTTCGAGTCACCGCTATTCGACAACTTCGTGCTCAATACCCCACCCAACCTTAGACGGGAAGGAACTTTTTTTCATCTCTGACCCAGCACATGTACCTAAGAACCTGAAAGGACAGCTTCTAAGCTGTAAATATTTCACGCTCAGTGATGATACAGTGAGCAAGAACGGATTGACTTCCTCGAAGGTGAAAATAGAGCATGTACAGGCCGTCTTGGACTATGACGCTGCCAATGAACTTAAGGTAGCACCAAATTTATCAGAAATCCACATTAGTGGTGGACACTTCAAGATGAATGTCAGATTCGCTGTCCAGCTCTTCCGCGAAGCCCCGCCAGCTATTCGGTTCCTAATAAAAGGAGTGATTGAACCAGAGGCCGAAACAACAGCGTGGTTTATGGACCTCGTTTCCAAGTGGTACGCTCTTATGTCATCGCGTCATTCCACCATGGCGCTGAGCCGCAGAAACATGACTAAATATAATGCCTCCTTGGACACACTGCGTATGGCAATAGGCACGATCAGAGAATTGAAAATGGGCACTGGATCTCAGTGGAAGCCATCGCAAGCAGGGGTCCTAATTGCAACAACGGCTGTCCTTCGCCTTCACGAAGTGCTTCTTGGCAGTGACAGGTATGAATTCTTTCTGACGAGCAGGCTGTTGCAAGACTGCCTAGAAAACCTTTTTTTCTGTGGTACGGCTCATGAAGCCAGTGCCCACTGCGTACGAATTGAAGTGTGCACTTTGACTCATCAGAGTCAGACACTTTCTTCATACTCCCAGGTCGACAAGTTACGAACTTGATGACCGTGAATAGCTTGTCGATCTGCTTGCACACGCCAAGAAGGAAGGTACAGAAAACGAAGTCGATGAAATCAATGATTCGGAAATCCTGTTCATTGAAGAACTCACGTCAACTGAGTGCCGTGTCTTGTTTTACCTTGGCAGTTTTATTTTGAAAGGAATTCTAAAATTCATAACTTGTGCGCAGTGCAAGGCTGCTCTCCTTGGCAACCCTGACGATGAGTATGCTTCCCTCACTGCACTCAAGGAATACGCCAGGGATGGACAAAGCCTCATATATCCCAGCAGGGATGTAATGAAAACACTGAAAAACTATGAAGAGCATATTACAGCCGTCAATTCATGGTGTACCGGCACATTTTTTACCGTGAACTCGCCTCTTCGTTCTTTGGTCGCATATCTTGAAGAGATAGACAAGCCCTCTGTGAAGACTTGCATGGCTCACAAAGAGCGAATAAGAAAAATGTTGACTGCTGCGTATGCCAGAGTGAGGCTCCGAATTCATCTTCGCCAAATTCCGAGCCCTCATTCTAGTTGTCACGGAAGCAAAACTTGTGCTGGAGTCAGCCTTGTGTAACCGAGCCAGAATATGACGTTCCGCGAAAGTTTAGCTTCGAAGCCTGAATTCTGTATCTATGTATATATGCAGAAACAACTGTTTTGTCAATTACAGTCATCCATTTAACACAGATGTCTACATTGAAAAAGGCCAATAATGTTCACGTTACCATTAACAGAAATATTGGTAACTTTATTGCGTTTTCATAAGCACTGAATAAATGATTACATGTTTGCTTGGGTAACAGTTTGTGTTCATCTAGGTACACCGAGATGAGCAAGCAAGTGCTTATATTTTATTACCGTTGCTAATAATCGTTGTTTCTTAAAAACGTGCGAAACCAAGACGCTGTGTCATTGACCGCGTCTGCTCAGTTTCTTACCCATCCATTGCACTCACTTGTATTGGCACATTTATAGCTAAAATTTAAAAAAAAAGAACGCCAAACAAGCTTGTACAGAAATCACCCGTTGCGTTTCAGCAATCTGTTAAACTTGTTAATTTGAAATTAACTACGAAAGAGGTTTGCAGAATTAAATAACTTCAATTGAGGGAGGTGTGCTCTAAAATAAATTTTAAAACTCCCCCCTGCACGCAGTGGTTTGTGTCATTTTTGGAGCGTTCTGTTCGCCCGGAGATTAAACATGCGTAGGAAGAACAGCACCAATGGGTCTGCCAATACCCGCGGTGGTATGAAGAATATGCCTTGACATAACCGTCATCGAGATTTAACTCATCTTAAAAGCGGCTCACAACTTTTTATTGCATGCTCCTCTGCTTAGTAACGATTCCCTTCATCTTAATCTATCGCAAAACTCGGTAAATAAACGTTTTCAGGAATTTATTTCCTCTCCTTCTCTAGGAGGATGGTAGCTTGGCGCGAGTAAATTAGCTGACGACGCAAATTTATGTTGGGGTTGAGTGCTGTTTAGACGCACCAACGGGGTCAGTGCATAATTAGAGATAGGTTTTGAACTATAGCGATAGATTCGAGAGAAGCTTCACTGACATAATTGGCGCATATCTTGCATACCCGCTTTCCTTGTTACCGTCGACGCCTTGATGTTGGCTGCTTGTCCCGTTTTTAAAAGCAGAAGGCTCTCCAACAACATTTAGTATTCTATTCTCATGTAAAACAGAAGCGCACCGCAAGTCTCCTTATTTATTTTATTTTAAGCGCCCGCGGCAAGCGAGAAGCGAGCAGCCCTCCCCCCACGAGAACGAAACCTGCATGCCGCGGGAGCGAGAATGGCGGCCGCCGTAGCAGACGACACAGATGTCCTCACCCTGAGCGGGGGCGCGCGCATCTAGGCACCCTAGGTAAAGCAATACACCAGCGCCCTCTACTAGTTGCAGTGTCAAACTCGTGAACTCGATGGTTTGTGCGCCATCTGGTAACCTCCTAGCGAAGTCAACAGCTCGCCATGCCAGTATGTAATATCACTATGAGCAAGTGAAAGCTTTTGGGAATAAGCGAAAAGGTGCACTTTTAGGACAGCTTACTTTG